>NW_005871050.1:14369184-14370584 GCF_000147115.1 Myotis lucifugus | reverse complement strand
GGAGGGGGGGGTGAGGCATGTCATTTAGAGCCAAAGCCTAACTATATCATTGTATTTCCAACCATGCAAGTTGAAGCAAGGAACCATGGTGCTATTGAAATTTCTCTTTTTCTCATTGCAGTCTGCTCCCAGTTCTCGAGAGGGGTGTATGCCATCTTTGGATTCTATGACCAGATGTCAATGAACACTCTGACCTCCTTCTGTGGGGCCCTGCACACGTCTTTTGTCACGCCCAGCTTTCCCACTGATGCAGATGTGCAGTTTGTCATCCAGATGCGCCCAGCCTTGAAGGGTGCTATTCTGAGTCTTCTGGGTCACTACAAGTGGGAGAAGTTTGTGTATCTCTACGACACAGAAAGAGGTAAGAAGATGAATATTCATATTGTTAATATTCATATTGTTAATATTCATATTAACTGTGGTCTTTAACCTTCCTTCTTAAAACACTACACCATGACCCTGTTCCAAAATTTCCAATAGCTTCTATTGCCCACATCGAAAGAAAAAAAAGTAGTATATTATTTAAGACTCAATATCATTATACCTCAACCAAGTAACAAACCTGTTGTTCCTATGTTATCTAATGAGAACCTTCCACTGCAGGTAGCTTTCATTTTTTACTGTTGCCCAAATGTGCCAGAACCATGTTTGCCTCACAGCTTCACTTTTACTACTACTTTGAATTCTTTCCTTAATCTTGATAATGAAAATTCTGCCTATACATCCATTTTTCAAATTCCACTTCAAGCTCTTTCTCCCCAAGGTGACCTTTCCTGACCACTTCAGCCTAGTGATTCATTCATTCACTCAGTAGATGCTAAGGTTACAATGATGAACACGATAGACATATTTCCTGCCATTATAAAGTTTACATTCTAATGAAGGAGAGAAAAAAAACATGTAAGCCGAAAAAAAGATGGCGGCTGGCAGGACGGAGGTGAGGGATAGGAAGTGAGTGAGTGAGGGGATGAAAGGAGAGTGTGTGGATGTGTGTGTTGTATGTGTGAGTGAGTGAGGGACAGTTAAATCCGGCAGGAGCAGCAGAGGCTGGCAGACCAGGCTCTCTGGGACAGGGAGAGACTACCACTGCTGAAGGCACTCCCAGGACTGTGGGACTCGGGCACGGAGCCCACGCCATCTTGAAGGGGAGAGCGGCCTCTTCTAGGAACTCATCAGCACCACCACCCAGACAGGCCTTGGACACTGTCCGCAACCCGGCAGCCACTCCAGCCAAAATCCTGCTGCCACACCCACAGACCCGCAGACCCTGGGATCTCCACCTCCAAAGGTGCACCACGCCTGCAGCAGTAAGTGCAGCTCCCACCCTCCCCAGTGGCAGTACCTCCGACATCGCATTCCTGCATCTCCAGCACGCAGGTCTCCCAGGCACACCACTCCAT
>NW_005871050.1:14144077-14368955 GCF_000147115.1 Myotis lucifugus | reverse complement strand
GTACAGACACAGGGCGGTACTGCCCCCAGTAGAAATTCTGAATTCCTTCTGCCTGAATAACTGCCCACACACACCCAGCTGCACAACCTCAGCACCAGGGCCCCTCAGCACCAGGGCCCCTCAGAGTGCCTCAGAGCTCAGCCTGGCAAACGCACTGCCACAGTTGCTCACTCCCCCTGAGCCCTTCTATCCACAGGGCACTTTGGGAAGCCGCAGTGAGCCTCTGCTGGGTCTGATCTTGGACAAATAGGGATGAACTCCCCTGGGCAGTAGAAATTCTAAATTCACCTATCTTGGATACCTGCCCAAAGATGCCTCGATTAAGCGTTCCAGGACCCTTCAAGAGTGCTTCAGTGCACCTGCACTGGCAAACTCACTGTGGGTGCTCCTGTGTGCCACCACTGGGAATGCGCACCTATCCACCACAGGTGCATCAGCAAAAACTGAGTTTCCCCACCCCACAGCTGCAGAACTCTGGACACTACAGTTGCATGCTTTTCCAGCATGCAGGTCTCCCAAGACCACTGCTCCACAGGCAGCCCTGGGGCCCCGTGGTGAGCCCCGCTGGCCATGCACTTAAACAAACAGGGGTGCACTGCTGGGCTATAGAAATGCTGAATTCCCTCTTCTGGGATACCTGCCCACAGACACTGCAATCCAGTGGCTTCAGTGCCAGGGCCCTTGAGAGTGTGTCAGTACACCCTGCTGGCAAACACACCACAGGTGCCCCTGTGAACTGCCGCTGGGATCACGTGCCACTGGGATCGCGTGTATCCAACCACGGAGGCAGCAGCAAAAGCTGAGTCTGCCCACCCGACAACTACAGAACTCTGGACACCACAGTCACGTCTTTCTAGAATGCAGGCCTCTTGAGCACCACCACCCCAACAGATGGTTCCTGGGTGCCACTGTGAGTACCCGCTGGGCACGTGTGATTTCAACCAAGGATGCAAGACAGCAAAAATTGGGACACCCCCTCCACGGCTGCTGACTTCTAGACACCTCAGTTGCGCCTTTCCAGCTCGCAGGCCTACATCAAGAGAACCCAAATAGCTTAAGTAGGGAGCTACACTAGACTACCAAGCCCAGGAGACCTGAGAGATCACACCAGTAGCACCATACCCTAAAGAAACTGGGTAGCAAAGCAATTGGAGCTACAATTAAAACATTACAGCAAAACATGGGAAGACAAAAAAGCAATCCACAAAGGAAAGAAAAATAGGAATCACCAGAAAGGGAGTTAAATGAAATTGAGGCTACTAACTTATCAGAGAAAGAATTCAGAGTAATGGTTATAAGGATGCTCAAATGGCTGGATGACAAATACACACAACTCAATGAGAATTACAAGGAGCTGAATGAGAATGTCACCAACATGAAAAGGAACCAAGAGGAAATGAAGAACGACATAGCTGCAATAAAGAACACAATGGAAAGCTTAAATAGCAGACTAGATGAGGCTGAGGACCGCATCAGCGAATTAGAAGACAAGGTAGGAAAAAACACACAAACACAGCAGCAACTGGAAAAAAAAAAACTTAAAAAGCAATAGGAGAGCCTAAGGGAGCTTTGGGACAATACAAAATGAAACATTTGCTTAATAGGGGTACCAGAAGGAGAGGAGGAGAAGCAAGGAATAGAAAACCTGTTTGAAGAAATAATGATAGAAAACTTCTCTGTTACTGGCAAGAAAAAAAACTACACAAGTCCAAGAAGCACATAGAGTGCCAAACAAGATGAACCCCAAAAGACCAACACCAAGACACATCATAATTAAACTGGCAAACACCAACGACAAAGTAAGAATCTTAAAGGCTGCCAGAGAGAGACAGAAAGTTACCTACAAGGGATCTCCTATTAGAATATCAGCTGACTTCTCAACAGAAACACAGCGGGCAGAAGTGAATGGAATGAAATATACAAAGTGATGCAAAGCAAGGGAATGAATCCAAGAATACAAGGCTATCATTCAAAATTGAAGGTAGAATCAGGAGCTTCACAGACAAAAAGGGCTAAGAGAGCTTATTACCACAGAGCCAGCAATGCAAGAAATGCTAAAGGGACTGCTGTAAAAAAGAAGAAACAGAAAGACAAGAAGAAACATAAACATTAAGAATAAAAATGACTACAAACAAGTACTTTTCAATAATAACATTAAATGTAAATGGATTGAATGCTCCAATCAAAAGACACAGGGTAGCTGACTGGATAAGAAAACATGACCCAAATATTTGCTGTCTGCAAGAGACCCACCTCAGAACAAAGGATTCACACAGACTGAGAGTGAAGTGATGGAAAATTTTTTTCAGGCAAATGGAAATGAGAAAGAAAGCTTGGGTTGCAATACTTATATCTGACAAAATAGACCTCAAAGTAAAAGCCATAAAAATAGATAAGGAAGGCCACCACATAATACTAAAGGGAGCAATTCAACAAGAAGATATAACTCTGGTAAACATATATGCACCCTATACAAAAGCACCCAAATACATAAAACAATTTCTGGAAGATATCAAGGGAGAGATCAATAGCAATACAGTCATAGTAGGGGACTTTAATACCCCACTGACACCACTGGATAAATCCTCTAAACAAAAAAATCAGCAAAGAAACAGCAATCCTAAATGACTCACTAGATCAGATGGACTTAATTGACATCTTCAGAATATTTCACCCCAAAGCTACAGAATATACATTCTTCTCCAGTGCACATGGGGCATTTTCAAAGATAGACCATATATTAGGACACAGGCAAAGTCTCTTCAAATTCAAGAGGATAGAAATCACAACAAGCATCTTCTCAGATCACAATGGCATAAAACTAGAAATCAACTACAATAAAAACATTGAAAAAAAATCAAACACTTGGAGGCTAAATAGCATGCTATTAAACAATGACTGGGTTTCCAGAGAGTTCAAAGAAGAAATATAAGGCATCCTGGAAACAAATGACAATGAAAACACAACAATCCAAAATCTATGGGACACAATGAAAGCAATCCTCAGAGGGAAGTTCATAGCTCTACAGGCCTACCTCAAAAAACAATAAAAACTGGTAATAAATTATCTAACCCTACAACTCAAAAAGTTAGAAAAAGAGCAACAAGAAAAGCCCACAGTATCCATAAGGAAGGAAATAATAAAGATCAGAGCAGAAATAAACGACATAGAGACCAAAAAAAAAAAAAACAATACAAATGATCAATGAAACCAAGAGCTGGTTCTTTGAAAGGATTAACAAGATTGATGAACCTCTCGCCAGGCTCACCAAGAAACAAAGAGAGAGGACCCAAATAAACAAAATCAGAAATGAAAGAGGTGAAGTAACAACTGACCCTACTGATATACAAAGGATTGTCAAAAAATACTACGAACAACTCTACTCCAACAAACTGGACAACCTCGACGAAATGGACACATTCCTAGAAAAATACAAGCTTCCAAAACTCAATCAGGAAGAATCAAAAAACCTGAATAGGTCAATTACTACTGATGAAATTGAAACCGTAATCAAAAAGCTTCCAGCAAACAAAAGCCCTGGACCAGATGGCTTCACAGGGGAGTTTTACTGAACATTCAAAGAAGAACTAAAGCCAATCCTTCTCAGACTATTCCAAAAAAAATCAAGAGGAAGGCACACTTCCAAGCTCTTTCTATGAAGCCAGCATTACCCTAATCCCAAAACCAGATAAAGACACAACAAAGAAGAGAATTACAGGCCAATATCCCTGATGAACATAGATGTTAAAATCCTCAACAAAATTCTAGCAAATCAAATTCAGCATTACATTAGAAAGATCATACACCATGACCAAGTAGGATTTATTCCAGGAATGCAAGGCTGGTACAATATCTGCAAATCAATAAACGTGATACATCACATAAACAAGTTGAGAGACAAAAATCACATAATCATATCGATTGATGCAAAAAAGGCATTTTACAAAGTCCAACACCCTTTCTTGACAAAAACTCTCAGCAAAGTGGGAATAGAGGGATCATACCTCAACATAATAAAAGCCTTATATGACAAACCTACAGCCAACATCATACTCAATGGTCAAAAAATAAAACCATTTCCCTTAAGAACAGGAACAAGACAGGGATGGCCACTTTCACCACTCCTGTTCAACATAGTACTGGAAGTGCTAGCCGAAGCGATCAGATAAGAAGAAGAAATAAAAGGCATCCAAATTGGAAAAGAAGTAAAATTGTCATTATTCACAGATGACATGATACTGTACTTAGAAAACCCTAAAGACTCCATCAAAAAAATTATTTGACCTAATAAATGAATTTGGCAATGTAGCAGGATAAAAAATTAACACCAAGAAATCTATGGCATTTTTATACGCCAATAGTGAACTTACAGAAAGAGAAATTTAAAAAAAACAATCCCATTTACCATTGCACCAAAAAATTAAGATACCTAGGAATAAACTTAATTAAGAAGGTAAAAGACCTCTACCCAGAAAACTACAGGACATTGAAAAAAGAGATAAAGGAAGACATAAACAGATGGAAGAACATACCATGTTCCTGGATTGGTAGAATCAACATCATCAAAATGTCCATACTACCCAAAGGAATCTATAGATTCAATGCACTTCCCACTAAAATACCAACAGCATATTTCACAGATCTAGAAAGTACTCCCCCAAAATTTATCTGGAATAAAAAAAAAACCCGAATAGCTGCTGCGATCCTGAAAAAGAACAAAGTAGGAGGGATCTCAATACCAGATATCAAGCTGTATTACAAAGCCACTGTTCTCAAAACTGCTTGGTACTGGCACAAGAACAGACATATAGACCAATGGAATAGAGAACCCAGAAATCGGCCCGAACCACTATGCTCAATTAATATTTGACAAAGGAGGCAAGAACATACAATGGAGTCAAGACAGTCTCTTCAATAAATGGTGCTGGGAAATTTGGTCAGACACATGCAAAAAAAGGAAACTAGACCACCAACTTACACCATACACAAAAATAAACTCAAAATGGATAAAGGACTTAAACATAAGATGGGAAACCATAAAAATATTAGAGGAATCCACAGGTAGCAAAATCTCAGATATATGCCAAAGAAATTTCTCCAATGACACAGCTCCTAGGGCAATGGAAACTAAAGGGAAAATAAACAAATGGGACTATATCAAAATAAAAAGCTTCTGCACAGCAAAAGAAACCATCAACAAAACAACAAGAAAACCCACTGCATGGGGGAACATATTTGCCAATCATATCTCTGATTAAGGTTTAATCTCCAACATTTACAGGGAACTCATACAATTTAACAAAAGGAAGATATACAACCCAATCAAAAAATGGGCAACGGATCAAATAGACCCTTTTTGAAAGAGGGCATACATAAGGCTGAGAGACATATGAAAACATGTTCCAAGTCACTAATCATCTGAGAGATGCAAATCGAAACAACAATGCGGTACCATCTCACACCTGTCAGAATGGCACAAATCAACAAACGACAAGTGCTGGAGAGGATGCGGAGAAAAAGGAACCCTAGTGCACTGCTGGTGGGAATGCAGACTGGTGCAGCCACTGTGGAGAACAGTATGGAGTTTCCTCAAAAAACTAAAAATGGAACTCCCATTTGACCCAGTGATCCCACTTCGAGGAATATATCCCAAGAAACGAGAAACACCAATCAGAAAGGATATATGTTCATAGCAGCACAATTTACAATAGCTAAGATTTGGAATCAGCCTAAGTGCCCATCATCAGATGAGTGAATTAAAAAACTTTGGCACGTTTACAAAATGGAATACTATGCTGCTGTGAAAAGGAAGAAACTCCTGCCATTTGCAACAGCATGGATGGAGCTGGAGAGCGTTATGCTAAGTGAAATAAGTAAGTCAGAGAAAGATAAATATCACATGGTCTCACTCATTTGTGGATTATAATGAACAACATAAACCGATGAACAAAAACAGATGTAGAGACAGAGAAGCATTGATCAGATGCTCAAACTCAGAGGGAAGGTAGGGGAGGGTCGGGGTGAGGGGGAGAGAGATCAACCAAAGGACTTGTATGCATGCATATAAGCATAAGCGATGGATCTGGACAACAGGGGGTGAGGGTGAGAGCAGGATTGGGGGGATGAGGGGACATTGGGGGGATAAGGACACATTTTAATATCTTAATCAATAAAAGAAAAAAATGAAAAAAAAACATGTAAGCCAACAAAATAATCACACATTTAGATAAAGTGTTATGAAGGAAACAAAAAACAGTAATGGACAGGACCTCCGTGATGGTTTCACTGAGAAGGAACAATTAAACTGAAAATTAAAGGATTAGAAGAAGCCAACCATGTGAGAAATAGAGGGAAAGAGATTCAATAGGAATAAAATTAGCAAGTGCAAAGGCCCTATAGCAGGAAAAAGCTTGGCACTTTTGAGGAAGTGAAAGAAGACAGGTATGATTAAGGTGTAGTGATGAGGTTGAGAGTGGCCTGAGATGAGACTGTAGAGGTAGAGAGAAGCCTGATCATAGCCATAGAGTATGGATGGGAGCCATGGTAAGGAGTATGGACTTTATTCTAACTGCAATGAGAAGTCGTTATAGGATTCTGAGCAGAGGAGTTATATGATCTCATTTAAATTCTATAGAGAATGGAGTGTGGTGTAAGAGTGAAGGAATGAAAACCAACTAAAAGGTCATTGTGGTCATCTAGGTGAAAAAAAAATGATGGCATCTTAGACTAGACTAGAGATAGAGAAAAGTGAATGAAACTGAAATACATTTTGAACCTGGAATCGGCAGAACTTGGGACAGATTGACTGTGGGATATGAGAGAGAGAAAGGATCCATGGATGACTAGTAAGCTTTGGCTTGATGGACTGGGTTAGATGGTGATGCTATTTACTGAGGTGATTAGGCAGGAGGAGAAACGTTTTGAGGAGCAGAGATCTTGCCTGCCTCTAAACACCCACAGAACCCTTTTGTCCATGTCATTCACTTGGCACTTAACATAACTGCTTTCCATTATTATTTCATTGGGTCTGCTACATACCTTCCTAAGCCCTTCTCTCCAGCATGATAATAATTGGTTGGTCCATAAATTTATGTTTGTGCCCACCCTGGTACATAGCACAGATGTGGATACATACTTAGTGTTTTCCCAACTCCATTATTGAATAAGCCATGTCTTTTTGTCAATGTTGGGCTGAAATAAAGAGACAGAAAATCAATGAAAGCAAGGGAGGGATGGAGAGAAGGAAGAAAGAAGGAAAGGAAGAGAGAGAATTCAGTTTATAAATCAAATCATGTAATACAGTTCTTTAAAATATTCAATGAAGTGTCTAGTCTGTATATTCTCATTTTCTACAATGGTCATATATTGCTTTAGTAATAAAAATTATGGGGAGAAATTATAACTACAAAATTCAATTTTAGACTATTTTGAATTACTTAAGAGAGAAATGGGAGACAGAGGAAGACAGAAGGGAGCACCTATAATTACATTCTAATAACCTAAATATACAAATGATGTAACTCCACTATATAAGGGCAGAGATGAGTGAGGAGCTGAGGAATGGGTTAAACATTTGAGGTCATTTAAAAGATTTATAGCACAATCAAGGCAATATAACCTTTGAAATTATAAAACATTGAATGGACTTCAAGGTTGTGTTATTTACACTTTGATTTCTGTCTGCAGAGAAGTCTGATTTGTACTTACAGGTCATCACTTTGCTTAGTTACTTAAGTTACTACTTTGGTTCATTAATACAAAGTTCAAAATTATGCTCTTTGTGCTATTACATGAAAAGTCAGTTCTTGGAAAAACTATGAGTTTGACTAAGTGTGATCTCTGCCCCCTCTGTACCCTCTCCTCTTTATTGACAGCCCTTATTTTTTATTGGCATTTGTTGACACCTGCCCTGCCTGGATTTGCTTGCCTCAACATCTCTGACCCAACTTGCCTTCACACCTCTATAAAAACTTTCCTGTCCTACATTATGATTCCACTGATTAATAGTCTTTCTCTGCTAGTGACAGAGTTCAGCTTACCAAGTTATTCATGCTAATTTCTTTATGGCTATTAGTGACTTGATGTGTTAGTGTGTCCAGGGAAGAATTTCAATTCAGCTAAAGGCCTTCTGTGAAATAAAACCCTAATCCAATGTGGGCCTTCTAATTCTGGGATCCCAGGCACCATAAGTCCTGTTTGGAGGTCCTTTGCTTACATACCTTCCTATATAGAAAGTCCTAAAGCCATGCTAGGGAGGTGGTCACCTCTTCCAGTTTTCTATTAGACCTATCTTTTGGGTGCAAGTGACCTAGTTCTCTGTGGTGCTAACATTTCCCCCAGAACAGCAAGATACTTGAGAACTGCAGCCAGACTCTCTCATGCACCTGACAACTCTCTTTGGCTTCAATGGGCACAGCCCACAGAGATGAAAGAATCTGGCCCAGGCTGTGGCTTTCAGATTAGATAATGAAATAATAGCTCTAAGTGCCCTTTGAGGCAACTACTCCCCACCTTCTTGCCAGTGTTCAATAAACTCCTGCTGTTTCCCATTCTCAACCTGAAACTCCTTACTTAGTTCCCAAGTAACTCTCTGAAAGTCAACAGCCTTCTAACAGACCATTCTATTTGCTCTAGAAGGTTGTGGCAGGAAAATGGGCAGTGCCAACAAGTAGTCTGTCAGTCAATAAGCAATGTATTGGGCATCTTCTAGTGCTAGCTAGACAGTGTTGAGAGAAACAGAATTAGGTCCTGCCTTTGAAGAGTTAACAATCCTGATGCTGGAACAGTAATTTATCTCAGAGGCCTGGAAAAAATTAAATTTTAACTCAACTCTTCCCCCATCCATCAATGACATTTGCATTCTTTGAGGTAGGCACCCTGTGAAAAGATTAAAGTGTTGCCAGATAGATAGGAAGGTGGAAAAATGTTGGAAGATCCCAAATGGTGTAATAGGTTCCTTAAGACAAAGAAAATGGGGCCTTTCCTCAGAACACTGCTAATGTTTTCAGATTGGCTGGACTTGAACTCTACTGAAAGACAAGCAGAGCTTCAATTCCTCACACCTTCCTGCATGTTGCCATTTACCACCTACTTACATAACATGGCTTCTTTCCTTAATTCAGTTGTACTTTCCAAAATAAAGCACAGAATCTCTCTCTGTGTCTTTGTCTTTGTCTTTCTCTCATCCTCTCTCCCTCTCCCTTTCTCTACACACACAGACACACACACACACACACACACACACACACACACACACACACTTCCTAATACCAATCAGTGGCACAAAATAAATCCCTATCATTGTCATCATTTTATCAACTTAGATAAAAGTAGCTGCCACTTTTTAAGCACTTATACACACACTAGGCCCTGAGTTTATGGATTTATCACATTTAATCCTCATGGCTTCCCTCCATCTTCATAACTGAGAAAACCAAAGGCATAAAAAGGTTAAATGATGGCTCCTAGGGCACACAGCTTAGTGTGCCAAAGTAAGAAACCAGAATTTCAACCCAGGTCTGCCACATTTCACAGTCTATGCATGCTGTTCACTAGGCTGACATGCTGCCTCCCACACTTTTAACATTTGAAAACTGTCATTGCTTTATCCCTTAGTCTTTCCTTCAGCCATTCTTCAAAGGACCTAGTACCTGGACCCTCACTATCCTAGTTGTCTTCCTGTGGATGCACTGCAGTTGTCAATTTACTTCTTAAGCCCTGATATCCACAAATGAACACAAGAGCTTGTGGTCCCAGAGTCCAGGGATCCAGAGAGACGGCAGGTCAAAACTCCAGGTGAAGGGGCAGATGACTAGCATAAGTAGCAAATGCAGCCAGACAGGTTGGTTTGCTAATGTGCACCCTCATGGAGTGCTATGATGGGGACCTGACTCCAAGGTGAAGGGAACTCATAGATTCCTCTCTGGAGCAGAGACAGTTGCCAGAGCCTGGAAAGATGTGAACCTGGAGGTCCTCATCACTAAGGGGCTATTTTAGTTGAAGAAGTAGAAAGCAAGATGAGGCCAGTGATAGGCTCTGCTATGGTTACATGGCAGCAACTTAAAAGGAAAAGTATCAGGTACCTTGCTGTTAAATAAACAAAAAGACTATCTGGATTTTTTTCTAGTTCACTTTAAGAACTGGTTAAAGGATGTGCAAAGGTAACAGATGTCTCCACTTCTAGTCATGTCCATCTGCCTTCTGGGAAAAGTGAAGCTACGTTTTCATTAAAATTCAAACTACTTTTTACATCTGAATAAATTAGGAAGGCCCAGAGAGTGCATTAACCTGTGGGAGACAGATACTAAATTTCCCTGTTTGAGCAGCAATAATAAGGGTTGACAGTACCTGAGACATTTGGTAGTTTCTGCAACCTGCCTAATCTATTGTGATGAGTGTTCAACTATGAGAGCATTGTGAGAGCCTACACAATAATAATAGTGAATGACTATTTGGACTGGATTGTGAATAAAAGACTGTACATATGTCTGTAATGAGAATTTCATTGAAAATGAAAATACTAAAGCTGTCATATTTTTAATACTTTGATTTGCACATCTTTGACTGCTTTGGGGCATAAAGAGAGAATGCCAAGCAATTTGTTGTCAGCTCTTGAAATAAATTATCATTTAAACACTTCCTCTCCACAAAGGTTATTAGCTTTGTAGCTTGTTCCTGGGTTGGATCATCAATAGGGGGGAAAAATTGCAAGACATTAAACTACCCTTTCAAAAGCTGAATATTAGTTACTGTGGAAATTGTTCTCTCAGTAGCTTAACATATTTTGCTGTAGCTCTCCAATGCTGCAGATTAGACTGCAGCAACTATTAATAAATACTGTCATATTTTACAGCTGTCACGCAAAGCTGAAAAAGGCTTCGCTGTGATTAGATTCTGTTTACTGTAATATTTCCAGCTCAGAAAGGCAGTTTCCCCATAAAGGTATTTTCTATAAGTAGAATATTTCTTCATCAAATGACATGACTAATTTTAATGTATTGTTAACTCCTTGATGGCAGTGAATTTGAGGTGGAACTGACTTTACAGCCAGAGAGATACATTCCTCTCCAGAGAAATACCAAGCTAAAATGTCAAATTTTCTTTCTTGGATTGTCCTTCATATTCAGAGATGGTGTCACAGGCAGGAGATGTGCTTTGAGTCATCACCCTCCCTCATAGAAGGACAAATTTGCATTGGTTTATGCACCTTTCTTTGCCATGCCCCTCTTGTGACCAATGGCATTGTTTGCAAGACAGCTGATCTGATTGTAAGGTAGGAATGACACTTCAGTGGGCTAGCTAGAAATTCTGCTTCCTGGGCTAAAATGCCATCAAATGAGCAAAATAAATAGCTCTCTCTCTTTCGCCCCTCCCCCTCCTACACACACACACTATGTATGAAATGGTATTCACATCTCTGAAAAAAAGGTGACAGCTGGCAGGGTTACTTTTGCTCTAACCTTTCATTGCTTTTCATCGGAGCTTCTTGAGGAATTAACCCTCACTAAGCTGGATATGTAGTTTTCAATGAATAAGTAGTCCTTGCACCATTAAAGGTTAACTGATAATATTCTATAAATTCAGGGTTGAGCCTGAGAGGTCCTTGAGGAGGCTCTTCTAAATGTTCCTCAGGAAAGGGACATATTGTGTTGTGGACCTACAACTATGACTTTGAGATTTTTTTTTTCCCCTGGAGCCCCTTTAGACAATAATTAAAGCCAGAGCAGCGTTGTGGAAGTAAGACAAAAGGATTCATGGAATGTCTTTAGCACCAGCGGAACACAATAAAGTGCTCAATAATTTTATCTCACAGTGGTCATTAATGGGTAAGGTAGGTGATTTCCCCCCTTACTGGGGACATATGGCTATGTCTGGAGATATTTAGTAGTGTATAAAAAATGCCAGGAATGCTACAAAACATCCTATGGTGCATAGGACAGTAGCCCCCTACCAATCAAAGATTTATCTGGGCCAAAATATCAATAGTGCCAAGGTGGTGGCAGAGTCAAAAAAACTAATGGCTGCAGAAACTCCTCAAGAGATTGTCTTTGAACCAATCTGGCTTTTATTAAGTGTCTCTTACTGTGCCTAGATTGTGTTAAGAGCTATGTCCAAGAGGAGGTAGAGCCTTTAGTTTATACGAATTTACATTATGGTCAGAGAGAGAATACGATTAATGTACATGAAGAAAAGATAAGTACAAAAAAGGCATAAGACCAGAGCTAGATTGTATAATACAGATTTGAGGTACTGTGGGGCTCCAAATAATAGAGAGTTCACAATAGAAATACTGGAATTATCAGGGAAGGCTGCGTGGAAGAAGTCACACATTTTTCTGAGCCCACCACCCAACTGCCTCCCCTAGTAATGATCTTGTCTTGATTGCTAAGGCCAAGTTGGTATCTAGAACCAAAACAACACGGCATTCCCATCAACCAACATCAGGCCTCAAGGCAAGAAACACAATTAAAAGAAAAACCAAAAAAAGGAACGATGTTCCTTTTACTAAGTGGAAAGCAATTACAGAGCTGTTGAAAATAGGCAGTAAACAAAGGGAGGGAGGGAAATACTGGCAAAATTCCATTTTCCCAACTAATCCTGTAGCAAAAATGCAATTTGCAACAAAATCAACAGTTCTCTCTCTCTCTCTCTCTCTCTCTCTCTCTCTCTCTCTCTCTCTCTCTCTCTCAGTAGAATACATTGTTTGGCATCAGTATGGCTACACATGATGCCTTAGCAGAAATGTGTATTGACCAGAAGACAGAATATGACGGGGGAGGAGAGAGGGGCAGAGGTTAAGGTGGAGCATAGCTCACTCGACCCCACCTTTCCCCTCCCACTACAGTCTCTGTAGAGCATCTTCATTCAGGTGAAAAGAAGGGGCACAAATATAGACTAAATCACTCCCAGTCTTCCTGGATCCTTTCCAATCAATAAGTTGCCAGTGTCGGCTGCTGTCCTGCTTTGTCGACTCCACAAACGATCTGATTAATTCTCTGGTGCTAACTGCCTCAGCGGGCTTTCTCTGCAGTAGAACAGAGGCTAATTAAGATCATGTCAGGCGAGGAGCCTGGCAGGTTATGTTCACTGGGCCACACTGAACTTTTAGAGGGTGCTTTAACTGCACCACAGGCAGGCAGTGCCAGGCACTGATGCGATAGCATGTCTCGCATATATTTCCACCAACTCCTGCATCACAGGCCTCCATCCATTTTGTCAAAGATTTATATCCTTCTCCTTGAGGTAATTAGCTGCCACTGTGTTCATTTTTAATTGCATTACTTCAGCTTATTTTTATTTGAATTTTTAATATGCTTGTGAACAAAGCTAACAATTAATAATGGGGTCATTTTCCCTCCTAAGTCAAAATGTATGTGTATGTGAGTGTATGTTTGTTACTAGCATATAGCCCATAGAGGTGAGGTTAGGACAAATAAAGGAAGCCCGACTTCTCACAGCAGGTAGAAAAATGAAGGAAACATATGGAACTCATTACACTAAGTGGTAGATTAGACTGAAAATATAAACAGCTTCTCCCTCCCCCTAAATAAAGGCTTAGATGAATTCATGGATGACAGACCCATAGTGAGTTATTAAGGGAAAGAGATGTTTGGAGATTTCTCTAACCTGAGATTAACACAAATTGCATAGGGGGCATATTAGCCTTCTTATGGGCAAATAGCCACACAGAGTACTGGTGTTCCATGCTTCAAATTTTAAAAAATAATCTCAGGAGTCCACTATGCATCTAGAACAGGGGTGGGCAACCCCTGGCACGTGTGCCAAACATGGCACGCCAGTAACTTTTGCTGGCATGCGAAACCCTCTCTTATAATCTTCCATTTACAATTTTTTTCTTAATATCAACTTTTTTATTTTTCAGATAAATTCAGTGTAGGTGCATCTTAGATAAATAAATAATTTTACATAACAAGTTATCTTAAAGACCATAGACATGGATTGACGAGAGAGGGGAAGAGCAATTTCTATGCCTCTGCCTTAACTCTCCCTGCCTTCCTAGATCCGACCAGTGTTTTGGTTTCATCCACATATGCTTGTGAATCTTTGTTCTCAGTGATGAATTTTGTTAAGCCTCATAATAGGAGTAGCCTGACGGATGAAAGTAGTAGCTCGTGCATATCTCTGAAGGTCACAAAATATAAACCTGATGTAAAATCTCTGTCATCAGTGATGCAGCAGCAAAAGTCCCACTGATAATATCAAATGGAGTCATAAAGTTTTCTGTCGGACTATCAGTGTACATGTATACATTAAAAAATAAATGTATTTTTCATTATCATATACTGTGTTTTTGTTGCACAAATGAATTTTATTATTTCTTCAAGGTTCTTCACATACGTACACCTTAAGAGATATCAAGTAGGTGTAACATGTTCTCAAAAAATTAGGGTTGGCACACAGAAGAATTTTGAGTCAGAGATTTTGCTGGTTTTGGCACACACTCACAAAAAGGTTGCCCACTCCTGATCTAGGAGGTGGATAAGAATGCTGAGAAATAGAAGAAAGTTCTCCAGGAATATTCTTTCTCTTTTCATATAATCAGAGCCTCCAACCACACACCAAGAACACCCTGTTGTGAGAAGTGATTGGCCCAGTTAAGGAAGTTGAAGAAAAAGCATCATAAAACCATAACCTCAGATTCATGCCCAGCTCTGCCACTAAGTAGCTGTGTGATCCTGGGCAAGTCACAAAGCCTTTCTGTTCCTCAGATTTTTCACATCTCATCATCAAGAACCCTATTCTACATTTCTACCACCACTGACTCAAGTTCAGGCTGCCATCACCTCCTGCACCATCCTCCTAACAAATCTCCCTGATCTTAACCCTCACCCTCTCCATTGGCATCAGACAACAATCTTCCCATTATGTCACTCACTTACCTAAAAGCTTTCAGTGGTGCCCCATTAATCCTAGGATCATGCCCTAGCTTCTTAGCATGGCACAGAAGGTCATATATGATCCAACTAAACTCCCACCTGTTTTCCTAGCCTTGTCTCTTCCCATCCCTCACTCACTAGTGCTCTATACTCTCACCATACGGAACTACACAACTTTTAATATGTCACATGTAGTAAGTTTTATTTATTTATTGCCTCCATACCTTTGCACATACCTTTGTTCCAATTTTCTTATACTCGGGCCCCGCATTTCACTTCACCCCCTCACAAACACACACATTCTCCATCTGGTAAATGATATATCCTTTAAAACTCTACTCAAATATTCACTGCCCCAGGCCTAGGTATCCACCACTGCCTGCCTTATGTCCTCATAGTACTTTGTATATACCTCTAGTATAGAACTGATCATACTATAGTATTATGGTTATCTAAGTGCTGGGTATAATACAAGTGCCTGGATTATTACTACTTGTAAATTGAACAAAGGAATGAGTAAATGACAACCTCAACTAAAACAAAATGGGAGATTTCAAAGGCCTTGAGGTGCTGATGAAGGAGATAGGTTTGGGTAGATTGTGTCCCCAGATCATATATTTGATGTTCACCTACCTCCTATACATTAGGATAACCCTGATTTTCAGTCTTTCTGTGACCCAAGCTCCTTACAAAAGATATCACTTTCCTGGTCCAACCAACTTGGAAGGAAAACTAACATTTGAGGAATCTCAAAAGCTAAGGTGCAAATACTACACTATTTCATACCAACCAATGGTATTTAGAAAGCCACATGAATTATCTAAAGACAAGAACAGTATGATATTAATTTCCACAGCTCCCAGTGAAAAAAGTAATTAATGCAAATTATTTCAAAATGTATGTGTAGGCAATGTGACAAGAATGAAAAGTGACATGAGAGCTGTTGTAGTCAGTTCTCAGTTATTCGTACCAGATGAAATGAGCCAGGTACAGACAATCCAAAGAGCATTTCTGTAGGCAATGAAATAGTGCCTTTTCATAACAAATATCCTACTTAGGCTTGGCTGAGCAAGAGAATAAAGTGAGGTGCCCCAGGAAAAGGGATCTTTAAATATATCCCTTCAATTATAAATTCCCAAAGGATAGGAAGTACTCTTTTGAGGGACTAGCAGAAGTAGGATACAAAATAGTTGTATGGAAAAATAGAAATGGGTAAGGGGGACACAGAAGAAAAGAGAGTGACCCTGAATAAACTTTGCCAGTCTTATAATGACCAGCCTTGTTTCTGAAACCATAATTACTGACATACACAAAACAGTAATGAAGATAATCATTAATAAGCATCATTGGCCTGGTAATTTTTGGTACAGAGATTTGATGTGAGGCTTTATATTGCTTGAGAAATATAAAAGAATTGCATAAACTATAAAATTTTCAGGTTCCAACAATCAAACTACAGAAGTATTACACAGAAGCATTCAAAGTCTTCTAAAGATTAGTAAGGTCTCTTTCTCTCCTGGGAAGCTCTTGGTGGGGTATGTATTTATCCTGAAAATCCTGGAGAAAGAATAATTGGCTTCCATTTGTCACAGTACGGCATGAAGCAGTACAATATTATTTACTATATTTTTACTCTTTCCAATAATGGCTCATCAATAAGGTGATAACTTTCATGAGTATGGACTAAGGCTTATCTAAATGATTATTTTGTCCCACCAATTTTAGCCACCTAGCACAGTGCTGGAGAGTAACAACAACAAAAAAGACCTCAGACATGTAAAGCTAGAAAGAACTTTAAAGTTATTAAGTCTGAAATTCCAGGTTCTGAAAAATGGGTTGGCCTCATATTTTGTCAAGTTGGTGAGTCTCCTGATGTGTAATTTTACTTAAAATGTGGGATTGCAATAATTTAAAGGCTAGTCACAGATTATCTTATTAAGCTTTTTCTACTGTTTTAATTGTTTTATCTACATAACGACAGTAATATACTTTGCACCCTATCTCATGGGAATAAAGAAGAGTGACATAAGCTAAATTCAAATGCTTAGTAGGACTGAGCAATTGTCTAAAGCTAAAAGAACTGCTCTGCAGATAGGTGGTTAAGATACAAGAAGACAGGCTCATCCCATATGCCCACAGAGGCACAGTGCTTTCTATAAGACTATCCAAAAGAATTGAAAGAGTTTATATACCTTTCCACATTCCTCATGTACTCACCCACCCAGAGGATCCAGCCAGTTCTATACATTTCTCACATCAATTAGCAAGTCAACAAGTAACAACCAACCTGTGTTAAGTGGAAATACATCACAAATGCTAATCAAACCAGTGGCCCCTATAATATATTCCCTGGGCCATACCATGACAAGCAAGAATGACCACAGGCACTAGGTTCTGGGATGCATGTCTGTTTTCTTACCCTTAAAGTGAGATAATAATTGTACCTAATTCATAAGATTATGTGCAGATGTGAAAGGCAACTAGAACAGTTCTTGGTACCTAGTTAGCATTCTATAAGTGTTAGCCATTATTATGCTCATACTAGGGTCACAGAAAAGGGGTGATGACTGAGATACAGAATAAAGATCTTTAGCTGCCCTATTTGGTCTCCTCTGTACCTTGGGGCTACCCTGCTCATCTCCTCAATGTGCTAGTTTTTGGTTCTCCTCTATCAGAATCGGAATCTGTTCCTGGGAAATGAGTTGGGAAACTCATATACATTACATGGATATAGAAATGGTTGTTGATGCACAACCTCATTCAGACATTTTTGCATTTTAGGCAATTGCAGAAAGCCTCAGGCCAAAGAAAGGAAGCCTTGCTTTGGAATAGCAATACTGGTGATGAAGGAGGGGGTTCATTTGCTTTACATAATCCTAACTTCATAGGTAGGCCTCCATCAATCCCATATACTACTAAAGCTAAATCCATTGCTGAAGGGAAGGGAGTTATTAGAAAAGCTGGACCAATGCAATTTATTGTTTTACTGGGCACATGTTCTAGAAAAAATAAAACAGAAAATAGCATGCTTTTCTCATAAGCAAATAAAAATGCCTAAGGGCAACTTAAACTGGACAGATGACCTCTTTGGAAAATCCTGAAGCCAGTAGCTCTACCAAAAATCTCTCTATATTTTTATTTTTAATAAGCTGACAGAAAGTGGAGCATATGTCTTCTCTAACACATTTTAGGCTCTCTTGGATTTATAGTATGCATATTGAATCCTAGAATCATGAAGCAAAGCTCAGTTTATGGTCCTACATTTGTTTGGCTTATGTTGACAAATACTGGGAAAGGGGAGGGAATGACCATGTCTCTAGTTGCAAGTTCCCTTCCAGTCTCTCCCTTCACCCAGAGGCCCATTCTGTGATTCCATTGCCATAGGAGTAGATGGACCTAGTCATGTGTGTGCACCACCCACTACGAGGATTATGAAAAAAAAGCAAAGGACTACAGTTGAAGAGCATGGGGGAATCTTTGGCCATGTTGTGAGTTTGTGGGAAAGATTCCTTTCATGGCCTTAAAATATGAACAGATAAGATATGATTATTACCCTCCCTGACGGTCTTCAAATCTCTACAGTTCACATCCCTCAAACTCCAGCTTCCTCATCACTTTATCTTAAGGCAGCGGTTCTCAACCTGTGGGTCACAACCCCTTTGGTGGGTGAACGACCCTTTCACAGGGGTCGCCTAAGACCATCCTGCATATCAGATATTTACATTACGATTCATAATAGTAGCAACATCACAGTTATGAAGTAGCAACAAAAATAATTTTATGGTTGGGTCACAACATGAGGAACTGTATTTAAAGGGCCAGAAGGTTGAGAACCACTGTTAAGGGATGGCCTCACCAAGCAGATGTTAAAGATTCTATGGTACAGTGGCCGTACATTCTGAACATGAAAATAGGACACATCATCTGACAATGTGTTCTCTTTTTTTTTTCTGGTTTTACTAAGGCAGGCCTGAGGATTTCAATGCCAGCTCTACCAACAATCAGTTGTGTGACCTTGGGCAAAAACCTCTCTGAGCATCTGTAAAATGGCAATGGTTAAAATATCTACCTAATTGGACTCTTACAAAACTAAATGAGATATGGTGGGAAGGACTTAGCACAGTATTTGATAACAAAAATGTACCCAATAAACGGTAGCTATTATTATTTACAGTAATGATTACAATTTTACAAAATCATCAACATGAAACCTCTTCAGTTACTAACTTCATGAATAACCCTATCAGAAAAGAAGATACATGAAATTTGGACTGCCCCAGAAAATCCTGGATGTCTTATCACTGTATCTATAAGTACTGCTTCCCCCTTCAGTTTAATAAGGCATCTTAGAAGAAGAGATAGAAAGACAAGAATAGGAGGCAAAGGCAAAGGCAACCTTCTCACTGACCCCATAATTCATTACAGCTGCTAATAAGCTACTTAGAGAACTGCGGATCTGATCCCTCCTCCTAGCCCCCATCCTTTTTGCTCTCTGAATGTTTCAACTCAAAATTAGAGAAATACTTCCATAACCTATTTGCTTTCATGATCTTACTTCAAATGTTAGCTAAAAAAAAATTGTAGCTTATCTGAAACCCACTGAAATGGTAGGTTTTCATTTGAACAAATTATAATTAACATCAATATTATAATTAATATTGTTCAAATGAAAACCTACCATTGTATACTTCCAAGCACTTTTTCTATGTCTTTGATCATCATTTACACCCAATGAGAAGGGTTGTGCCGGTGTATCATTGCAGATTTACAGATGAAAAAATCTATATTCCCAGAAAGGGGAAGTGACTTGTCCAAGGTCACATAGCTAATATATATCAAAAGCAGGATTAAAACCCAAGTTTCCTAACACTCAGTCCAAAAATCTTTCCATTCCACCAGACTGCCACATGATTTTACCTCGATATTATTTTCTTACTAACAATGAAAGATTTCAGCTTTGGGAGGAATTCTGGGGGCTAATGAGTAATCAGTTTTTCAGACTAATATCCTCCCTTGACTGAGCACTCACTAAGTACCAGGCTCTGTACTATACCTTTTAAATGCATCATCTCCTTTAATCTTCACAACAATTTACAAAGGAGGTACTGTCATGAGCCTCATTTTACAGATGAGGAAGTAGAGGCATGGAAAGGTTAAGTGATTTGCTTAATGTCACACTCCTAGTAAGTAATGGAGCTAGTAATAGATGTCTGTTTGCTAACTTGAAGTTAAGTGTTCTTTCTACTACACACTGAAAGGAACTTTCAACACTCTTATTAACAAGGAAAGGATGTTATTTTTTAAAGATGTTTTAGGGCAACAAGATGTCAGTCCTCTTTCAATTCCTCATACTGATAGTGGGAAGAAGTATAGAAAGCAGGCAACGCATGTCTAATCCCAAAGCCATGACTATACAGCTGTGAAAGGACAGTTAGGGACACAAAATCCAGAAAAGAGAACTCAGATCAGGAGTAGGGGGAACATTTTTCACATGCTCACACCCTGGACTTCAGTCACAACAGATTATCAGCCAAATAGAAGGGTGAAGTAGACATAATCAGTCTGTACTCCTTTTCCTGCTCATGTTCCAACCTCCCTTTATCAAAATTGTCCAGTTCCCTTTTCCTTTGAATTCTGCTGGATGCCTAGAGCCAAGTCAAGGCTTTTACAGCTGGGGAGGACAATGGTTGCACACCTCTATGACATTTGCTTTTATTATTATTATTATCTTTGTTGATGAAGGTTTCACAGATGTCCCCTCCCCCCCCACTAAAGCCTCCTCCATGCTCCCACCCTCTCCCCAAGCCTTTACCACCTTATTGTCTGTGTCCATGGATTATGCATATCCTATCTAATAAAGAGAGAATATGCTAATTGACCCTTATGCTGTCGCAAAGATGGTGGCACCCACAGCGAATAAGGAGGGAATATGCTAATTGACTGCCCCGCCCAGCGCCCACAGCCATAAGATGGTGGCGCCCAGTCCTCTCAGCCCTGCTGGGGTGGCAGACATGTGGCAAAGCCAGGCCCGCCCCCAGGCAGGCCCAGCCTTGCTGCGTGCTTGCCTCCGGAGTCCCTCAGTCCCCTCAGCACCCCAGCCACCCAGGGCTGCCCAAGCCTCAGGTAACCAGGGCTGGCCAAGGTTTGTGCTGCCGGCAGTGGCAGCAGCAGAGATGTGATGGGGGTGTCACCTTCCCCTGATCGCCAGGTCGCTTCCCGCCCCTGAGGGCTCCCAAACTGTGAGGGAGCAGGCCGAGCTGAGGGACCCCCCCTCCAGTTCATGAATTTTCATGCACCAGGCTTCTAGTATACTTATAAATTCTTTGGTTAATCTCTTCCCGCCCCCCCTCCCCAGCCTTCCCTCTGAGATTCCTCAGTTTGTTGTATGCTTCCATGCCTCTGGATCTATTTTTCTGTCAGTTTATTTTGTTCATTAGATTCCACATATAAGTGAGATCATATGATATTTGTCTTTTTCTGACTGGTTTATTTCACTTAGCATAATAATTTTTTAAAATTATCTTTATTGTTTGATTTAAAAAAACTAGATCCAGAGACATAGAAGGATGAACAAACATTTACTTTTTAAAAAAGTGCCTGCCAGGCCTTCACCTTTTAGCATCTGAATTGGGGAATGCAGGACTAGCTCTGCTCCCTGCCTACTCCTGTCTCAATCTGACCTGGGGATAGCCAGTTAATGAGAGGATAACATGTGGGTTGCTATGACGAACTAACTCACTAATAATTGAAATAATCATCCTTGCTTTCAAAAATCCTTCTGTGAGGATACAAATGAGTGCAAAGCACCCTAAAAACAGGAAAGGTGAAATTCCATGTGCACACTGAGACTGGGAAAGGGAAAAATCAGTTCATTATTTCAAGACCTCTTGAGATGCTGTAAATACACAGTCAACACAAAACAAAGATCCCTTTTCCCCCCCTTACATTATTTATGTGCCATCTAAAAATTACATGTCTGTTCTCTTTCCAGCACTGAGAGAGAAACATGCATATTCATGATCTGATAAATATTTAAGTGGGATTTATTTAAATGAGAGAGCCCATTTACAAACATTCCCTGGCTCTGAGATCTTATCCTGGCACACAGAGGGAAGATAATTTCCTCTGGTAGATTCAAAACCTCTGCTGGCCACCTGCCCCCCTAAACTTGGAGCTCTTCCTTGAGAGCTGGTGAATGCCACCCGCAGTATTTCAAGGGAGTCTTCCCTACCTCCTCCCTCCAGTACTGCCTTCCTGCTCTGAACTCATGCCATAGGGTCAATTGTTGGCAAAATGCTAGATCTGGAAATTTATTTGGGGGTAGGGGGGAGGCAGTCACAGCTTGCTTTGCCTAGATCCTTCCTCTTCACTACACTATCCCCATAGCAGCTACCATCATTGATATCCCTAGCCTTCCTATGGGTCCATCTCTTCCCCTCAGGAAGGATAGTTATGTAATACACCATGTAACCAGGACTGTGCTACCCTTCCCAAGAGAACATGCATTTTAATACTGCTAAAGTATTTTGTCAGTATGTATTTTCAAAGCACTTCTTCATATAGTGCTTCATTCATTTCTCACCATCCTGCAAGACTTCTAGGGCAAGAATAATTTTTATAGTCCTAGAGGTAAAGACATAAAAGGGAGGACATATTTTGCTTGCCCAACATGTACATTGCTGGTGAGTTGCAGTTAGAACTTGAACTCAAGTCTGACTCTTAGATATGGAATCTCTTCATTACACAAGGCTGCCTCTCTTCTGGTAGGATGTCTGCAGAGAAAGCAATGATAACCCAAAGGGAAAACTAGTGGTGATCTATCAAGCGTTGTGGCTATAGGTGGGGGAAGTATTTTAGATGTCTGTGACTGTACTCAACATCTATTCAATCCTATCATATAGGTAACTTTTTGTGTTTGAGGTTAACTCTGGGTTCTCCATTGTGGTGTTCATTCTTGGGTACCAACCACCCTGGCTCCCAGCCATCCCTATCTTCTTGTCTCCCAAATTAAATTCACCTGTTTTTTGTATTATTTTATGAAAAGTTCATGAGATGATCAGTGAATTCACCCATAGAAACTAATTTAGGCTAGGGAATTAATACTGGCTAATGGCTCAATACAACTTCTCCTGGATCATACATATGTTTTGACAGAAGCTTCTAATGTCTTAACTCAAGGACACTGGGTACAGGCATAACTCAGAGATATTGTGGGTTTGCTTCCAGACCATTTCAATAAAGCAAGTTGTAATATTTTTGCTGGTGGAGGGTCTTGCCTTTGATTTGTAAAAAACACAATATCTGTGAAGCACAATAAAGTAGTGCAATAAAACAAGGTATGCTTACATGGCAAGGATTTCAAGCAAGGAGTCGGGCCTCTGAGGGCAATATCATTGGGTAAATAATCTCAGGTCTCAAACTTATGCTACCTAAGCAACCATCTATTCTGCCTAATTTAGAGTTGCTAGATAAAATAATGTCCAGTTAATTATGATTTTCAGACTTTTTAGTATAAGTATGTACCAAATATTGCATCAGATATAGTAACAGTAATAATTATTCATTGTATATCTGAAATTCAAATTTACTGGGCTTCCTGATTTTTTATTTGCTAAATCTGGCAAACTTACCATAACTATAAGACCTGGCCCACTGAGAATTACCATTAAAAAATCCCTTTTAAGCATCTGCTTCCATGTAACACTGTGCTGGAGGGGCAGGAGGTGGTGAGATAGAGAGAAGGCAGCTGTGGGAGAGAGAAACATATACCATCCAACCCATCTTAGTCATTTGTACATGACACAAAAGTAATGTCACTAGGCCTTTTTAGAAAATATAACTAGTCTTATTTGCCTCTCATTATCAACTCCCCCACCCCCACCCCCTACACAACCATCTGCTCTGCTTTTCTGCTCTATTCTATTCTGCTCTTTGATAAATGAGAAAGGAACAAGTTTTGGCAAATGCCAACCCTTGTGTTCTCTGAGAGTGATCAGAACCTCAGAAGGCATATTGCAAGCAAACAGTAAGGCACTGAAGGGGAGTGGCCAGGCTGATGCACAGACAACAGGGCTGCTCAAGTGTAATTATGCATCAGGCGCAGACCTCGGGAGTAACAATGGGAAGAGTTCCATGACCAAAAAATATTAGGGAAGTGAAGTGGAGAATGTTTACAAGCCTAATTAGTAATTTGCACAACTCTACAATTTAAAATTTTGCTAGTGTCAGGCAGCTTTGTGGACTGACACTATGGACACAGAACTGAACCCAAGGGAGGGGGGTAGCACCAGGCTCTTGCTAGTTGGCCAAGTCCAGTGGCTAAGGCATGCACTAAGATGTTCAAATTTAGAAAATGGCCAAATCAAGATACTAATAGAGGCTAAGGAATGCAAACTCCAGAAATTTAGCATTTGAGTAGTAATAATAATGACAATAATGATAATTACAACAATAGCAAACCTTTAAAGCATACATTTCCCCAAACACATACATTGAGTGTGTTAAAGAAAGCTAGTCTAAATCATCATTTTACAGATAAGAAGATAAAGGCCCAGAGAGGGGAAGTGACTTACCTAAGGTCACACAGCAAGTCCTTGGCTATCTCCTGACTCCCAATCCAATGCTCCATCCATTATCCAAAGATGCCTTTCTGGAGATTCTAAACCAGTTTAGGTTTTTCTCCTTCACATTATGTTTTGTTTTTTTCTGATCCTTTAGCTTACCTTAGTTTGTTTTTATTGAAGTAAGTAAACTTAACATGAAATTTATCCTCATAAGAAAATTTAAGTGCACATATAGTATTGTTAACTATAGGCAGTGTTATACAGCAGATCTCTAAAAGTTATTTATCTTGTATAATTTTATACCCTTGAACATCAACTCCACCCCCCCCATACACAGCCACTATTCTACTCTGTTTTCTCTGTTTGATTCTTTCAGATATCTCATATAAGTGGGGTCATGCAGTATTTGTCCTTCTGACACTGGCTTATATCACTTAGCAAGATGTCCTCCAAGTTCATCCATGTTGTCACATATGGCAGAATCTTTCCTTTGTTAAGGCTAATTAATATTTCATTATACGTACACACCATATTTTGTTTATCCATTTATCTGTCAATGGATATGTAGGTTGTTTCCACATCCTGGCTACTGTAAATAATGCTGCAATGAACTTGAGAGTGCAGATATCTTTTTGAGATTTTGCTTTCAATTCTTTTGAATATATATCCACAAATGGAATTGCCCAATCTTATTTTGATTTGAGGAAACTCCATATTATTTTTCACAATATCAGCACTATTTTAAATTTCTACCAACAGTGTACAACAGTCTCAACTTCTCCATATCCTCACCAGTGCTTATCTTTTTTTTATAATGGCCATCCTAAAGGTGAGGTAATATCTCACTGTGATGGGGATTTGCATTTCCCTGAGGATTAGTGATATTGAGCACCTTTTCATATACCTGCTGGGCATTTGTATATCTTCTTTTATGAAATATCTATTCAAGTCCTTTGGTCATTTAGAACAAACCCATTTGGGTTTTTTGCTATTGAGTTGTAGGAGTTCCATATATACTTTGGATATTAACCTCTTATCAGATATATGATTTGCAAATATTTTCTTTCATTCTATAAGTTGTCTTTTCACTCTGTTGATTGCTTTGTTGTGTGTTTTTGGTTTTGTGTTTGTTTTTTGCTGTACAAAAAGTTTTTAGTTTGATGTAGTCCC
This sequence comes from Myotis lucifugus, assembly GCF_000147115.1. Taxonomy (NCBI): domain Eukaryota; kingdom Metazoa; phylum Chordata; class Mammalia; order Chiroptera; family Vespertilionidae; genus Myotis; species Myotis lucifugus. The sequence goes on along the minus strand of NW_005871050.1, from coordinate 14,343,325 downwards.
ATGTGTCTATTTTTTGCTTTTGTTGCTTGTGCTTTTGGTGTCAGATCCAGGAAATTATTGCCTAGGATTTACAAATTCAATGCAATCCTTATCAATCCCCCCCTTTTTTTTTTACAAAAATAGAAAAAAAATCCTAAAGTTTATATGGACCTATTAAAGATTTAGAATAGCCAAAGCAATATTGAAAAAGAAGAACAAAGCTGGTGGCACCACACTTCCTGATTTCAAAATATATTACAAAGCTATAATAATTAAAACCAGTGTAGTACTGGCATGAAAACAAACATATAGATGAATGGAACAGAATAAAGAGCCCAGAAGTAATCCTTTGCATATACAGTCAACTGATCTTCGACAAGGATGCCAAGAACACACAATGAGGAAAGGATAATTTCTTCAATGAACGATATGGGAAAACTGAATATCTGCATGTGCAAAAGAATGAAATTGGACCCTTATCTTACACCATACCTAAAAAATCCACTCAAAATGCATTAAAGACATAAACATAATATCCAAAACTGTAAAACTCCTGGAAGAAAATATAGAGAAGCCCTGGCTGGTGTGGCTCAGTTGGTTGGGCATCTTCCCATGCACTGAAAGGTTGCTGGTTTGATTCCCAGTCAGGGCACATGCCCAGGATACAGGCTCAATCCCTAGTATGAGGCGTGTATATGAAAAGTTTCATGACATTGGTCTAGGCCATGGCCTCATTTCTGCACTCTTGCTCTTCTAGTGCTTTTTTTAAATCCTAGAACCTGTTGATTCCATGCTTTTAACATTTATTTGGATAATAGTCACACTATTTCTTCTTCCATTACCTATCCCTCTTCCTTGGGATCACTTTTCCATCCTCTCCATAAACTCCCATATCTAAGTAATATTTTTGAATATTACATTTTTAAAAGACAGAGATGCAAATGGGTCCTGTATAATAGCTGAGGAACACCGGACCCCTCATTCTTTCATCCCCCATTCAGCCATGAGCAGGTGAAAATTCTAAAATTCTACTGAGGTGTGCCTACTGTGTGCCAGGCACTATGCTAAAACAATGCATGAATTTTATTACATTTCATCCTCACAATAAATCTATCATGCAGCCACTATTATTGTGCCCACTTTGCAGGTGAGGATCCTGAGTCTCAGATATCTTAACTGATGTTCCCAGAGTTACACGACTAGTAAGTGACACAACTGATATGAATCCAAGCAGTCTAATTTCAGTGTCCATGTTCTTAATCTTTACATGATTCCCTTTGAAACATCTGACATATTGCTGCCAGAGTACTTTTCCTAAATTATGTCATTATTGTATCCTTTCCTACTGCCTCTAGATATGTGCTATCCAATATGGAAGCTACAAGACAAAATATAATTTTAAATTAAAATGAAATGAAATGAAATTTTAAAATGCAGTTCCTCAGCCCCACTAGCCACATTTCAAGTGCTAAAAAGCCACGTGCAAATAATGGCTACCATGTTGAACCACACAAATAGAGAACATTTCCATCATTGCAGACAGTTCTATTGGACAGTATTGCTCTAGAGACTAAACTTTGAACTCTTCTGCCTAATATTTCAATTGTTATACCATTGGATTCCAATCAATATTTTTAGCAGAAAATTCAAAGTAATAAATGAGGCTGGACAAAGAACCAGGAGCCTCACCAAGGAAGTGAAGTCTCATCCTGTAGGACATGATGGATTTCCTCCCTAAGAATAGATAGAGCCAACGTATGTTGGGACCTGGCTCAAACTCACCTCTTTCAGGAAGTCTGAGTAAATAACCAGAGAGATCTGAAAATCATGTCACCCTGTTGATTGGGTGATCCCCGGAATGACAGAAATGGTTCCAATGCTTACAGAAAAGAGAAAGCTCTCCCATTCAAAATGGAGTCAAGGACCTGTGCTCAAATCACACTTCCACTACTTATAAGCTGTATAATATTGGGTACTGCCACTAACATCATTGACTTTCTGTTTACCTCTCTGTAAAATAGAGCCAATAATAATACTTACTCTCCAGATTTGTGTGATAATCAGGTAAGATAATAAAGTAAGATAATGGTCTGTGGTGGGACCTGGACTTTAAACTCTTCCATTGTGATTCTAGGGAGTATCCAGGGTTGAAAATAATTGAACTGCATGATCTCCAAGGTCCCTTTCTACTTTGAACTTCAAATCTTGACCCATAGTAAGAATGGTTAGCAGTCAATTTGGACAAAATACTTACCCAGGTCCTCACAGCAGGCAACAGGCTTCAAAAGGAATCAGTGTTGCAGCTAAATCATGGATAGCCCAGATTTCTAAGTAAAGCACCATTTTTTATGAGATTGCAGGGTCAGTGCTGGCTTCTTGGCAGAGTCCCTCTTGGTGAAGTGACCGATGCACCCAGAAATTCCAACCTAGGACCATGCCCCCATGCATTTTTATTATCCTCAAAATAAATCTTTAAACAGTGCCAACAGATTTAGAGTTTAGATGTTGGTTCAAAGGTTTCTTCAATCACACAAAATTCCTTTATTTCAAGGAAATGGAAGAATCAAAACAACAGGCAGATGGAAGTACAGCGATATGCAAGGGGAAGACAGCCAAGAGGAGCTGGCAAAGGGAGAGAGGAATGTGAAGGGAATTCAGAGAGCATCCTATTGCACCCCAGTAGAACAGCACAGCTACAGCTGATTTCCTAGCATTTTATTTGTCCAAAGACCTCTATGTTAGCAATCACTTCTGCACATGAACAACACATGGGGTCCTGAGGTTCTACCTCATGGCTCAGATATCCTTAAAGACCTTGAAGTAGCTCCTGAAATTAGCTAAATAAATAAATAAATAAATAAATAAATAAATAAATAAATAAATAAAATTACACTTAACCTGATGCAACATTATTAATTATATTTTTCTATATATTCACTTTTTGAAAATCAGAAGTGCCTGAAGAGTGAATAAGGAAGCACTCTATTTAACTAGAATATTTTCAGAATCAAGGCACCCCATTCCCAACTGCATAAAACAAAATCTGCATTTGTGGGCATTTGTAACTGCATCTTGAAACTAGAGAAAAAGAACCAAATGGAGATCCACAGTTCTTACTTCACAAACAAATGTCATAGCTCCAAAAAGGATCCCAGGGCAAATTAACCATCACTTCCTTGATTATCAGTCACAGCCACACTCCTGAGTCAACCTTGAAGAGACACCATAACGTTTTGGACACTGAAACCAAAACAGATCATGGAAATGTTTCTTCTTTCCACTATATTCTTCCCTTATTTCTTGTTCAACTGTTGCCCCTAAACTTTACAGAAAACATTTAAATTTTGTTTGTGGTGCTTCAGGATTTGGCTATCAAGCCAGTTCAATGGCAGAAAGCCAAATGAAATATACTCACTTTTTTATTGAAAGTAAGGCAGCTGAGGGTTAGTACATCCAAATTCTTGGGTAATGGACTGTTCAAATTAACAGAATCTTCTGATAATCTCTTTAGTTGAAATTAAAAGAATGTTTAGTTTGATCTACTTCTGGCAAATTTTTGAAGTATCTGGTTTCGTGTCCCTGCCTTAGAAATATCATTAAATCTTTGTTTGGAATTTGAGGCTCTTGCAGAGGTTTGGGGGTCATCATTTTGTACATCTGTTCTCCATGTCCAGGGGGAGAAATGAAGATAGATCCAGCTACAATGTAGACTCAGCTCAGGACACAGCTTTGGTGAAAATTCCAAGGTTTATTATCTATTGCCCTTTTAAATCAAGGGCATGGGAAGTAGACAATCCTGTTAATTGAAAGTTATGGTTAAACAACATTTAATGTCACAATACTTTTAACTTTTCCATACATTTTCACATGTAGATCTCATTTGATCCTCATTATACTCTTAACTAGAGGCCCAATGCATGAAATTCATGCAAGAGTAGGCCTTCGCAGCCCCAGATGCCTGGGCCCTCACAGCCCCGGCTTCATCCAGAAAGTTGTCCGGAAGGTCGTCTGGATGATCGTTCCACTGTTCGGCCGTTTGGATGATTGCATATTACACTTTTATTATTATAGATAGGTAGATTCCACATTTTATAAACTAAGGCCTAGAGATGCCAAGTGGGTTACCCAAAGCTGAGATTAGTTGATCAAGTGTCTTCAGTCTCAGTGTAATGTTCCTTTCAGCACATCACACTGTGATATCTATGTCAATTGTAATTTCACTATATTTAAGTTGACTTCCTCCCAAGCAGGTCACACTGGGCTCAGCTAATCTCACCACACTAAGAGAAATATCTGAATGCAAACTCAACTTTTGAAGCACTCAGAATAGATTAGGTGAAAGTCATTGCTAAAGTAATAAGTTGCCATAATAGTGTCCGTAAGCACCCCAGTTGAGAGCTATTTATTTTGCATAATATGATCTTGTCAAAATGTTCATTTGCATCTTTATATTGAGGACACTTTACATGTCTGTGGCAACACTTTCTGTTAGGATAAATTTTCTTTGTAAAGATTTTGGTGTCTTCAGAGATACTCTGCTGGACTTTGGAGTGACCAAAGAAGGTTAATATTTGAAAAGAAGGGAAAACGTGTGATCCGAGATTGCTTGTATGTCCTTTAAGTAATACAAATAAATCATCTCTACCTATCTTTCTAGTAATCTTATAAAGTTGGTAGAACAGGGTGTCATGTTCCCATTTTACAGAAGTGGGCCTAAGATTCAGCTAGGCTGTCATAGCTACACATAATTTCCCCTGTGGTGCTTACCAAAGCTCACTTTTCATCAGAATGTGCTGGGAGATTGTTACAAATACACCTTTCCCAGCTCTATCCCAGATATACTATGTCAAAACTTCTAGGGATGAGACTCACAATGGAGATATATATATATTCTTCCTTTATCAACCTCATAAAATTATCAAGATCAACTGATATTTTAATTTTATTACTTAAAATGAAGAAATTAAGATACTGGAGACTGGATGCTGCTTAAAGCAACAATTTTCTGATCATCCTCTGTGATCAGCACCATATCCCTTGTAGAGCTACAATGGGAATGGGGACCACAGATGCTGAGGACTCAGACTTTGGCCTTGGAGTGTTTATAAGGCAGTTTGTTGCTAGGTCAATGGATCTCAAACTCCATCATGCATCAGAATAATATGAAGGGCTTATTAAAAACACCAATTTCTTGTCTTTCTGACTTATTTCTGACCGACTTATTTCATTTAGCATAATACTCTCCAGGTCCCTCCATGCTGTTTAGAAAGAAACTAAACAAATAACTTATATGCATATACACATAGTATGCATAGTCCATGGACAAATATTAGTGGGGGGAAGGCCTGAAAAGGGGGGCAGGAGTGGGGTGGAGGGGTTCAATGGGAGAAAAGGGGACATTTGTAATACTTTGAACAATACTTTTTTTAAAATATTTTATTTATTTATTTATTTATTTATTTATTTTAAATAATTTTTTTATTGCTTAAATTATTACAAAGAGTATTACATATGTCTCCTTTCCCCCCCTTGAGGGTGAGGGGGGCTGGAGGGGGGGTAAGAGATCAACCAAAGGACTTGTATGCATGCATATAAGCATAACCAATGGACATAAGACACTGGTGGGTAGGGGAGGCCAGGGAACAATAAACTTTTTAAAAAGCTACAAAATACTACACCAATTTCTGGGCACCAGCCCTGGAGTTTCTGCTTCAATAGGTCTACAGGTAGAGACTAAGAATCTGTATTTCTAACAAGTTTCCAGCTGATGCCGATGCTGCTAACCCAAGGACCACACTTTGAGGATCAATATCCTAGATATTATTTTAAATATTATGGATGTCTTAGGGTTTTAAAGAAATATTTCAGAATATATGTGTCAAAAAATGAAAACAAAATCACCTGTGGCACTCTATTGCCTCCCTGGTGTCCTCCTCATCTTTCCCTTCACCTGACCACACAGGGTCATATGTCTATGCACCTCAGTCATAGAAAGAAATCTTTCTGACCTCTAAAAATTAGTCCCATTTTTGTACCACAAATGCACTGGTTGGTACCATTTCAAATGGAAACATGTATCCTCCGTGGCCTGGTTTCTCTACAAATAGAAAAGCCCTCTGCTTTGGAGTCCAGAAGGGGGCAGCAGAGAGAATCGACTCTCCCCACAAGCAGTGCTTCTCAAAGTCTGATCTCCAAATGAATACTGCTTGTGGGGAGTATTTTTTAATAATGGAAATTACAGGACCCACTTCAGACCTAGTAAATCAGAATTTCCAGAAGTGAGGCCTGGGACTATATGTCCCCAAGTTATTGGTGTTTGTGATGCAGGCTAAATTTGGAAAACCACTAGAAAAAGCATACAACCAGTGTTAGGTTTGCACAAGGACCCTAGGGAAAGTTTCATTTCTCTTGACTCCCCCTTTCCTGGATCTACATATCCCTTAAGAAACCTCATGAATTTAAGAGACACTAGGTTACCCCCTCCTTCGCCTTTCCACATGACCACTCCTCCAACCCATATGAATCCATTTGCCTGAGATATACCTCAGGTTGCTAAAGCACACACACCTAAATCCCTGACAAATTCCACCCAGTGAGTAAAAGACTTTTATTTTTTCAAGATGCTTTTATTTTATATTTATACCTTCTTTCTCTTTAAATTTTAATATCTCTGGTTTCTTTATGACATATTCTGGAGATGTTTCAAAGCCATTTGTATTCCATACTGACTTGAGTCCTTTCAATGTTCTGAGAGATGTCATAGTTTATATTAAAATGATGTACTAACATATGAGAGGGGGAGGGAGAAGTGAGGGAGGGAGAGAGAGAGAGAGAGAGAGAGAGAGAGAGAGAGAGAGAGATTAGGAAAACAACTGAAAGCACCATTTGTTAGAAAGATAGTCAGACACAAAGGTTAGAATTATCATTCTACATCACTGAAATACTGTCAGCTTATTACTTGGTATGCTCCTCTTCCTGTCTTTCCAGAGTGGAGAAGACTTTGGAAGTTTGAGGAAAAAATGCAATCCTTTCACTTGTATTGGCAGCTATATATCTCCCAGTGTTTTTGCTTTTTGCTTCACTGTTGAGTTAGAGCAAGTATATAGTCTGTGTTTCCTGGGCTGGTCACTGTATAACTTGCATTTTTTTTCATTATGCCCTTCTCAATACAGTTCCACAACAATAGATTAACTAATGAAGGTCACAAAACACCATGGGAGCATAGGTTGCTAGGACACAGAGACATAGAGCCAAACAAGAGAATCCTCTGTATGGGAGGGGGCACCCACCCTCACCATTTCATCAATGCTCAGCTTTAATTAGCTTGTAAATTCTGTTTCTCTTGCTCTCTTTGATCAAGCAGTGTGTGTGTGTGTGTGTGTGTGTGTGTGTGTTTAAGAGAATGCATATCTTATAAAAGTGTTTTTGTATTAGACATAATAATCATATTCTCAATTTATACAGCACAATAACTTTTACAATTCTGCAGAGGATCATATCCACTGTTATTTTTTAATTTTTAATTGACTTTTTTATTGATTAAAGTATTACATATGTGTCCATCTCCCCCATTGCCCCCCCCCACCCCACTCCCATACATGCCCTCACCCCCCTGCTGTCTCTGTCCATTGGTTAGGCTTATATGCATGCATACAAGTCTTTTGGTTGATCTCTCCCCCTTACCCCCACACTCCCCTACCTTCCCTCTGGGTTTGAGCATCTGATTGATGCTTCTCTGTCTCTGAATCTGATGAACAAAAACAGATCCACTATTATTTTTTGCATTACTTTTCAAGATCATTCAAATGTTACTGACAACTAAGTAAAATCTGTGAATGGAATAAAAAGTCATCCTCACAATAGTTCCAAATGGAACCAGATCTTTTGAAGGTGACCACTTCCAAGGTGGGGGTCAATGGACACCCAAAATTTTCCCCAAATGTATCTCCTTATGTCCAGGCCACAGCTATCAAAACCCAGTTATTGGAATGGAAGGAGCTAACATTTGATGTTGTCACATTGGAGAACTCTTAGAAATTAAAGCTTTAACACACAGCTATCTATTCATTTAGCTTCTATCACTTTGCAAGGCCCTGAGGAAATAGGACACAAAATAGGTTATCATAAACTTATAATTTATTGGTTGTAGTAGATGAAGGTCAGAAAAGATGTGAAGCTAGGCACACTGGGTAGCAGGCTGACTTAGGCTAAGTGCCCTAGTGAAGCGCACTGAATAACCAGGAACTAACTTTAACATCCTGGAGGCTTGGTAGTAGGGAGATATGTATCTATTAGGATGACATTTAGCTGCAAGTAACAAAATCCTGACCATCAGTGGTTTAAACAAATGGGAATTTTAAAAAATATATAAACAGAAGCCTCCAAGTAGGTAGTTTTAGGCATTGGTTCCACTGCCTGAATGCCATCAAAGCCTGGCTGGTGTGACTTAGTAAATTGAGCACTTTCCCATGCACTAGGAGGTCACCATTCAATTCCTGGTCAGGGCACATGCTGGGTTGTGGGTTTGATCCCCAATAGGGGTCGTGCAGGAGACAGCTGATCAATATTTCTCTCATCGATGTTTCTCCCTCTCCCTTCTTCTCTCTCTAATAAAATCAATAAAAACATATTTTAAGAAAGAATGCCATCAAAGACCTAAGCTCTTCCTTTCTGCTTCACTATCCTTCTTAGCACATTGACTTTTACTTTCATGGTTGTTGCCTCATAGTCACAAGATGAGTATGATGTCAGTGCTCCTAAGAAACAGCAAGATGAGGAAAGTGGCCAGAACCGGTTTGGCTCAGTGGATAGAGCGTCGGCCTGCGGACTGAAAGGTCCCAGGTTCGATTCCGGTCAAGGGCATGTACCTGGGTTGCGGGCACATCCCCAGTAGGAGGTGTGCAGGAGGCAGCTGATCGATGTTTCTCTCTCATCGATGTTTCTAACTCTCTATCTCTCTCCCTTCCTCTCTGTAAAAAAATCAATAAAATATATATTTAAAAATAAAAAAAAAGATGAGGAAAGTGCATTACCAACCACATCACCTTTTATCAGAAAAACAAAATTTTTGCCAGAAACCCCCAAAAGACTTCTATTTAAATCTCCTTGGCTAGAACTATGTTACATGCCCCACCCACTCAATACAAGTTGCAATGAAGCCTGGGAAAGGGAGTATTTAGCTGGGCACATTGTCACATTAAACAAAACCAGGATTATGGTAGGAAAGAAGAGGGAAATTATTCTTGGGTAGACAAGCAGTGCCAACCAAAGACCAAAGGAAAGCTTTGGCCACTCTCATTCAGTTCAACCAATACACACTGGGCACCTACTAGGTGCCAAACCTTGTGCCACATGCTTTGACATCTGACTCTTGCCTCATGCTATCCAGAATTCAAAGAATGAGGCTTCCTTACAGGGGTAAATTACTAAAACTAACGTCTAGCTGTATGTCAAGTTTTATTTTGTTCCTAGTCACCAAGACACACTAAGCTTTGAGAATGTATTTCATCTAATCTTTCAGATATATACTTTGGGGGCAGTCTCAAACATCAGCTAAACCTCTCCAGATATGGACCTTCACAAAGAAAGGTCTTTGAATTTTAGCTATCAGGGTCATTTTTTTAAAACCATGCATCAGAGTTATTTTATGCATGAAAATTCCTCTCTGTTTTTAAATTGGATTTGTGCCTGGATGTACTACAAATTGCTTTTGAAGATGGACTGCAGAATAGGTTCCAGCTATGGACAGCAGTACAATGGCACAGACACCTTAGTTGCCAGCTAACCTTCCCACACAGTCTGCAATCTCATCCTATTTGCTGACTGGCCAGTACAAAGGACTTCTTATGACCTGAAAACAAGCTTTGAAGACTTCTGCCCCTCAAAAAAGCAAAGGCAAAATGATTAAGAGCTCTAGAATGATTTTCTATTAAGGGTTTGTTCCTGGGGATTCTCTCTCCAAGGAAAGATGGATAAATGGCTCTCAGGAAAGAAAGGATCTTTGCTTTGAAGTGGATCATACCAACCAGATAATCCCTGCAGGTTGCAACCCAAGCTCAGTAACAATTTGCTTTTAGTAAAGGTAGAATGGAAAGGAATTTGGGGAAGTGTGAGAGTGGCCAGTAGGATCATATTGCATAGACTCTTCAAAATCAACCTACCTGCAGGCTTGGCAAAACTACCTACAGGATGTGATTTGAAAAGGAACTTCTTGCCTACAGATTTTGTTTTCCTTGGCCTATCAGGGTGAAAGTTCCATTAATGTTGTTTCATAAGGGCCCTTTGGTGACAGGTGCATTCCATTCCCAGGGAAGAATAACCAATTATCTGGGATTAGTTTATCTGATTGGCCCATTGTTACCAGGATGAGATCAGAGCCCCAAAGGAAGCCTAGGATGGGCAAGGAAGAGCAGGTGGCCACTGGACTCCCGGGAACAAAGGATATTGAGAGAGAAGCAGAAGAATGGCAGAGTCCTGAAATGAGTCAGACAATCATGGCACATGTCCTTGAAAAGCTTCTGTTTGAATCAAGAGGTATATCTGGCCTGGGGTATTTAGACCATTTCTTAAGTGAAGTAGAGTGTAGCAAAGTGGCCAGTGCAGTGTCTTATAGACACTTATAGAAGGTATCTAATAAATCCTACCCATGAAAGACTGCATGAAGAAGTTTGAGGAGGATACGGCTGATGAAAGGGCAGAACTTCAGTGAAAAAAAATGAAAGTGTTTCTACTCTACCATCCAGTACATCCCTGTGCTTTTGCTTGCCAAAATGTGTTATGAAATCCATCCACCATAACATCTCTATGAATAAGAAACATTGGAACTGGTAAATAGGGAGGCTAATAATAAGTTGTAGAGTAGGATAAATAAAATAGGTAGGGAAAGGACATAGGAAGTAGAATAAAAGAAGCAATTGAGGACAGAAGCAAGAGGGAGATGGAATGTCAAGAGATAAAGGAAAAATACATAAAGAAGAGACATTGAATATTAAAATAATAATAACAACAATAAAAATAATAGCCAACACATATAAGGCTGGTATATGACAAGCCCTGTTGGAATCACTTCACATGCACTAAGTCATTTAATTTTCATAATAATCCTGTGAAGTAGATTTATTATTATTATTATCCCATTTTTCAGATTAAAAATTGAGGCATAGAGAATTTAAGTCAAAACTTGATATTTATGCCCTGGCTGGCTTGGCTCAGTGGATAGAGCGTCAGCCTGTGGACTGAGGGGTCCTGGGTTCGATTTCGGCTAAGGGCACATGCCTGGGTTGTGGGCTCCATCCCCAGTGGGGGGTGTGCAGGAGGCAGCCAATCAATGATTCTCTTTCATCATTGATGTTTCTATCTCTCTCTCCTTCTCCCTTCCTCTCTGAAATCAATAAAGAAATATATTTTTAAAAAAACCTTGATATTTATAAAGCAAAGACAAGTGGTGAAGAAAGAGACTGAGCCTTGATGTCACTTGATCTCTAGACGTTAAGTTACTTAAGCCAATAATAATGCTTTTTTTAAGTCAAAATGTGATATGAAATTCAGTTTAAGTAAGGTTTGCAATCTGACTTAAGGCCTCCTTGTAACCAAAGAGTCCTTACTAATTAAAAAAAAATCTGTTGGCTCCCTGGTTGGTGTGGCTCAGTTGGTTCAAGCATCATCCTGTACACCAAAAGGTGGCGGGTTCGATTTCTGTCAGGACACATACCCAGGTTTCAGGTTTGATCCCTGATTGGGGCATGTGCTGGAGGCAACTGATCAATGTTTCTCTCTTCTCTCTCTCTCTCTCTCTCTCTCTCTCTTAAAAAAATACAACAACCCTCTATGGTCTGTTTGTTATGGACAAGGCACTGGGTTAAGTGCATTATATACATTATTTAATCCTGGAAACCCAATGGGTTATCTACTGTTATTATTATGCCTATTTTGAAAATGAAGAAATGGAAGCACAGAGAGGTTAAATAACTTAACCAGAGTCATGCAGTTAATAGGTACCAGAGCTAGGAAATAAATTCCTGCAGTCTGATTCTATACTTTGTGCTTGGTAACAATTCTATTAATATTTGGTGGATAAATAGATAGATAGAAGTGAATGTCACCATTCAGCAGTAAATGGCAAAAATGAGGGCAGCTAAAGTTTAAGAGTTCCTTTTTATGAGTAATCTGATAAAGTTATAGCCACCTTTTCATATTTCCAAGAAATTAGTTGCTACACAGATGAGCATCTTTTTTGATGCTTCTTAATCTTGGGAAGCCATTATTTCTGATACCTTGCAACCTTGACTCTCTGGTGAGGAGTCACTTAGCACTAATAGAAGCTAGCTCTAGAATTTCCTGTGCCCAAGGAGACAGCCTTCTGAATAGGAAAAGGAAGAAGTTATAATGAAGGCATACAGGGTTGGGCAAAAGTAGGTTTACAGTTGTTTCATGAAAAACAATGCAGTAATTCATCAATAATAATAATACAAGAATAAACTGTGTTTTTTATACTTACAACTATAAACCTACTTTTGCTCTACCCTGTATATTTCTGCAGCTCTGACTGGGAATACTTCCTGGAACAGGAGACCAGTAGCATCACACCCTGGGAATGTGTGCTAAACCAAAGTTCATGAGCCAGCATCAATTGAGCAAAGCCCATTTCTGTTCTTACATGCCTACAACCTCTCCCTATAATGAAATCTGGTGTCAGCCTTAGTTAGGGCTTTTCATCATTCCCTATGAACATTCCTTCCTCTTCAAGAATTGTACAATTAATTGCTGTAGCTTCACTACAGAAGCAATTGTGCATATGCTTTTAGCGTTTTTGTTTTATTTTTAATGGGCATGAAAGCTTGTCTTCTGGGAATAAATATTGGCCAGAGTGATAATCTTCCAACCTGGATTCAAACAGTTAAAAGTTATGAATGACTTTCATTGTTTTTATAATTATTAGCAGGCTCCTTCAATAATTCCCAGCTGATTTATATCTTGGTATCTATTTCTGTATAGACACCATAAAATGCTATGTTAAATAATTTCATATTAAAAACAAAACCATAACTTAACCTTCACTTAAGAGGCAAACAATTTTTATCAGCCTTTGGGAATGGGCCGTACTTCCCATTCATTAAATGTCTATAAATGTTTGCTAGTGCTTAGAGGTTGAATGATTAAAAGGATAGGAGAGATGTGAATTTTAAAAAATCAATCACTGCTTGTAGCTCTACTCCAAAATATATCCTGCATGGCACAGTAGATCTTCTCCATGAGACTAGTTAATAACAAGCATTCTGCATATTTTATAATTGTGTGCACTGCCAGGAGGGTACAGTCAGATTTATTGTACATTTGAGTCCCCAGAGTCAGAGTTGTGCCTCACAGCACCTATCATAACAAATGGCATGGAAGGGTTCTTTATATCGCAGGATGCTGAGTTGGATATTTAAATCGCATATCCAGGATGTGTTCAGAGTTATGGTTATCCTGCAAGAAGGGCACCATCCAAGTACATTATAATTTAAGTGTCATGGCCCATAATTGGAGCCAGATGCTCACTGAGTCAAAATTAGGATCTATAAGAAAGGGAACAAATAATTGTCCCAATAAAACACAAGTTGGCTAGGAGCAGATTGATCAGAAATATTTTTAGTTCTTATTAGGTTTTGGGCACACTTCAATTTTTAGACATGAGAGAAATCATCTTTGGTTCTGATCACTAAGACTGGCATGATTAACTCTACTTTGGCAGGCTTGGAGAGGAGGAGCATTTTATCCATGGTCCCACAATTAGATCAATATAAGGGACAGTCTAGATTGCAGGTCTCATGACTTCCAGCCTAAATTCTTACTATTGAACTGTGCTGTCTCTAGCCTGTGCCTCTTAATTTATTTTGAGAAAAGTATATAAATAAATGTTTAGGGTATTGTTTTTTTTACCCTATGCTCATGAATCCACTGGTCTATCTATTCCCCCCGCCCCACCCCATTACAGCACCTTTCCCATCTCCTACCCTACCTCTACACACCATTTGAAAGCCTGTGTCTCCTGCTACTATTCAAGAGGCTGAAACATTCATATCATTAAACTTAGATTTGAGATAAATTATCACTATGTTCCCTCAGAAATTACTTTGACACAAACAATTACTACAGTAATAAAGAGTGTGATATAGTGTTAAGTACAATCAGCAAATCTAAATGGCTTTAATTTGCATTACTCATTCTTGCACACAAATAAATAATTATATTACCTTTCCTTTCAAATTTCAATTTGGATATGCAAAATCCACTTAATTCACTGGAGCAGAAAGTGGAAAACTTTACCAAAGTTGACAATTCACATGGCACTGTGTAGCCTATACCTTAAACTCATCTTCATATTGTCCACAGTAACTGTTAGTACAAAGCTTTGTATGTATTAAGGTTTTTAATAAGGGCTTGCTAAATTAATGGCTACTTATGACAAGTCTCAAATTTCCATATTATTGTATATTCCATGAGAATAAAATTCAGGATCTAGGTTTGTCATTTGATCAACCAAACAAGTCATAAAAACCACTCACTGGTTTTCAGAGAAGTGTTTTGGTCCAAGTAGGAAGGCTTAGTTCTCCCTAGTCAAGGACTATACAGAGAAATAAAAGGACACTTCCAAGGAATATTTGTCACCATAGTTTGGGTGACAATGTACTGTATACAGGAAAGTATATTAAGGTGAATTAAAATGTATAATTCATCCAGTTGGGATATCCACTGAAAGTGGTCTGTCATCCATTTATGAGACTCAAATGCTTTACTTTTTAAAAACATTTTAAGGAAATAGGTATCTGGGAAAGTACTGTGGTTAAATGGTCCTTCCTTTCCCCTCAGATTTCCTCTATGTGTCATGCTTTGCAGTTACCAGTTTCAGGCAGGGACAGTACTGGTCTAGTGCCACTCTTTGCAATAAGGCCATGTTCTGTAGCCTTACAATCTCAACTACTCTACCTTGAATCCATCTTCCATGCTCCAGGAGCATTCTGAATTGTTTCAGGCACTCTTCTGTGGCAAGGATCTTCCACAATGCAAAAGGTTGCAGTTTTAGTGCTAACCCAAATAATCCAATGAAGACATTCCATGTATCTGCCTTAATTTCAGATTCCAAAATAATATTCAGCTATATTATTACAGTAAAATTTCAATCTATCAATCAGAGTCTGATGGGTCAGAATCTTCAAATAGCCAGAATTCCTGCCCCAAATTTTTAGGAAATAAAAAAGTGGGTTTTTTAAGAGCAGGTGATATCAAAGATTTAGTAAAAATGACTGTTTTTGGCCTGTTCCAGGGTCAGTAAATATTTGGCCAACTGCTTCCACTTTCAACTTCTACAGCTCTAGGCAATGAACACCTTATGTGCAGAATGATGACCCTGAGATATTGCAAGATCTCTGGGCACCAAACATATTCACTTGGTTATATTTATTAAAAAAAAAAAGAAAGAAAAGTAGACCTACATGTGTTACAAAGATATTTCCAATAGTATTTCAATAACAACAAGGACTTTTTGTCAGGTACTCAAGCACCTAGAAAATTCTACACATGTTCTTAGAAGGGACTATTCCCCTTCCTTTACAATTCCCTGAGCATGCCACATTCCCTTCTGGCCCTTAGTTTGTACACCCATAAAGTTAAAAAATTAGATTAGCCCTAGCCAGTGTGGCTCAGTTGATTGAGCATCATTGTATGCACCAAAAGGTGGCAGGTTCAATTCCAGGTCAAGGCACATACCCAAGTTGTAGGTCTGATCCTCGGTTGGGGTGCATGTTTCTTCTCTCTCTCTCTCTCTCTCTCTCTCTCTCTCTCTCTCTCTTTCTCTCCTTCTTTCTAAGATCGATAATAAAAAAGATTTGGTTAGATTATACCCAACGTCCCTTTCCATTCTGATGTTCTATGATTGTCCTCTCTATAATCTTTTGCATAGCCTCTATATTTTTGGCATTATGCATAATTATAACAGCCCCTACCTCAGAGGAAAATAGCTCCTCTAAGACTCCCTCTCTCATTCAGTGCGTTTGAGATATCAAAGGCCAGGGAGGCAGTCTCAAGACTATTAGCCCAAGTTGACTAAGGACAGAGGTTTTGCTGATCCCATCTGTGAAAGGCTCTCACAGTCCCTTGGAAGACTATCCTCAAAAGGGTTGATGAAACCAACTCCCTTGTAAAAACAGAAGTCCATCTGACAAGCATAGAACCATTAAATTAAATACAGGAAAGTTTCACAACTTCTTCTAAGAGGGTACACTGGCCCAGAGCTAGTTTGAAATTATTTATTATTAATCAAAAGGCAAAAAGAGAGTCTTGAAATAAAACAGATAAAATAAATAAAGAGATTATATTACTGTCAATAATGCCACAGGCAGTCTTGGGATTTGGTGGCAGTCTTAACAAAAATGCCTTATCTTCTTAAGATTTTCTCTGCCAATTCTCAGCAGGTTTAAAAAGCATTTCTGGTCTTCTCTCTCCTAAATGGTGATAATATTAAGTTTCAGTGACAAAAAAGGAAACCTTAAAAGTTCTATACTGTTAAATATTCCTGAGGACATAAATCACCCCACAAATAAATCTAGCACCTGCATACTTCCTCCCAAAAGAAAAGCTTGCTCTAAAAGCTTTCATGAGCCACAGTCATCAAACTTGGGACTTAGGCTTCTAGGAGTCTAAGAAAAACCTATTTTCAAGTTAAGTTTACACCAGATGACTGGGTTTTGAACTTACATCCAGCCAAACACAAAGTAAATTTCTGCTGCCAATTCTGACGACTGGAGGGTAATTTGTTCCACTTACTAAAGGTTGGGATGCCAAGACAGGAACAAAACAAAGTAAAAAATAAACAAGAACAAGAAATTTAAAAAAAGGACTGCATGAGCACTCTATTTTCTAAGTTATATATCCACTGCATAGATTTTCTACAAAGATCCTAAAGTTACTTCTTATACCAAGAATAAACACTGAGAGACTTCAGAAGACTTGTCTCCTTTATTATCCTTGCCCAATTATAGGGGTTAGTTATCTACAATACCAATACTGCTTTTGAGTTTGATCATTAGCATCCATTTTTCTTAACTACTTTTATCCCCAATATGTCAACAGTACTCTATTTACTTTCTACTCTTTTTTAAAACTGACAACCCCCCCCTCTAGGGAAGATTTGGGGAAGGGAAATTCTCCATGGTTGAGTATTTTGTAAAGTCTAAGCAATGAGCATGGAGAGAATTGTGAGTAAAAATGCACCATAGATAAGTTTCTTCTAGCACCAGGCCTTTATATTTAAACTCATTCCCATATTATGTAGACACATATTCAATTATAAAGTATAAAAATTTCTAAAATTAAATACAAGTGAATTTAATTGCATCCATTATTTGGTACTATTCACACCTTGGTTCCCTGTCCTTATTGCAAATAATCAAGAAGAGTTCATTTTAGAAACACCAATCAGAAAGGATGTATGCACCCCTATGTTATAGCAGCACAATTCACCATAGCTAAGATTTGGAAACAGCCTAAGTGCCCATCAGCAGATGAGTGAATTAAAAAACTGTGGTACATTTACACAATGGAATGCTATGCTGCTGTAAAAATGAATGAACTCCTACCATTTGCAACAGCATGGATGGAACTGGAGAGCATTATGCTAAGCAAAATAAGTCAGTTGGAGAAAGATAAATATCACATGATCTCACTCATTTGTGGAATATAATGAACAACATAAACTGATGAACAAAAACAGATCCAGAGACAGAGAAGCATCGAACAGACCGTCAAACCTCAGAAGGAAGGTAGGGGAGGGTGGGGTATGGGGGAGAGATCAACCAAAGGACTTGTATGCATACATATAAGCATAACCAATGGACACAGACACCAGGGGGATGAGGACATGAGGGGGGGTGGGGTGCAATGCGTTATAAGGACACATATGTAATACTTTAATCAATAAAGAAAACATTTTAAAAAAATAAGAGTTCATTTTAAAGAGCAGGTAGATAGGATGGCTAGAGACAGGAGGCTGGGGGAAGCTGGAATGGATAGACTAAATGGTCTATTGAGACCTCTACTCTATCATTCTGTTAGTTGTCATTGATGTTAATGTTCTTGGACCATTCTGTATGAATAAGACAAATTGTAACAGATCCAGATTGATCATTCAACAATCTGAGGCCTATTTTGAAAGATGAAGCTTAAGTTCTTTTTTATTTATCCCTTGGGTACATGGATAATTCAAAGTCAAGTACTAGACATATCTGTTTAGTATGTCTAGCTAATTGTTCAGTTTGATTTTAACATTATATAATCACCACTCTAGCTTTGTCTGAGGCTTTACACTTCTCTTTTTGTCACAAATCACAAAATTACCAGATATCATACATTAAATGCAAGGCTCAGAGATCAGAACAACTGACTATTGTGGCTGTGTCCCTGACACACTCCATTCTAGTAGGAGAAAGAGAATAAACTAATATTTAGTGAACACTTACTATGTGCCAGACACTGTTAAGAACTTTCACATAAATAATCTGAAGCTTGTTCTAGATTGGGAACGGGGTTGATCTATTCAGAGACTAAATAGTGCATGGGAGAAGAAGAAACGGAAGGTGTTGCATCTGGGAATCAATAAATCCAACAACAAAATATTAATCCAAGAAATACCAGCAGAATACCAGAGGAGTTTACCTTCCATAAGGACACCAATATTATCAGCCAGCTGAAGTCAGACTATCAAGAGGCTCAGGGAATGATGCATGTTTTTAGAAATGATCACAACAGCAGTATTTACAAGCTACATTGAGTTTGCTTGGCACTACAGAGTAGGGGAGTTTGGGGTTGGACCAACAAACACACTTGTACCCATCCAGCTGTGCCCACACATCTGCTACCAATAGATAACCTTTTCTCTGGTCCTGGGGCACAGGGTGATCACACACCATTTCCTGCAAAGAATTCTCCTCTGATTTACTCTGGGGACTTTGGCAGAAGTTTGGGGAGGATGTTTTGTGTATCGTCTGGCATTCAAGTGACAAGTTAATGCCCAAAGCTTGGAGCCATGGGAGGTTTGTCCAAGTGCCTGACCTAGAAGGGCCATGGCTTTACTTCTTTTCTAATTAGGATAATTAACCTCCCCTGCTCGTTCATTCTAGTCCAATCCAAAAAGCTCAAATTAAAATGGCACAGGGGACTGTCAGGCTCTAGAGACAGGAAACAGTTTACAAGCCTTTTATCTCCAATGTAGCCACCATCAAGGCAAAATCAGGATACAGTTCTCACAGCACCTTTACCTTTGAAACAACCTTGGGATGCCTTGAGGGCCATCTTCAGAATTTTCATCAATGTAAATATCCCATCGGCTCTACATAGAACTTGCTGACTAAATTGGGGTTGGGTGTGTGTGGAGGGGGGGGATATTAATAGGATAGCATTTCTCTTTGTATTGTCTTATTGGTTTTGTGGTTAGTTCAAAACGAAGAAAAATTGGATGGCTTCAAGTTGGTAGGATTTGATGTGGTATTTATGAAATTTATTCTCTGGCAACAACCACTGGAGGCAAAAATTGTGGAGCATTTCAAAACCTGGACTTGAATAGAGTTTCACATAGGACAAAGACACAAGTAAGGGGTAACAATACTGCAGTTCTTCCTCTTATGTTTTAACTTCCCGTTCCCCATATCTGAGCAGGTTTGAGAGTTTCCCATCAGGTATCTACAGTCTCCATGCTGCTTAGGCAGACAAGACTGGGTACAGTCCTTTGGATCTTTGTTGCTCTTTGCTACAGAATTCAGTCTAAGGTCTTCCCTACATGCAGCCCTGCATAACTGTATGCTCTATAGTTTCCCTGCCAAGTATTGTTTGGCCACAGTCCCTTGTGAGCCTCTATGGCTGATAGGAAAGGCAAGATAACAGAGTAATAGATATGGTTAGGCTGCCCATTTTGACTGAGTATTAGAGAGTTTCTTACAGCCCAGTAATGCTAGAATTTTCATGGGTCCATCTTTGTTAGAGCCTTGGAATATCCCCAGTAACTGGGGACTCTGGCTTGCTACTCAGTATGTCATAGAACCACCAACAAAAATAGCTTAGCATATTGTCAAGAGGCTTGTCCTGGGCCTAGGTTGAGCAAATGAGTCACTCTCCTAGCCCTACACTGTTCACTTCCCATCTATAACCTTCATTGAAGCCTGGGCTTTCCCTCCTTCTGAATCACCCACTGTGTTAACAGGCTAAACTGTGTTAACTTCTAGTTCTCAGTAGATATATAATAATGACCAAACTAGTGCTTCTTAAATTTTGATGTGCCATGAATCACCTGGAGAGCTTGTTAAAATACAGGTTCTCTTTCATTTAAGTCTGGGGTGGAACCTGACAGTCTGCATTTCTAATAAGCAGTGTTGGTGATGCCAATGCCACTGATTCATGGACCACACTTAAGTAGCAAAGCATCTTAAGGATCTTTTTGTATAATTGTTATGTTAATCCAGGGACAACACTTAAAGTAGCAAGAACATATACTATCTTTCTGAATGAGTTAAACCCAACTGCGCTGCTCAGAGTAAGAGTTTGTGACACAACAACCTCTCTTCTTAGCAGTTAGCAATATTGTCCTTTTATATGGAGGCTAAAGTAATCCTTTCATGTAACCAGAGCTGTGCAGACGGTGTGGAAAATGTGGACCTTGGCATAGACTATCTTTCTTGGGATCTGGGTTACTTGAATAAGCTTTCCTGAGCACCTGCCCTGCTTCCTGAAGCCAATCATGCAGGCCAAACTCATTTTGAGTCCAGCCACTCCATTCATTGAATTTACTTTCACAGCAGCTCTCCGTGGCTGCTGCTGCTACATCACTCATGCTATGATCTGCATCAGTGGTTAAGACAATGGAAGCAGCTACATCATCCAAGGCACAATCCACTTATTTCATGCTGGAAAAAACAACCTTCTATCCAAGTGGGGCCAGCTAAGCTGGGAAATTGCCACAGCTTTAAGGTTATATAAAAATTATGCCTTTTTCACTATTTAGCTCCTCAGTGGAGAGCAATGTACTCCTTAAGGGGGCCCCTGATGTTGTTAGCACATCAATGCTGTGCTGGACAGAGTAAGCCTATTTCTCTTCTCAGGTATGAGGCATATACCAGTAACATCTGGGGTTGTTAAAACATAAATTTGATAGAGAAATTCACTCCTACAGTAATTCCTGAATCCTTTTATCTTCGGCATTTCTGCTGATTGTATTCTTTTCTCAAAATAAACCTTAAAGAACATTTGTGTTTTGTTTAGAGGATGCTCTGCTGCATTGATATTTATAGAGCTAAACACTGCAGATGGGAAGGTTCCCCTAAGAAGATTCCAGGCCATTATGATTATGTGGTTTCAATCCAAAATATAAACATGTTTTATGGCCTAAGGGGGTTGTCAAACAGTGTTTTAAAACACACTGGCAAATTTGAGATGGTTTTAAAAGTAGGCCTATTTACAGATTCAGAATAGTCTCACACCTACACTTCCCAGGGGCTTTGTGGGAACAAATCTTGCTGGAGTGGTCCATTGCAGGCTCTGGTCCATTTCTTGAGTGGGGTCTCCCAGCTAAATAAATATCCGTCATTAACGTTTTCCCTCTTGTCCACTGCCTCTGCCATCCTAAACTGATTACTTAACTCTCTTGGAGAGCTTAATAAATACTTCTATATGCATAGGACCCTCTCCTTCAAAATGATACATAAGACCATAGCACATTGGCAGTGGGATCAAATTTCCAGCTGAGAGGAACTCACTTAACCATTTTGTTCACCAAAATGTTGAGCATTTTGCCTGAATGAGCACAGAAGCTTTCTGGGCACGGTCAACTAGTCCCTACACCAATCCAGTCATTATGAAGACTAGCTACATGGTAACTAATTAGATTTATTTTATTCAAATAAATTCCTAGCCAGTGCAGTTTCCCAGCAGTCCATCCCTGTAGTAGGCATCTTAACTCTAAGTGACTCAGGGCTCTCTCTCTGTAAACCTCCCAGATTCTAGTTTGCAGAAGCACTCTTGAACTCAGTTGTAGCCATGTGGATGTTTGTCCTTTGCAGCTAATTAGCTCAGTTGGGTACATCTTCTGGCTAAGTTAAGCTAAGGTCATTTTTTTGATGGCTGGTAGGGCCAGTTAGCTTCCTTTGAGTCCATGGGTCTAGACTCCATCTTGTCCAGCCAACCTTCTTAGTAATCTGTGCCATTGGTGGCTGAGCCTAATGGTGGGGCTGACCTTGTTTACATCTCTTTGCTTCATGCCCATAAATCTAGCCAAAGTGTCAATTTCCAAGTGAAACACTAATTAGAAACAATGAGGGAACGTAAGCAGAAACTTTTAGGAAGATGTTTTCTCTGTTTTTCCTTTCAGATTTTCTTTCCTTTCCTCTAGTCCTGGCTTCCATTTTTCTATTATCAGACTAGAATGTTCTTGATCCACCTTCCTAACAGTACTTATTTATACAATCTTCAAGGGACCCTTCAAAATAGAATATAAAAGAAACTGAGTTCCAGAATTGGAAAGGAACAACCAACCATAAGCTTACCCAGTTTAATAAGTTCCTTAAGACTTTCCTCTAAAGTAAATCCTGGATTGAAAGCAAGTTGAAACATTTCTAATCCCTCCTTTGAACTTTATCCTATGGGCAAATAAAAACTTTTGAAGATTTTTGAGAATGAGCGTGGCTATTATATAATCAAAAGAGTGACAAAGTTAAAGATGGTGTTCATGAACAGCTGGGACTGTATCAATAGCCCAAGCAAATACCAATAATAAATTTAAAATAGCTGGTAGTAAACTTGGAATGTAAAGAAAGGGAAAGACACAGAAAAGATTAATTAATTTGACTTTGTTTTGCTTAGAGTAATGGAAGAGTCAAAGATAATGTTCAGATTTTAAAATTAGGAAATTTGACAGAAATAGGGAAGTCAGAAAAAAAAAAAAAAACAGCTGCTGCCCTAGCTGGTTTAGTTCAGTGGACAGAGCATCGGCCTGTGGACTGAAGGGTCCCGGGTTCAATTCGGTCAAGGGCACACACCTGGGTTGCAGGTTCGATCCCCAGTAGGGGGCATACAGGAGGCAGCCGATCCATAATTCTCTCTCATAATTGATGTTTCCATATCTCCCTCTCCTTTCCTCTCTGAAATCAATAAAAATATATTTTAAAAATAAATAAATAAATAATAAATTTTTTAAAAAAAACAGCTGCTTTGGAGGCAGGGGGCATCTGAGACAGTGTGAGAAATAAATAAGAACACAAGCAATGATAAAACTTGTCCAGTCTGATAACTCCAGCTCAATTCTAGAAATGATGATTAACTGATGAAAGATATGCCATTATCTAGAGAACCCTGACTTTGTTTTGGGTAAGCACTCACTTACAGTTGATTATAAGACATGCTTCCCAGTGGGCCTGAAAAATCCTGGGATGTCTTCAGGTAGTTAGGCAAACAACACTGCATTTTAGATCCCTCCATGTCATCAAAAAACACATAGAAAAATGTATGATGCCATCTTTCCTGGGCAACAGCACATATCCAACCAGACCTGGGTGTAGATCCTAGGTCCAAAAGTTACTAGTATGTGCTATAATTCATAAACATGTGCCTCTATGTGGCTCAATTTCCTCATCTGTTAATTGGGGATAACTACCTATGCTTGGGATTGGTGGGAGGATTAAATGTAATAATGTGTCTAAACGCTTAACATAGTACTCAGCCCTAGGAGGCATTCAACAAATATTAGTTTATACTCCTATTGCAAACTTGACAGTGAAAGGACAAGCAGTTCAATTTAAAATCTGAGTGATGAAAAATTTACACATGACAATACTAGTATAAAAGAAGAATCTTATTCAAACAATGATTTAAAGATTGCATACAACCATAACCCCTGAGAGATAGTGGCCTCTCTCTGTAGCTTAAAATTCTCAGGATAATAGAGAACAGGTGTGAGAGCTTGGAACCTTCATTTCCCACCATTTCAATTAGGGTGATCTGTGTGGTGAGATTTGTTTGGAACTGAGATTTAATAAAAAGGGAGGTTTATGGGATAGGGTGAGGCTTTTCCAGCTGTGTAGGGCAGCCAGAGTACATCACTAGAGACTGAGGGAGCAGGGGCAGGCAGTGCCCTGCCCAAAAACTATGTGACTGGCAGAATGAACCAAGCCATGGACTTCAAAGGTTATGTAGATTAGAGTGAACCCCAATACCAAATTGGAGTCCCAGCTAGATTTGAGGGAAAATATATGCTCTAATATACAAACTTACTTGTGGAATCACTGGCTCCTCCATGCAAAGGTATTGAAGGAAGTCACAGAAGCCTTGAAGACAAAGCTACAAGGGGTATCCATCATGATTTTCCTGTTGGATTTTAACTTTTACTCAATACCAAAATGGATATTTATCCATAAAACACAACAGAAATGTCATTTTAATTCATATTGAAAGTTAATACAAGAAAAGGGTTGTGGTCATGATCAGGTTGGGACCTACCACTGTCTCTCTCTGGACTTCAGTTTCTAATTTGTACAATAAAGAGACTGGAGCCATCACGAAATTCTGGCTCTCATATTTGAGAATTCTAAGATACATAGTAGAACTCTGTCCACCTCAGACAACCTAACTTCTCTGCAGCTCAGGCAATATTCAGCCACTCTTCCTGGAGCCCAAGGCCTGCACAAAATGAAACATTAACCTGTAAACCTCCTTCATACTGCTAAACCCATTCTCATGTACCCATTTAAAAAAAAGTCAATTGAAAGAAAACAACTATTCAAAGTGCATTGATCTTGGAAGTGTTTTCATGTGTGTGTTTCTTTTTTTTAGTGTGGGGAGGACACATGAAAATTCTTATTTACCTTGTAAGTTTTGCATATCCTACTTTGAGTGTTCCCCAAGCAGTTTTTAGACCACAGAGTTAAGTCAAGGAAACTTTTTCCTCAAGGGAAAAATGTGTTCTCTGTTGTCCTCAGGAATATATCTTTAACCCCTCTGTATCCTCTAGGCCAGTGATGGTGAACCTATGACTTGCGTGTCATTTTTTTTGGTTGATTTTTCTTTGTTAAATGGCATTTAAATATATAAAATAAATATCAAAAATATAAGTCTTTGTTTTACTATGGTTGCAAATATCAAAAAATTTCTATACGTGACACGGCACCAGAGTTAAGTTAGGGTTTTTCAAAATGCTGACACGCCAAGCTCAAAAGGTTCGCCATCACTGCTCTAGGCCAGTGGTCGGCAAACTACGGCTCGCAAGCCACACGTGGCTCTTTGGCCCCTTGAGTGTGGCTCTTCCACAAAATACCGACTTCTGTGCATGGGCCACGAAGTTCCAATCGCACTGTACGTGCGCACCCGCACGTGGTATTTTGTGGAAGAGCCACACTCAAGGGGCCAAAGAGCCGCATGTGGCTCGCGAGCCACAGTTTGCCAACCACTGCTCTAGGCAAAAGCTTGAACTTAATATTACCTTTGACAGCCTTCCAATAGTATCAGAATCAAGAAGTCTCAGCACTTGAGCAGGCAAAGAAAGCCACAGTCCTATGCAATCAGATCCAGAACCCTTTCATCTTTGACATAAATTCACCCCCACTTTCCACTCCCTTTTCTTTTTTGCTGGTATCCATTATCCATGCCTCATACCCAAAACTCAGAGATATTAAGAAGTTTGATTTAGCCTTGCTTTCTCAAAATTGAGAATGCTGAAGAACATTTCCAGATAAGTCAGTTTCCTAAAGAGAAGTCTTTAGCTTAATGGAACACAAGCACATGTTTTCTGAGCTCAAGTCCCACCTCAGTCAATTCACTTTACTATTCCATAGGCATAGGCCACAATGTAAACTACTTTATACAAAGGGAAGCCCAAGATGTTGATGCTCAATGCAAAATATATCCACTTCTGGGAGGTGATTCAAAGTTCATCTCCTGCTGGAGGAGAGGTAGCAGGGTGAAAGATCACCTTCTTAATTGTGGTCTCTAGGTTCTATTTGGAATAAATTGGACCTTGGACAAAGACATATATAGCTGATAGGTATCCTTCTTCCTCCAAACTATAATTGGGGCCTTTTAAAAATCATGCATAAAGACTTCCCCAACACCACCACCACACAACCAGAGCTGGCAAGAGAATTATTTCTTTGGTTGAAATCTATAGTAAACTCTGTCCCTCAGGTGCCCATAAAGTGCCTGCTAACACCCAAGCCACTCAGCACTTGCTTGGCTAGGAGACTCAGTCATGTGATCAGTGCTGGGAATTACTAATTTCAAGGGGATTAAAAGCCAAGTGAGGAAATGTTATATAAGAAACCCAATTAATGGGCATGGTCAATCATCACATGACATATATTAAGTGTGCAGCAGTCCACAGAGCAACTTTGAGATGGCTCAAACGCTGTGTAAGTTTGATTTTATGTAGTCTTATCTCCGACAATTATGTAGATACCAAACAGAAACACAAAGGATTTGTGCACACGCATTGTAGTATTTCCTTTAATCCAAATTCCAGTTGCTTTAAGTTGTTTTTATTTTTATATAAGACCTTGTGTGATTGAGGATCAGAAGGCTTGACTATTCTGTTTTTCCCAGACGTTAATCAAATCTACTCCAGATGGTCTTCTAAATTTCCTTTCAGCTGACAATGCAAAGTTTACTTTCACTCAACAAAACTGACATATCTATTTGGGCATACTTTCTCAGCTTATGGTAAGGAGAATGGAGCTACATAATTCACCAGCAGGGAAACAAAGTTCATAATGAAGAACAGGATGAAAGAGAAACATGAAAAAGGCAGGATTACATGAACTGCCAGCTTCAGAGCCAACTTTAAACTTGATGAGTATTCAGTAGTTGCCTCCTCAAGTGGGATATTTGGATAACAGAATACCTCAAGATGTCAAACAATTCTCTTAATTACCATTTTCTCTGGTTTCTCTATTAAAGTTTGTCCCTTTACTTGATTTTAAGACATGGAGGTGGTCACAACTGAAGCACAATGGACAGTCATGAACAGTCTAGTATGAGTAGAGGGTTCAATTTAGAGTGAGGAAGGATTTGTATTAAAGAGAGGAAAAGGCACAGAACTCAGACACTGGGGGTACCACCTTCTGTTCACAGATTTAATAAATTAGCTAAGGTCCCAGCTTAATAATGGTGCTGCAAAGAAGAGATTTGCAGAGGGTATGCTCTTAATTAAATGGAAACTTAAACAAACACAATTATGAAGAATGAAGGCCTCAGGGAAATCTTAAATTTGCTCAGGGTAAATTGAGCTGGGTGCAAGTGAATATTTATTTTTATCCTGTTCCATAAAAGCCACAGACTAACATCATATGCAAACACAGAGGGGTCCTTGATCTTCCCATTTCAAGCTCCTCATACACAGAAGTGTTTCTTCATTAGCATCTCAAATTTGGGCAATCACTATATTGATTTTGGTGGAAACCAAATGTTTTCAAATCAAGTTAAAATGAAAACAAACAACAAACCAACAAAATGCGAATTCAAATATGCTATGGGAATCTTTCTATTAAATTATTTTTAAAGAAAAGTATACTTTATAACATGAATAATCATATCCTGAAGTATCGGATTTGAGTTCAGATTTTTTATTATCAAGTATGGCAAAATATAACATGAAATAACTGAATGGAGCTAATCTCTCTTTCCTCTGCCTCTATTTTTTGCTCTTCACTTGTCTCAGAAACCACCTTCACATCCATATATAGCTTCCTCTTTCACTTACTTTGCCACAATATACAAGAGAAATTTATCTGAAATCCCATAGAGACCAAAGAAGTGAGAAATGGTTCACATAAGTTTTGAGTTTAAAACCCAGGTGAGCACTAGAATAAGTGCAGAAGAGAAATTTTCATTTGCCTCCTAATTCTCACAATTTTTGATGAACAGGAATATTAATTTCATAAAATATTTAATTCTGTTAATCAAAATGTATCTCAAGCAATATTAAATGTCAAGTAAACTGAATTAAAATATGTGACTATATTACACAATATAATTAATAAAGTTTCTTATAAATCAGTAAGAACAATATTAACATCACAATAGAAATGTGGACAAATGAAACAAACAGGGAATTCTCAAAATAAGGAGTAAAATTGGACACAAAAATGAAAAACTCACTAACTTTACTAATAATCAAAGAAATTCTGGCAAAAAGGAATATTTTTATATTTCCCTAGAAAATGGGCAAATATATTATTCAATAAGAGTAGAGACAAGTACTCTCTTATTCTGCTGATGGGAACATAAAGTGGTACAACCTTTCTGAAGGGCAATTTGGCAATATGTATCAAAAGCCTTAAAATATTCATAAATGTTTGGTCTGATATTCCTATCTCCAGGCATTTATCCTATGGAAATTATAGAGATATTGTATGAGTGTTGTCATCACAGCATTTTTCACAATAGAAAGAAATTGGGAATAATTAAAATGTTCATGTTGGAGAATGGTTATATAAATTACAGTATTTGTACAGGATGGAATGTTATGTAGCCATTAAAATCATGTTTGAAAACATTTAATAATCTAAGAAAATGTTCAAGATATAATGTTAGATTTCTAAAGACAGGACACAAATAGTATAATTCATTTTCCAAAACAGTATGCAGTTTATTTATACAAAATAGAATGAAAAGGAATACATCAAATGTTAACAGTGATTATTCAGAGGAATAGAGTCACCTATATTTTGTAATACTTTTGTGTCTTCTTGAATGTCTAAAAGGAGCACATATTAATTTATACTAAAAAAGAAAAACACAGGTGCTATTTCAGAAGAAGAAAGCTATTTGTAAAGTGCTTTGAGGACTTTAGGGTCTCCTTCCCATATAATCAATGTTTCCAGATTCCTCATTTACCACAAAAGAAGTGTTTTGTAACCCTAGCCAGTACTTCCCACTCTTGCCTCTGTGCCTTTGTTTGCTTATTTCTGGACTAGAGGCCCGGTGCATGAAATTTGTGCATGGCGGGGGGGAGGTCCCTCATCCCAGCCTGCACCCTCTCCAATCTGGGACCCCTCAGGGGATGTCCAACTGCTGGTTTAGGCCCGATGTGGAATCGGGCCTAAACCAGCAGTCGGACATCCCTCTCACAATCCGGGAATGCTGGCTCCCAACTGCTCGCCTGCCTGCCAGCCTGATCACCCTCTAACCACTCCACTGCCAGCCTGATCGATGCCTAACTGCTCCCCTGCCAGCCCAATTGCCCCCAACCATCCTCCCCTGCCAGCCCGGTTGCCCCCAACTGCCCGACCCTAGAGGCCTGGGTCCCCCCAACTGCCCTCTTGTGCAGGCCTGGTCATCCCCAACTGCCCTCCCCTGCAGGCCTGGTCCCCCCCCCAACTGCCCTCCCCTACTGGCCTGATTGCCCACAACTACCCTCTCCTGCTGGCCATCCTGTGGCAGCCATCCTTGACCACATGGGGGCGGCCATTGTGTGCGACGGTGTGAGGGTCAATTTGCATATTACCTCTTTATTATATAGGATGGTATATAACCCTTCTCAAATCACACTTTTCTCACACAGCACCTTTCTTCCAATCATGAAGGAAACAGACCTGCTTCTATATACCTCACTTATATTGGGTAGCCATTAGAATAGATGAGGGGTTCTCAACACTGATTATACATGAGAATCACCCAGGGAATGTAAGATAAAACAAAACAAAGCCCAGAAAACACTTCTAGTGATTCTGATTTAATTGGTCCAGGCTGAGGCTTAGACATTAATTTTAAAAGCTCTCAAGGTGATTATAAGGTACAACCAGAGTTGAGAACCACAGAGTTAAGTGAAAACACAGAAAAATAAAGCAATACTTTTTTTCATCTCTATTCATTTGAGTGATATAGGCAGGATGGACACTAATAACCTTCTGGGCACCTGTTTTACACTGACTCCTGAGATATACACAAGCTACCAACTATTCCTTTGTTAAATGCCATACCCTAAAGACCATAAAGCACTTCATCATCAACTTCCACATTCATCATATGAATGACCCCATAAAATGGAAAGACCCCCAAATCAATGTTCAACATCCCCTTTTTCTTTCCTTCCAAACTTGCTTGTGTTAAGGCCACTGCTAAAATCCAACTGCTTCAGCTGAAAGTGTAACACACCAAGCCATTAACCATTCTTATGCTTGGCACCTGGCAAATGACAGACTGCTGAGAGAATGGGACATAGGACAGGGAAATTTTGATGTGGGGAAGAAGGAAAGAAAAAGCAGGAAGTGGTGATGGTAGGTCTAGTTGGGGTACTGAGTATATAGGGAACATCATTATCTGCTGTAGCATCAAGAAGATGAAAGTGCACACAAAGAGACAAGCTCTGTCCACTTTATAACATTGCCAAGGGGCATCCTGAAATGAGACCTATAAAATAGGTTGGGCAGCATGAAGTTCTTGAAAGAGCACTAACTTGGAAGTGAAGAGACTTGTTTCCAGGATGGGGACTACATCCTCTGAGTGTTGTGCAAGGCTACAGTTGCACAACCCTCAGAAAGTACTTTCTTGAGAGGGTGGGGGAAGTGGTTCATGAGCAACAATAGGTAGTGCTAACCCTGCTGGAAGATGCAAAGGGTCAAAGAGTACAAAGTTTCAGTTATGTCAAGTGAAGAAGTTCTGGAGATCTAATGTACATCACGGTAATGATAGTTAATACTGTATTGTATATTTGAAATTTACTAAGAGGGTAAATATTAACTGTTCTCACAAAAAAAGAGAATAAAATGATAACTATGTGAAGTGATGGATATACTCATTAGCTTCATTGTGGTGATCATTTCACAATGTATATGTATGTCAAATCATTAAGTTGTACAACTTAAATATATACAACTAGAGGCCCGGTACATGAAATTCATGCATGGGGGTGGATGGTCCCTCAGCTCGGCCTGCACCCTCTCCAATCCAGGACCCCTCAGGGGATGTCCGACTGCCTCTTGCAATCCAGGACCACTGGCTCCTAACCGCTCTCCTGCCTGCCTGCCTGCCTGCCTGATCGCCTCTAACCACCTGTGCCTGCCTGATCGCCCCTAACCACCTCTGGCTGCCTGCCTGATTGCCCCTAAGTGCTCCCCTGCTGGCCTGATCACCCCTAACCGCCTCTGCCTCGCCCCACACCTGGGACCCAGGATTCCCTCCTCCGGCCAGTCACAGGCACCTGAGACCCAGGCTTCCCTCCCTCTGGCCAGCTGCAGGCATGCAGGACCAGGGCCTGCTTCACCCAGGCCGGCCACAGCTGCAGGGGACCATGGGCAGGCGGCTTCGCCTAGGGCCACAGCCACAGGTGCCCAGGACCGTGGGGCAGGCAGCTTGTCCCTCTCCCAGGCTGCAGCCTAACTGGTCCCTATTCTTCTCTCAAGAGCTCATTTGTGCCTATCTGGTCCCCATTCCTCTCTCACAAGCTCATTTGTGCCTGTCTGGTCCCCATTCCTCTCTCACAAGCTCATTTGTGCCTGGCTGCTCTCCCAGTGTTGAGTGTCTGAGCAGTTACAGTGTGATGGTGTGAGGGCATGATGACATGAGGGCGTGATGACCATTTGCATATTAGCTCTTTATATATAGGATTCCTTTTATATCTCAACACAGTTGGGAAAAAACAAACAAAAAAATTTTTGTGCCCTAGGTGCTTCTTTCCCCTCACCCTAGTCCCAGCCCTGCTTCCTTAGTTTTGCATCTGACTCTGAACTAGCTGTGTGATCTTGACCAAGTCACTTCTCCTCTCTAAATGTCTACCCCCTAAACCACAGCAGCTCCACTTTTATCTATCTCATAGTTCGGGCTTCCATAAAAATTTCATTTGAAAAAAGGGTTCCAGAGCTTTAAAAATTCTATCCTGCTACTCTGAGTCATCTATAAGAGTCCTTCTAGCCTGTAATGCTGTGTGATTCTATGATTGAAAAGTACAGACCATAAGAATTTTCATGGGCCAATTTGAGCCTTTCTTTTTCAACCTGCAAACACTGAAAAGGCAGTTTCTAGCACAGGTCAAAGGGACAAATATTGACCTGCCCTTTGAATATTCCTGTTCATCAACTTGCCTCTCTAGAGAATTTTCAGAGGGTCAGCAATCTCTTTTTAGGCTTTGTGGAAAATTCTCTGAAAATCCCAGGCAGGCACAGACTGCTATAAATGTCAACACTCACAAGAAACCCATTTGTTAATATGAGAGACCCCCATCATTTGGGGAACTGCTAGAAACCATGTCAAAATTACAGATGGTGTGGCTCTGAGAGATCTGATAGAGGTTCATGAGCAACAATAGGTAATGCTAACCCTGCTGGAAGATGCAAAGTAGAAAGAAGAAAATTATCCTCAACTGTATTTCCTTAGGTGTCTTCATTACCAACTTCCATATGTTAATAATCTGTCTTCAGATCAAATACTAAATTTTCTCAGCATGTTACAGTGTTTATTTTGTTTGTACATTGAGCAAAATCCTAGCCTTCTTTCCCACTGTGAAAATGGTTTTGACAATTATAGATGTGAGATCTTTCTGTATGTTTCCATCCTTGTCATGAGGTCAACCTAACAGCCACAGATTAAATCCCCTGGAAGCAGATTCTGAGATGGAGATTTGAATGCAAAAGTTTACTGGGAAGTAGTACTCTCATTATTGACACTTGTTGGAGGAAAATAAGAAAGCGGGTTTGGGCAGAAGAAGAAGATACGCTGTGGTGCAGTTATAACAAGACCTCAGCCTACCCTTAAAAGAGCTTTGAAGTTGAGTTAGAGTCACCCCATTTGGGGTAAAAGGGTTGTGCCTTTATTCTCCATATAACCAATTATTAGATACTGGCTGACCTTGGAAGCAAGTATAACCTTGAGCTAGGCAGCACTCTTCAGCCAACAATTATCCCAGAAGCTGGAAAAATAAGTCTCTTGGTGCTAAAGGGGGACTTGGGTGATACAGCAGAAGTATCCTTACACTAGCCTTTACCCAGATGGCACCCTTGTTTAGCAAGAATTGCTTGACAACCATCCAGTAGGATTGGATTGGTCATAGTTGCAGCCCAGTTCTTCACCCATAATCACCTTGCCACTCTTCTATTGTCAGGCTCTTATATTATCTTGGTTGAATGCAGATTACAATATAGCATTCACCCAGTTAATTATGTAGTAACTCCCATTCTTTAAGACATGGATGAAAAAGAAGGTGGATAACAACAGTGGTCTGAAATCAGGATGAGAAAATTTGCTGCTTAAATAAAGGTAACTTTCAGTACTGCATAGTTGGACATGTTAAAGTTCACTCAGAGTGAAGGACAATTCTGAAGCTACTAAAAGAGCAAACTTACTTTAACAAAGCCAAAAATAAAGGAGGTGCTACACACTTCACCTCCTATAAGCACCAATGCCTGCTTTTGCTCTTTCTCCAGAGACAAACTTTTCTTTCCTTTTTTCTCCCCAAACTAATATTTATTCTCTTTGGTCAGCTGCAACAGGGAATAGTCAAAGTATAATAAATTAGGCACAAATACAAGCTTTTGTTGGATTGTTCACTGACATGTATTGAATTGAGGTGACCACTGCCCCTAGGGTTCTCAAGTACACAGCCACATACTCAAGAAGACACATAGAAACTGCATGGTAAAAGATACTGCATTATTAAGCCACAGTTGTGACTTGCTCAGAAATGTGAGCAAGTCTCATAGTCCAGGAGGCCCCATACCCAAGCTCATTAAGAAAGCAGTGTACTTTTGAATAGGTAATACATTCACATGGTTCAAGGAACAAGTACAAAAAGATCTATAAAATCAGTGTTTAGTAAGAGGCCTCTAATTTGTGGCAGTAGGCAACATATAGAGCTGCACTCATCTACCATCCATGTCTTCTAGGAGCTTATGCTATGAGAGAACAGCTTGAGTTGTATTTTTTAACCTTTATTGTTTTTATTCTTACAGAAAATGATACTTCCTTCTTGTAAAATAGCCAAACATTACATAAACAAATGACAGTGCAAGTTGAAGTTCTTGGTAATCCTACACCTTAGAGAAAACCACTGCCAATGCTTTCTAATTTTTTCTATATATATACAAATGTGTTTTTTTACAAAAAAATGAAATTAAGCTAAACATACTATTTTGTGGCTTTTTTCTATGTAATAATATATTACAGAAATCTTTCTTTTATTATATAGAGATTGAGCTATCTTTTGAACAGCAGTATAGTACTTCATGCGTGTGTAGTATAATTTATTTCTCCAGTTTTATTTTTAATTTTTAAATTTCTGTCATAAGTGCTTTAAATCCATTTCTTCATTGCTTATAATACTTTTATTTTGAATTTAAATCTCATCTCTGGGGAAATAAATAAGAAATCAATATGGGAAGCTTCATATGAGTAGAGAATCTTCCACAAAGGTCTATGTGTAGCAGGAAGTACCAGAAAAGGGGACATACAGGTGCAATTGCCTTGAGTAACAAGGAGAATACTGAATAAGTGGGAAAATGTGTAAGCAAGGAAGAAGTGAGGATTTGGGATAGGGTAAGGAATTAGAAAAGAAGATAAAAGTAGATTGAAATGGAAGAATATCTGGAAGAATCTTGATATATGGATGGTGAGTTGTTACAGAGCAGAGGTTTTTACAGTGAGAACGCACATGCTTTAGTTGAATCCAAGCTTGATATTAATTAACGATATAATATGGCTATTGAAAAACATTAGCAATCCTAGGCTACTAAAATAACAGTGTATAACAAATCAAGCAATATCTCATTGTCATCCACACTGGTCAGATCACATCTGAATTATCAGGATCAATAAAATATTGACAAATACCCATAAAAGACAGAACAGTGAGGGAACCTATCATCATGTCACAAAAGTAATTGTTGAAGAATTAGGACATGTTTAGCCTGAAGAAAAAGAAGATAAGGAGAGATGTTCACTGTTTTTTAAAATGTGAAGTACTGTCCACATGGAAAAGGTATTAAACTTGTACCTTTGGCCCCAAAATGGTGGAACTGGACTAAATAGCAGAGATTACAAGAACATAGGTTTTGAATCAACAGACAAAAAACTTTTATTTTGCTAAATGGTCTTTTTAAATGTTTAATTTAAATATATCGAAGATACTGTGTGTAATTTCATTGCCATTATTATTCAGTCAATACTTTCTTCATGAATAGTACAGAAGTAAAATTCAAACTAGTCCTTGGTGAGTTTTCATAAGTTGTTAATTAGTGGTATTCAAAATAATAAGGCCTTATTGTATACTGCTTAAGAAAGATTTTCAAATACTTTAATCTCTTTCTTCCTATGCTTATTTCTTAATCCCATGCTTTGGCCTACCATGTGCCCTCAACTCCCACTGAAGCAAAGAGCATATTGAAAACCCACACAAAAATGTAAATCTGAGAAATAAATATGTGTGGTTGGCTTAAAAAGAGTAAGAATTAACATTTAAAGCAATGGTAATTTACTCTGATCTGTAATTTTGAGCTCCTGTGCTGAAATTGCTATTTGGAAATTACCAAGTGCTTGGGTCTCTTTTGTGATCTTCTTCCTGCATACACCCAGCACACAAAGGAATCATAATGACGACTGAGTCACTGCTGCCATCTCCCTGAAGCGTGATCTCCAAATGTCAATACCATTTTCTATGGTGCAGTGGAGAGGATTCCCAACCATAGTCTGCTTACACTACAGGGTGAGCTCAAGACAGCACTGAACCTGGAATATGTTTAAAGGGCAGCACAAGCTTCCTTCATTTTCTACTTCTTTGGCCAAATTGTTATGCCACAGATCATTTTGGCTTTGCAAATCATCCTCATCACCCACTCCCATTAGTCATTACCTAAATATAAATGGAAAACCATTTAAATTTATGGGAGGAAGGAAGTTGCTTTTGACCATAGCCCAATAAAATGATGTGAGCAGTTGATTAAATTACGCTTAAATTATGGACTAATAACAGAAGCAAAAATAGAGGAATGATATAAAATAGACACGAATAGTCTAAAAGACCAATACATAGAAACCCCTGTAATATTCTGTGATTCATACTTTAAGATATACTGTTCTTCCCAACTTCTCAAACCCTGACTCCAAAAAGGTTACCAAAAACTCAAGCATCAGATTTTTTTTTCTCTTTTCCATTTGGCATAGCTCCAGGGTATTAGTAATTAATGGTTGTCTGATATAAATTAACTAAAAAGAAACCAAGAATCCCTGGTAAATTTAATTTAGAAATGGGAAGAACTCAGGAAGATTTAGTATGATTGAACTTTTTCATCATGTTGTGATCAAAGAATCAGTATATCTTTGTAATAGACCATTTTTGTCAGGTTTTCTTAGGGTTATTTTACTTGAAAGATATAATTTACTTTGTTGGCTTGGTAGCAGTCCATGAGAAAGAAAACTGAGCCTATATAAGGATTAGCTATATTATAATAAGGGTCTATCTCTACTAAAGCTATCTTTATTCTGAAGAATGTTTATGGAAGATGAAAGAAATGAGCTTCAACTACAATAGGGAAGATTGTAGTCAGATAGAAGGAAGATCTTGGCATTTATTCTATATATTTTGTTGTTGTTTTTAATCCTCACCCAAGGATATTTTTCCATTGATTTTTAGAGAGAGGGGGAAAGACAGAGAGAGAGAGAGAAACATCAATATGAGAGAGACACATCAGTTGGTTGCTTCACACACACTGACCAAGGCCAGGTATTAAGCCTGCAACTGCAACCGAGGTATGTGCCCTTGACCAGAATTGAACCCAGGACTCTGCAGTCTGCAGGCCAATGATCTATCCACTGAGCAAAACTGGCTAAGGCTCCATAGATATTTTGATAATGCATGTCAATAAAAATAATTCAGCTGTGATTGATTAAGTACAGGCTTGATGAATACCTAGCCTGGTGGCCACAAGTTGTAGAATCTTCCTCCTTTTAAAACAAGATAGAGTTGCCAACTGGAAGGTTAAGGCTGAGGTTATAGCTAAGCCTACTGTCCACAACAGATAAGGTTCACAGAGACCCAATGGACTGTGAATAAAAATTCAATAGAACTTTTAATACCTACAGAAAGACTTTTAAAGGAAAAAAATCATCATGGCTGTCTTTCCTTCATTTAGGATTTTCCATCCTCCAAGCAATTATGGAAGCAGCAGTGCAAAACAACTGGCAAGTGACAGCAAGGTCTGTGGGAAACATAAAGGACGTCCAAGAATTCAGGCGCATCATTGAAGAAATGGACAGGAGACAGGAAAAGCGGTACCTGATTGACTGCGAAGTCGAAAGGATTAACACAATTTTGGAACAGGTAAGTGTGAGATTTATTCTACCCCCAGCCAACATGTTAAATCATCAACCTGAGGCAGTTCGCATTTCTGCTAATAAATTAAGTACCCAACCAGACTAAACGTGCCAACGGTTTTTGATAGTCTTTCTAATCCTTTTTTCCTCCCCAGTGGCTGCAGGAAAAGAAAGAAAATCTAAGCTGTTGAAATTTGCATTACCATGATTAATCTGGAGGTCTCTGCAATTTAATGCTACCTATCAAATAAACACATCCTTCCACACCTCTGTTTCATAGATAGCTGAATCTTTCAAAGTAATCCTCTTCCTTTCCTATACCATCCCTATACCATCCTTCCAGCAGGGAACAGACAAGGAATCAGGCAGGGCAAAAGGGCAGGGTTTTTGTTTCAGGAGCCTAATTGCAGTATTCACTAGGTTTCCAAATTTGTGTATATTTTTGCAAACCATCCCTCTTTGGGGGGCGAGGGAGAGAGAGAGAGAGAGAGAAGAGGCAAATGTGTATGTAATTTAAGACTATTTTTAAGATGGCATATGATAAAAAAAGTTCATGGTTTTTAAAATGTGAACAAAGTGAAAAAGATTTAGAAGATTTAGACTAGGGCAAAATCATTATTAAGCTTGGATATTTAAATTTAAGATTAAAATATTAGAAGAAATGTTTTACCTTAAGCCAGATGGATACAATGAAGTAAAGAGTCAAATTGAAATGAGGTGAAAGTGTATTATTTTCCTTAGTAGTTTCATTGCCAGCTAATAACAAAGTGCCTATGCTTCCATAAATAAACAGTAAAGGAAAAATTTTCATTCTAATTTGATCCCCAGTGTACCTGGGGGCAAAAACAGCTTCAGAGATTGGAATTATAGTGAGCAGCCATTGTCTGGGAGAGCTGTTTTATAGCAAATTAAATATTAACAATTTGTCAGATGTGCTTTCATAAGAAGAGAATGGGGAAAAAAGAAGAGAAAAGGGAAGGGAGGGGAGGGAGGAAGGGGAGGGGAGAAGAGAAAGGAGAGGGGAGGAGTGGGGAGAGGAGGGGAGGAAGACAGAGAGAGAAAGAAAGAAAGAAAGAAAGAAAGAAAGAAAGAAAGAAAGAAAGAAAGAAAGAAAGAAAGAAAGAAAGGAAGAAAGAAAGAAAGGGAAACCGCTGACTCTGCATTATAGAGATACAAAGCTGTCCCCTTCTTAAAACAGCATCACCTCTAGTGAATCACACCTCACAGAAAATCTAGAGCACTAGCCTGGCTAAATCAAATTTCCCAACTAACATTCTCTTGAGCTATCCAAATGACCCACCCCTCCCTTAAAAAAAAAAAACTGCCTTTGATTTTCTTAGATCTTGAAAGTGAAGAATCAGGTCAGTGATGTTGGTGTATGTACTACATGCCCTCTAAAATTTTAGACCAAAATAGCCTTTTAGTGGGTGACCTACTTAATAGCCTACAGCAGAGAAACATCCTCCTTGCGGTACTTTGTTTTCCTTCTTTTATACTAGTGACTTTGGCTTCCTGAATATCTTACATTTTGTTAAATCTTTTGGGTTTTATAGGACCTTATACTGGAGTCTGGGATTTTTCAGCATGATGTAATAGAAAAAGAAGTGGGTAGAACTCTGAATTCTATATAGCTGTGGGATATTGGACACTTAAATATCGATGCCTCAGCTGACTCATCTATATAATGGGGAAAATAATATTTGCTCCAACTCACATGGCTGGTACAATTGCTTCAAAAAGCATAAAATGCTATGGAAAATAATCATTATTTCTAAACACTTTTTAGGAAAACCAAAGTAACATTTTTCAAAAATGTTCTCTCTTTTCATGTTTCACTTTCTATCTTCCTTTCTTCTATATGCACATTTACAGTACCCCTCAAAATACAATTTTTCAGGAAGCACTTTTTTCAAATAAATGTTTTAGCAAAATCCAGGTAAGGCTAAAAAGATAGTTTCACTTATTTTTTCTCTCTTTCAAGAAATTGTCACAAATCTGTCAACTCATGATTGTTTTCACTGCTATTTAAGGAATTTTTTACTAGGTCATAATTACTTTGAGGTAAGGGCCATGTTGGTCTTGTTCACTGTTGTATCACCAGTGTCCAACAGGATACCTGGCCCATAGTGTTGGATGGATAGATGGATGGGTAGATAAATGGATAAATGGTTGAATATTGAATGAGTATATTTCAATAAGTTTCACTGTGATTTTACTATGCTTCCATCAAGGGGCAAAATAGTACCTGCAGCCACATGATATGATCACTAAAACACACATTTTTCACAAAAGTTTAAGATGGTAGCTCTCTGCTTAAGCCTATTCTAATGATATTGTAAAATTGCCAAAGTATAGGAGCACCCAAATACATAAAAAACTCCTGGAAGATATCAAGGGAGAGATCGACAACAATACAATCATAGTAGGGGACTTTAATACACCACTGACATCACTGGATAAATCCTCTAGACAAAAAATCAGCAAAGAAACAGTAATCCTAAATGACTCAGTAGACCAGATGGACTTATTTGACATCTTCAGAACATTTCACCCCAAAACCACGGAATATACGTTCTTCTCACGTGCACATGGGACATTTTCAAAAATAGACCACATATTGGGTCACAAGCAAAGTCTCCCCAAATTCAAGAAGATTGAAATCATACCAAGCATCTTCTCAGACCACAATGGCATAATATTAGAAATAAACTACAATAAAAACAACCCAAAGCACTCAAACACTTGGAAGCTGAATAGCATGTTATTAAATATTGATTGGGTTGCCAATAAGATCAAAGAAGAAATTAAAAACATCCTGGAAACTAATGACAATGAAAACACAACAATCCAAAACCTATGGGACACAATGAAAGCAGTCCTGAGAGGGAAGTTTATAGCTCTACAGGCCTACCTCAAAAAAATAAGAAAAAAATGGTAGTAAATCATCTAACTCTACATCTCAAAGAATTAGAAAAACAGCAATAAGAAAAGCCCAGAGTGATCAGAAGGAAGGAGATAATAAAGATTAGAGCAGAAATAAATGACATGGAGACCAAAAAAACAATACATAAAATCAATGAAACCAAGAGCTGGTTCTTTGAAAGGATAAACAAGATTGATGAACCTCTAGCCAGGCTCACCAAGAAGCAAAGAGAGACGACCTAAATAAACAAAATCAGAAATGATAGTGGCGAAATAACAACAGACCCCACAGAAATACAAATGATTGTTTAAAAATACTATGGACAACTCTACTGCAACAAACTAGACAACCTGGAGAAAATGGACATATTCCTAGAAAAATACAACCTTCCAAAACTCAATCAGGAAGAATCTAAAAATCTCAATAGGCCAGTAACTATGGAAGAAATTGAAGAAGTCATCAAAAAGCTTCCAGCAAACAAAAGCCCAGGGCCAGATGGCTTCACAGGGGAGTTTTACCAAACATTCAAGGAAGAACTAAAACCTATCCTTCTCAGACTATTCAAAAAAATTCAAGAGGAAGGAACACTTCCAAGCTCTTTCTATGAAGCCAGCATCACCCTAATACCAAAACCAGGTAAAGACAACACAATGAAAGAGAATTACAGGCCAATATCCCTCATGAACATAGATGCCAAAATCCTCAACAAAATCTTAGCAAATTGGATCCAGCAGTACATCAGAAAGATCATACACCATGACCAAGTAGGATTTATCCCAGAGATGCAAGGATGGTACAATATCTGCAAATCAATGAACGTGATACATCACAAATACAAACTGAAAGAAAAAAAACACATATTCATATCAATTGATGCAGAAAAAGCATTTGACAAAATCCAACACCCATTTTTGATAAAAACTCTCAGCAAGGTGGGAATGGAAGGATCATACCTCAACATAATAAAAGCCATATATGACAAACCCACAGCCAGCATCATACTCAATGGACAAAAATTAAAACCATTTCCCCTAAGAACAGGAACAAGACAGGGATGCCCACTCTCATCACTCCTGTTCAACATAGTACTGGAAGTATTAGCCATTGCAATTAGACAAGAAGAAGAAATAAAAGGCATCCAAATTGGAAAAGAATAAGTAAAACTATCCTTATTCACAGATGACATGATATTGTACATGAAAAACCCTAAAGACTCCATCAAAAAACTATTAGACTTAATAAATGAATTCGGCAATGTAGCAGGATAAAAAATTAACACCAAGAAATCTATGGCATTTCTATACACCAATAGTGAACTTAAAGAAAGAGAAACTAAAAAAGCAATCCCATTTACCATCTCACCAAAAAAATTAAGCTACCTAGGAATAAACTTAACTAAAGAGGTAAAAGACCTCTACTCAGAAAACTACAGGACGTTGAAAAAAGAGATAGAGGAAGACATAAACAGATGGAAGAACATACCATGTTCCTGGATTGGTAGAATCAACATCATTAAAATGTCTATACTACCCAAAGCAATCTATAAATTCAACGCACTTCCCATTAAAATACCAACGGCATATTTCACAGACCTAGAACAAACTCTCCAAAAATTCATCTGGAATAAAAAAAAGACCCTGAATAGCTGCAGCAATCCTGAGAAAGAAGAACAAAGTAGGTGGGATCTCAATACCAGATATCAAGCTGTATTACAAAGCCACTGTTCTCAAAACTGCCTGGTACTGGCACAAGAACAGACATATAGATCAATGGAATAGAATAGAGAACCCAGAAATCGACCCGAAACAATATGTTCAATTAATATTTGACAAGGCAAGAACATACAATGGAGTCAAGACAGTCTCTTCAATAAATGGTGTTGGGAAAATTGGACAGATACATACAAGAAAATGAAACTAGACCACCAACTTACTCCATACACAAAGTAAACTCGAAATGGATAAAGGACTTAAATGTAAGATGGGAAACCATAAAAATAGTAGAGGAATCCAAAGGCAACAAAATCTCAGACATATGCCAAACCAATTTCTTCACAGATACAGCTCCTAGGGCAGTTGAAACTAAAGAGAAAATAAACAAATGGGACTACATCAAAATAAAAAGCTTCTGCACAGCAAAAGAAACCATCAACAAAACAACAAGAAAGCCCACTGCATGGGAGAACATATTTGCCAATGCTATCACAGATAAGGCTTTAATCTCCAACATTTATAGTGAACTCATACAACTTAACAAAAGGAAGATAAACAATCCAATCGAAAAATGGGCAAAGGACCTAAATAGACACCTTTCAAAAGAGGACATTCAGAAAGCCAAGAGACATATGAAAACATGCTCAAAGTCACTGATCATCCAAGAAATACAAATCAAAACAACAATGAGGTACCATGTCACACCTGTCAGAATAGCTATCATCAACAAATCAACAAACAACAAGTACTGGAGAGGATGTGGAGAAAAAGGAACACTCGTGCACTGCTGGTGGGAATGCAGACTGGTGCAGCCACTATGGAAGGCAGTATGGAGTTTCCTCAAAAAGTTCAAAATGGAACTCCCATTTGACCCAGTGATCCCATGTCTAGGAATATATTCCAAGAAAACAGAAACACCAATCAGAAAGGATATATGCACCTATATGTTCATAGCAGCACAATTTACCATAGCTAAGATCTGGCAACAGCCTAAGTGCCCATCAGCAGATGAATGGATTAGAAAACAGTGGTACATCTATACGATGGAATACTATGCTGCTATAAAAAAGAAGGAATTCTTACCATTTACAACAGCATGGATGGAACTGGAGAGCATTATGCTAAGTGAAATAAGCCAGTCAATGAAAAAAAAAATACCACATGATCTCACTCATTTATGGATAATTAAGACCATTATAAACTGATGAACAAAAATAGATACAGA
The DNA here is from genome assembly GCF_000147115.1 of Myotis lucifugus. NCBI lineage: Eukaryota > Metazoa > Chordata > Mammalia > Chiroptera > Vespertilionidae > Myotis > Myotis lucifugus. Next base: position 14,300,184 of record NW_005871050.1, on the reverse strand, counting down.
GGCAGAGCAACATTGAACAGACTCTCAAATTACAGTGGGAAGGCCAGGAAGGGTTGGGGGGGGTGGGTAAGAGATCAACCAAAGGAGTTGTATGCATGCATATAAGCCTAAACAATGGACACAAGACACTGGAGGGTATGGGAGGCTAGGGGAAGGTCAAGGGGAGAAAAAAAGGAGACATATATAATACTCTTTGTAATACTTTAAGCAATAAAACAGTTTAAAAATAAAATAAATGTATTAAAAATAAAATTAAAAAATTGCCAAAGTTTAGTTTTTTAGGATAAAAATAGATTTCTCATTAAAAAATTATTTAAATTAAGTAAAAAATTCAACATATTTCTTTAGAGAAAATATTTTTAAATAAATTTTATAGTAAGATACAGAGATAATACTTTTCTCATTGGTTCCTAACCATTCTTGGTAAACTTATCATAATTCACTATACAGATCATGGGTTGGAATAATATTTATAACTCAGTCAGTATTCAGTCTTCCCCAAAGATGCTCCCATTTCCAATGGTGTTTTCAGCTTTGGGGGGAGGTTATTTTCATGAAGGAAACTTCTATAGCCTCCCACAAAATGACCCTTAATGCCACTATCTGAGGTAGAAGAGCCATTTACACCACTATAACCCTATTCCCTATAGATCAGATTTGACATAATGTAAGTTCATATTGTACACTACATCCAATGGGTGATAATGAAAAGACCTCAATATTGTACAATTTTTTCAAATATAAACAGGTCATAAATATAGTATTATATAGTATAACCTCCCCATTTCATGATATAGATTCTAATTTTCCTTGTGAATGTTTAAACACTTATGGGGCAAATCAAAATTCTTCCAACATTTCTTTAGAAAGTTCATTTGATCTCTTTCAACCTTTAATACTACAGCAGAAATAAAAAGACTCCATTAGGTATTAATCTGTCTTTAATATTTGTCCTTAACAGTTAACCTATTTTTAAAAGTATTCCAAGCATAACCAATGGACATGGACACTGGGGTGGTGGGAGCTTGTTCTGGGGGGGGGGTGGGAGTGGCCAGGGAGGGGTTGATGGGGGAGAAATGACACATATGTAATACTTTAAACAATAAAAAAGTTTAATAATAAATGCATAAAAGTATTCCAAATTTATAGCTATAACAACATACAAGAGGACAGAGGTAGAGACAAATGAAAGCATGAAGGGTTGTCAGGGCTCACAAAGAATATTGAGAAACTGTAGATCCTGAATCTAAGAATTAAGAGCACCATCTACTAGAAGATGTATGTGTACCACGATGAATGAACCATTAACCTGACCTGATGTAGCAATCCTATTATTGCATTACTGTATTCATGAGGTGCTCCTCACTGGTGGACAGCTGCCTTAATTCAACAACCAATCTAAACATTAACTGTGAAAAAGGTTGCCTCTCATACAGTTATCTACCCATGACTGAATAGATCCTCCATCCCAGTAGTGTATACCTGTGGACTGCTTTTGAAGGTTAGACCCCATAAAATGAATGGCTATTAACATTTATTTCTAGAGGCAGCATAGCATATAGTTTTAGAGCATGGACTCTGGAGCCAGCCTGCATGGATTCTGTTACTTTCTAGCTGTGTGACCTGGTGCAAATTATTTAATTATCTGTGCCCCCATTTTCTGGTTATAGAATGGTATCTGAACTTTAATGAGTTGATATATATAAAGCATTTAGAAAGGTGCCTGACACATGTTTGAATAGTGCTTTGATGCTAAACAAAGTGTTTTTACACAGATTTATCTCATTTGAGCCTCACTGTGGGAGGTAGGCAGGGCAGTTGCACTTAGCCCAGATTTACAGATGATAAACTGATGCTTAGAGACATTTAGATGATTTGACCAAACGTGGATCTCTGCTCAATCCTAGTAAGTGGCAGAACAAGGACAGAACTCGTCTTCTGACTCCTAGTCCAGTGATCTTGCCCCTACACTGAACCACCTTTCTTAATTTTAAGTCACTTATTAAATATTTAGCCAATGCCAAAATGTAGATTAGGCCTGCTCATCAAGTTACTTCTCAAAACAATTGCAAAGCATTGGAGAAGACCCAGAGAAAAGCAGAAAAAGATTAAAGCATTAGAAAATAGGGCCTACACGGAAAGTCTAAATGAGTTGGGGTTGTTTAACCTGGTGAAAGAGAGCCAAGATGTACTTTAAACACAATCCTTAAGTATAATGAGTTATCATAAAGAGGACACTGACCAACTACAGTGCATGCCTAAGGAAAAGATCAGAGTGAATGAGTTTAACTAGACTAGAGAGAGAGTCAGCATTAGAAAGAACTCATTACAAGGAGAGAAGAAACTGGAAGAAAATAAAACTCACCAGCTGAGGCTGTATGAAGGTGAATCTATTCTGTATTAGTGAAAAGTCAGATATAGAATAGTTTTAAGATTATTTTCAATGATACACAAATATTCCAATTTAATCCTGTGTGTTGACAAGTAAATACCATTATAGAAGACTTATTTTAATGGACAGATGAGGGTATTTCCTAATTTGCCTATGCATTGGATATCTAAAAGGTTGACTCCTTAAAGAGATTTAAACATCCCCCTTCAGTCTTTACCATGTTTTTATTTTTTTCCATATATAATTCAAAGGTAAATCTCAGCATAGCCCCTGCTTGAATTACAGTTTATGCAATCTGCGTAGGGACCAAACCAATACATTTTAATGTGCTATGCAGGAAAAAATATATAGAATGTGTGATTTCCCTGGAAATATTCCAGGGTAAAATCACCTCATCATAGATTATATGAAATTAGCTCTTCTTAAGGACAGAATCCTGAAGCAGCTCAATCTCTACAGTTTCTTTCATTTGAGGAACCCTGACTGTCACCTCAAAGATGATCATTTTAAGAAATAAAACATCCAAGTTAGTAAGTCAGGCTTGCAAAGATAACTATTTAAACAAGAGGAACAATATTAGGGGCCTTTCTAAAGTATGAGACTGGAATATGAAGAAAATGGTGCTCACTCCAAAATATAGGGTAGGGCAAAAGTAGGTTTACATTTGTTCATTTGGAAAATAATACAATAATTAAAAAATAATAATATAATATTAAACTCTTCTTTTCATGTGATCCTCATGTGTTGTGAGGGTCAAATAAGATAATATGTGGAGAGCACCTGCGCAGTGTTTCATGTACTCACAACTGTGAACTTACTTTTGCCCCACCCTGTATGTATAACAATTGTGTTCACTAGAGCATACTGCTGCCAACAGCTAGACCTAGGTCAAGTGAAGTAAAAATGTTATAGCCTTATGTCTGCTCCTTGCCTCATCTTCCACTCAGCACATAGTGGTACTGTCCAGCTCCTCTCCGCTTTTTGCTCCCCTTTTGTCCCAGCCCTTACTCTCAATGTTCCTTGTAGAACAGTAAGCTGACTTACCAATCCATAGACAGTTCCAGTTAGCATCTCTACTTCTTTAAGTATTTTGTTTGTGGTATAGTTGAATAAACACAATCTTGGGAATCAAATAGACATGACTTCAATACCTAGCTTAATCACTTCCCTTTTGCATGACATTGATACAAGTGATCTAATTTCTTTGAGACCCAATTTTCTCATCTCCCAACATGATCCCACTACTTTATGTGATCCTCATGCTTTGTGAGGATCAAATAAGATAATATGTGGAGGGCATCTGTGTGGTGATTGGCATCCTATAGGCACTCAATAACTAGTAACCATAGTTATTTGTTCATGAGTGGTAAGTTTTTGTGCTTATGAAAATGTGAATGTGTTATTTAGGGACTACTGCTCAAGAACAGTGTCCTCATGGACTTCCCAAGATACCAGTTTAATCTAAGTTTTTATCATGAGAACAGAGTCTTAAGACTTGAGCTGTGCTCAGGTCTCACTAATATGAGTTTAATGTTAGATGACTTCTCTGTTTTTCTGCAGTGTAACATTGGGTAACATAAATTGATTGATAAGCTCAAGGACTACTTAAGAATTAACTAGATTTTTCAGTATCACTTAAAGTAATTAAAGGCACAAAAACCTTGAACTACATGTGACAACTGGACATTTTTTTGGTTAAAAAAACAAAACACAAACGTTTATTTGAGCCAAACTGACAGCACATGCCAAAGAGCAAGCTCTCAAATGCTCTCGACAACTGGATATTTTTAACAACAAATATGTATTAAGTGCTTACAATGTTCAGCTACTGTTTTAATCAATGTGCATGGATATATGTGTTCATGTATCTCGTGTGAGTTAATCCTCATATTAGCCCTATAAGGTACATGGGAATATTATCTCCATTTTACAGATGTAGAAACTGAGACTTAGAGGTCATACAGTTATAATTGGTGGAGCCAGAATTTGAACCCAGGGAGTCTGTTAATCACTACAATAATCAGCCATGTGTGTAACTGAAGTTTTCAATCAGAGCAGAGTCAAGCATAGGTTTTAAGAGATAAGCATCCTGTTGAGACTTGGAACAGCTTTGTTTACAACAAGCATTGTTATACAACAAGCATTTCATAGGCACTTCCTTCATTTGATGATGATGCATATTCCACCAGCACATGAAATTGAAAATATGCTACTTAAACATGCCCTTTGGTAAAAAGCTTATTTATGATGAACAAGTTCATTTACTTATGGTGCCCAAACAATCTAACTATGAAATGAGCCCCACAAGAGTAGGAATAAATCATGAGGAGTACTTTCACAGAGTGATATGTAAGTACAACTAGCATCCCCATCTGCATGCATTTCTTCTCAGGTAAAGAACCACAGTCTTATCAATCAGACCGTCAAACCTCAGAGGCAAGGTAGGGGAGGATGGGGGTAAGTGGGAGAGATCAACCAAAAGACTTATATGCTTGCATATAGGCCTATCCAATGGACACAGACAACAGGGGGGTGAGGGCATGAGTGGGGGGCGGTTAATGTGGGTATAAGGACACATATGTAATAACTTAATAAAGAAATTTAAAAATAAATAAATAAATAAAATATTAAAAAAGAGAACCACAGTCTTCATTATTTTACTAAAACTGCCCTAGGTAATGCCCATTTCCTTCTTCCATTTCTAAGGCATATGCTAAATGTAACTGGTAAAGTCTGGAAGGTACGGTTTCCCTTCCCTCCATTAATTCCCAGAAAACCAAGCATAAAATAGGACTGGTTCTGGGAAAGTATGAATGCCCATAGGATAAGGATTTGGGTAGGTGCTTGGCATTTATATGCCACTAGACTTGAGAAGCAGTGCTCCAAGGGGCATGCTTCTCCCTACCACTTAGTATCACCCTTAAACCCAAGTGAGAGAGGCCATTGCATTGAGCTCCATGCTTTAGATGGCTCCTCATACCACAAACACTAAAACACAAAGACTTTTTTTTTCCTATGTGTTCTTGAGAGGTGTTTTTTTGTTTGTTTGTTTGTTTGTTTGTTTGTTTGAAAAGATAGTAGCTGGGTGAGCATCTAGGGGGAAAAAAGGGAGAGGGACACATAAAAAACTGGATTCCCCAGATCAAAGCACAAAGGCACAGAAGGGGGCGAGCGAGCCGGTGGGTCAAGGGCAGGAGTAGTGAGGGAGAAAATGACAATTTTGGCCATAAGAAATGAGAAAATGACAAATTCTGTTTAAAAATGGGCCTCCCAAAATTATTCTGACAGATTTTAACTTAGTTCACAGATAGATACATGGGCCAGGCCAAGATCTACCTTGTTTTTTTGACTTTTTAACATTTATTTATTTTTAATTTTTAAATTTTTATTGAATTTATTGTGGTGACACTGATTCATAAAATTATGTAGGTTACTGGTGTACAATTCTATAATACATCATCTGTATGTTGTACTATGTGTTCACCACCCTAAGTCAGGTCTCTTTTCATCACCATTTATCCATCCTTTACCCTCTTCTACCTCCACCCTTCCCCCTTTCCCTCTGTAAATCAATATACTACTGTCTGTGTCTACGAGGGTTTTTTTTTTTTTTTTGCTTAATCCCTTCACTTTTTTCACCCAGCCTCTAAACAACCCTCTGACAACTATCAGTCTGTTCTCTGTATCTATGAATCTGTTTCTATTTTGTTCATTACATTCCACACATAAGTGAAATCATATGGTACTTGTCTTTCTCTGACTGGCTTATTTCACTTAGCATATACTCTCCAAGTCCATCCATGCTGTTGCAAAAGGGAAGATTTCCTTCTTTTTATGGCAGAGTAGTATTCCATTGTATAAGTGTTCCACAACTTTTTTATCCACTCATCCACTGATGGGCACTTGGACTGCTTCCAAATCTTGGCTATCCTATCTAATAATAGACAAACATGGTAATTAACCATACCTCTGCTACGCTTCCCATTGGCTAATCAGTAGGATATGCAAATTAACTGCTAACAAAGATGGCAGCCGGCAGCCACGCAGCTGAAGCAAACATGAGGCTTGCTTGCTCCAGTGATGGAGGAAGCCAAGGTTCCCCGCCTGCTGCGGCCCAGCTCTGTGCTCCAGATGCAACAATGTTGCAATTATAGAAGCTAAACAAACCCCAGATACCTGCTTTCAGCCAGCCAGTGCCTCAGAGCTTAGAGCGCCAGTGATGGCAACAGAGTTTCAATTATAGAAGCTAAACAAACCCAGATACCTGCTTTCAGCCAGCCACAGCCTCACAGCTGGAGCCCACTCTCAGCTCCAGTGACAGCTATAGAAGGTAAATAAATCCCAGAATAAAAATTTAAAAAAAGAGAGGCTGGGAGCTTCAGTCGCCTGCCAGCCTGAAAACAGCCCTCAGCCCCTCACCCAGACTGGCCAGGCACCCCAGTGGCGACCCCCACCCTGAAAGGGGTGTGACCAGCTGCAAACAGCCATCAGCCCATCATCCAGGCTGGCCAGGCACCCAAGCAGGACCCCCACCCTGATCCGGGACACCCTTCAGGGCAAACTAGCCGACCCCTACCCATGCACCAGGCCTCTATCCTGTATAGTAAAAGGGTAATATGCAAACTGACCCTAACAGCAGAACGACTGGGAATGACTGGTCACTATGACACACACTGACCACCAGGGGGAAGACGCTCAATGCAGGAGCTGCCCCCTGGTGGTCAGGGCGCTCTCACACGGGGGAGCTCTGCTCAGCCACAAGCTAGGCTGATGGCTGCCAGTACAGTGGTGGTGGTGGGAGCCTCTCCTGCTTCCTCAGCAGCGCTAAGGATGTCTGACTGCAGCTTAGGTCTGCTCCCCGCTGGCAAGTGGACATCACCCGAGGGCTGCCGGGCTGCCAGAGGGATGTCTGATTGCCATCTTAGGCCCAATCCCCCGGGGAGCAGGCCTAAGCCAGCAAGTGGTCATCCCCGAGGGGTCCCAGACTGCGAGAGAGCACAGGCCGGGCTGAGGGACCCCCTACCCCCGAGTGCACAAATTTTTGTGCACCAGGCCTCTAGTTGTAAATAATCCACTCCTTCAATGAACATAGGGGTGCAGATATTCCTTCAAATTAGTGTTTCCAGTTTCTTCAGATAAATTCCCAAAAGGGAAATTGTTGTGTCATAAGGTAGTTCCATTTTGATTTTTTGAGATAACTCCATACTATTTTCCACAGTGGCTGCACCAGTCTGCATTCCCACCAACAGTGCATGAGGGTTCCCTTTTCTTAATGTCCTGGCCAGCACTTGTTGTATGTTGAGTTATTGGTGAAAGTCATTCTAACAGATGTGAGGTGGTATCTCATTCTGGTTTTAATTTGGATTTCTCTGATGATTAGTGACATTGAGCATCTTTTTATATGTCTATTGGCAATCTGTATGTCCTCTTTGGAGAAGTGTCTACTCATGTCCTTTACCCATATTTTAATTGGATTGTTTGTTTTTTGGGTGGAATGAGTTTTATAAGATTTTTTAATGCATTTCGGATATTAACCCTTTTTCAGATGTAACATTGGCCAATATCTTCTCCCATTCAGTGGGTTGTCTTTTCATTTTGTCAATGGTTTCTTTTGCTGTGCAAAAACTTTTAGTTTGATGTTGTCCCATTTGTTTACATTTTCTTTTATTTCCCTTGCTGGATGAGATATATCAGAAAAAATATTGCTACAAGAAATGTCCAAAATTTTACTGCCTAGGTTTTCTTTTAGGATATTTATGGTTTCAAGTCTAACATTTACTCTTTAACCATTTTTAGTTTATTCTTATCTATGGTGTAAGAAGGTTGTCTAGTTTCATTATTTTTGCACATACCTGTCCAATTTTCCAAACACTATTTATTGAATAGACTATCTTTACCTCATTGTATGTTTTTGCCAACTTCATCAAATATTAATTGACCATAAAGTCATGAGTTTATTTCTGGGCTCTCTATTATGTTCCATTGATCTATGTCTGTTTTTATGCCAATACCATGCTATTTCAATTACTATGGCCTTGTAAGATAGTTTGATATTAAGTAGTGTGATTCCTTCACCTTTGTTCTTCTTTCTCAAGATTGCTGTTGCTATTTGGGGTCTTTTGTAGTTCCATATACATTTTTGGATTATTTGTTCTAGATCTGTGAGATATGCCATTGGTATCTTAATAGGAATTCCATTGAATCTATAGATTGCTTTGGGTAATATGGACATTTTAATTATGTTAATTCTTCCTATCTGTGAACACGGAACATGCTTCCACTTATTTGTATCTTCTTCAGTTTATTTCTTCAGTGTCATGTAATTTTCCAAGTACAGGTCTTTAATATCCTTGGCTAAATTTATTCCTGGGTATTTTATTTTTTTGAAACAATTATAAATGAGATTATTTTCTTAGTTTCCCTTTCTGATAGTTCATTATTGGTGTATAAAAAAGCAACTGATTTCTGGATATTTATTTTGTATCCTGCTGCTTTCCTGAATTCATTTATCAGTTCTTTTTTTTTAAGATGAGATTCTTTTTTTTAATATATTTTATTGATTTTTTACAGAGAGGAAGGGAGAGGAATAGAGAGTTAGAAACATCGATGAGAGAGAAACATCGATCAGCTGCCTCCTGCATATCTCCTACTGGGGATGTGCCCGCAACCAAGGTACATGCCCTTGACCGGAATTGAACCTGGAACCTTTCAGTCCGCAGGCCAACGCTCTATCCACTGAGCCAAACAGGCTAGGGCCATTTATCAGTTGTGATAGTGTTTTAGTGGAATCATTAGGGTTCTTTAGAGGATCATGTGATCTGCAAATAATGACAGTTTTACTTCTTCCTTTTCAATTTGAATGCCTTTTACTTCTTCTTCTGGTCTGATTCCTGTGGCTAGGACTATCAGTACTATGTTGAATAAAAGTGGTGAAAGCAGACATCCCTGTCTTGCTCCCAGTCTGAAGGGAAATATTTTTAATTTTTGCCCATTGAGTATGATGTTGGCTGTGTGTTTGTCATTTATGGCCTATGTTACTTTGAGGTATGTTTCGTCTATTCCCACTTTGCTAAGAGTTTTTTTTTTAATCATAAATGTGTTTTGGAATTTATCAAATATTTTTTATGCATCTATTTGATATAACCATGTGATTTTTATCCTTCATTTTGTTTATGTGGTGTATCATGTTTATTGGTTTGCGGATATTGTACCAACCTTGCATCCCTGGGATAAATCCCACGTGTTCATGGTGCATAATCTTTTAATGCATTGGTGGATCTTGTTTGCTAATATTTTGTTGAGGAGTTTAGTACTTATGTTTTTTAGGGATATTGGCCTATAATTTTCTTTCTTTGTAGTGTCTTTATCCAGTTTTTGGGATTAGGATAATGCTGGCCTTGTAAAATGAGCTTGGGAGTCTTCCCTCCTCTTGAATTGTTTGGAATAGTTTGAGAAGGATAGGTGATAGTTCTTCATTGAATATTTGGTAAAATTAACCTGTGAAGCTATTTGGTCTAGGACTTTTGTTTGTTGGGAGGTTGTTGTTTTTTAATTACAGCTTTAATTTCATTAGTTATTATCTATTTGGATTTTCTGATTCTTTCTGATTCAGTTTTGGAAATTTGTACTTTTTTTAAGAATTTACTCATTTCTTCCAGATTGTCCAATTTGCTGGCATATAGTTGTTTGTAATATTTTCGTACCATCCTTTGTATTTCTTTGGTGTCAGTTGTTACTTCTCCTCTTTCTTTTTTTTCTTCTCCTCTTTTGTTTCTGATTTGATTTATTTGTATCCTCTCTCTTTCTTCTTGATGAGTCTGGTTAAAGGGTTGTCAGTCTTATCATTTCAAAGAACCAGCTTTGCTTTCATTGATCTTTTGTACTGTATTCTTTTAGACTCTATTTTTTTCTGTTTTTGATCTATATTATTTCTTTTTTTCTAATCACGTTGGGCTTTATTTGTTCTTTTTCTAGTAATTTTTTTGTATAAAGTTAGATTGTTTATTTGAGTTTTTCTTTATTGATGTAGACCTGCAATGTTATGAATTTCTTTCTTAGTACTACTTTCACTGTGTCCCATAGATATTGGGTTGTTGTGTTCTCATTTTCATTTGTTTCAAGGTATCTTTTGATTTCTTCCTTGATCTCATTGTTAACCCATTCATTCTTTAGTAACATGTTATTTAGCCACCATGTCATTGTGTGTTTTTTCAGTTTTTTTTCTTGTGATTAATTTCTAGTTTTATGCCATTGTAGTCAGAGAAGATGCTTGATATGATTTCAACCTTCTTAAATTTATTGAGACTTGTTTTGTGTTCTAACATGTGGTCTATCCTAGAAAATGTTCCTTGTGCACTTGAAAAAAATGTATATTCTGCTGCTTTGGGGTGAGATGCTCTGAAGATATCAAATCCCTCTGATCTAGTATGTCATTTAAGGCTGCTGTTTCCTTGTTGATTTTCTGTCTAAATGACTTATCCATTGATGTCAATAGGGTGTTAAAATCCCCTACTATGACTGTATTACTGTCAATCTCTCCCTTTATTTCCATCAAGGCTTGCTTTATATACTTGGGTGCTCTTATGTTGGGTGCATAATGTTTACAAGGGTTATATCATCTTGTTAGATTGTTCCCTTTGTCATTATGTAATGTTCTTTTTGTCTCTTATTATAGCCTTTGGTTTGCTGTTGTTGTTGTTGTTTTCTCAGAGGGCCTGTTGCTCACCTCAAAGAAAGAGTGGCCACTGTGAGGCCAACCTGAGATCCTGAGAAGAGAGAAGATTCTTCTCTCTCTCCCCATTATGTATAGCCTTTGTTTTAAAGTCTATTTTATCTGATATAACCTGTGAAGCCATCTGGTCCAGGACTTTTGTTTGCTGGGAGTAGTTTTTTTTATTACAGCTTTAATTTCATTAGTTGTAATCTAATATGTACTTATATAATGTAATATAAGTATTGCTACCCCAGCTTTTTTCTTCCCATTTTTATGAAATATATTTTTCCTCCATTTAATTTTTTAAAGTTTATTTTAATTTTTCATTTATTAATTTGAGAGAGATACATCAATTTGTTGTTCCACTTATTTATGCATTCATTGGTATGCATTCTTATATGTGCCCTGACTGAGGATCAAACCTGCAACTTTGGCATATTGGGACAATGCTCTAACCAACTGAGCTATCTGGCCAGGTATCCCTTTACTTTTAGTCTGTGTGTACCTTTGTTCTTAGGTGGGTCTCTTGTAGACAGTATATATATATATAAAAAGGATATATATATATATATATATATATTGTTTTCTTATCCATTGAGCTATCCTATGTCTTTTTTTTAAGTCTTTTAAAATAATGGATTTTTCTTAGGTCTGAAGTCATAGATATTCATTACATAATTAATAGGTGTTTTATTCAAGGATTATATCCTCTGCTGTATACCCTATGTCTTTTGATTAGAACATATAAGCCATTTATATTTAAAGTAATTATTCATAGGTACATATTTATTGCCATTTTTTCCTTTTAACTACATCCCACTGCATGTGTGTTTTTCTTCTTCTTGAAGAAGAGCCATTAACGTTTCTCTTAATACTGTTTTGGTGGTAATGGATGCCTTTAGCTTTTTCTTGTCCTGGGAATCTCTTTATTTCTTTTTAAATTTTAAATGGTAGCCTTGTTGGGTAAAGTAATCTTGGTTGTAGGTCCTTGCTTTTCATCACTTTGAATATTTCATGCCAATCCCTTCTGCTCTGAAATCTTTCAGTTGAGAAATCAGTTTACACTGTTATGGGAACTCACTTGTTGGCAACTAACTGTGTTTCTCTTGCTGATTTTAAGATTCTCTCTTTGTCTTTAACCTCTGTCGTTTTAATGAAGTGTCTTGTTTGGGCTTCTTTGAGTTCATCTTGTTTGGGAATTTCTGTGCTTCCTAGACTTGTGTATCTTTTTCTTTTACCTGATTTTTTCAGTGATTATTTTTTTCAAATAGCTTATCGATCCCTTGCTCTCTTTTTTCTCCTGGTACCCCTATATTGCATATATTGTTATGCTTCATGTTGTCCCAAAGGTCCCTTAAACTAATTTTTTTCCTTTTTGCTGCTCTGATAGGGTGTTTTTTTGATACCTTGTGTTCCAAAATACTGATTCGATCTCTGCTTCATCCAATCTACTATTTATTCCTTCTACTGTATTCTTCATTTCAGACTGGTTCTTTTTTATGGTTTCTATGAGCTTTTGCTATCTCTCTTTTTTATCTTAATTGTTGAAAGGATTACAGATGACCCTGTTTTTTCCCCTATTGACCCCCCTCCTCCTCACTCCCTCCCCTTCTCCTTCTTACTCCCTCCCCCTCTACAGGCCTTCACTAAACTATTGTCTGAGTCCATGGGTTTTGCATATATGCATATAAGATCTTTGGCTAATGCTCCCCCTTCCCCGCTTCTCTCTGAGAATCCTCATCTATTGCATGCTTCCATGTCTCTGATCTATTTTGTTTGTCAGTTTATTTTGTTCATTAGATTCCACATATAAGTGAGATCATGTAATATTTGTCTTTCTCTGACTGGCTTATTTCAAGTACTATGCTAAGCGAAATAAGCTTACTATCTCTTTGTTGAAGTTCTCACTAAGTTCCTTGAGCATTCTTATAACCATTTTTTAAACTCTATATCTGGTAAATTGCTTGCTTCCATTTCATTTAGTTCTTTTTCTGGAGATTTTCCTATGTTTCATTTGAGGCATGTTTCTTTGTCTCCCCATTTTTGCTGCCTCTTTGTGTTTGTTTCTATGTATTAGGTAGATCTGTTACACCTTCCAGTCTTGGTGGGGTGGCCTTATGTTGTAGGTATCCTGTGGGAGCCATTGGCATAGTCTCCTTTATCACCTGAGCTGGGTGCTCCAGGAATGTCTGTTATGTGAGCCCTCCTGTTGTCATTCAGTCTTGATTTCTATTGGCCTGTTCATGTGTGGGGTTGATCCACGGTCCCCTGCAGCTGCGGCTGGCCTTGGCAAAGCCAGCCCGGGTCCTGGGTGCCTTCAGCTGGCCAGAGGGAGAGAAGCCCAGGTCCTGGGTGCCTGCAACCAGCCGGAGGAGGGAATCCTGGGTCCCGGGTGTGGGGCGAGGCAGAGGTGGTTAGGGGTGATCAAGCCCGCAGTGGAGTAAGTAGGGGCAATCAGGCCGGTAGGGAAGCAGTTAGGGGCAATCAGGCAGGCAGGCAGAGGTGGTTAGGGGCAATTAGGCAGGCAGGCAGAAGGGTTAGGGACAATCAGGCAGGCAAGCAGGCAAGCAGTTAGGGAGCCAGTGGTCTCGGATTTCGAGATGCAGTCAGACATCCCCCAAGAGGTCCTGGATTGGAGAGGGTGTAGGCGGGCTAAGTGATCCCCCCTTCCTGTGCATGAATTTCATGCATCAGGCCTCTAGTTGCATAATAACGTCCCAAAAGCAAAAACTATGGTTAGATTTCTTAAATGTGCTCACTATAGACATGGTTTCTCTTAAGTCCAACCTAATGTTCTCCAGGCCCTAAGTGAGTGGACTTCATACTTGCAGTAAAAGTAGTCATCATGTTAGTTGATTTCAATACTCAGTGGTAGCCTTAAATAAACTTATCCCCTAAAATGCAAAGATATTTATCCTAAGAGTTAGTTACAGACATCAGTATTCTATATTTAGAGATTTTATCTTTGGCTTATTGAAAAAGATGGTCTGACTCTCTGGTCATACTTCACACTAGACTGGCTAGACTGGCTTTGTGACTATGTAGAAGAAAATACTCTCTGGGAAAATAAAGAGAAAAAACTCATTTAAGATCATTAGTTTGAAACAGAAAGACTCTTGTTTATTTCAGATGATAGAAGCTTTGGTCTCAAAAAGAAAATAGCCTCAAAAAGAAAATACTCCCATTCAACCAAAGGTTTACTCCCCCGATTTTTTTTAATGATGATATCTCATTATTTACCTGATTATTTCCTATGAGATTTGGGAGGTTTATTTTTTAAATTAACACAAATTACAATTAATTTTTATTAGGGAACCTCATGAAAGTTCTCAGGATGACTGGAGACAATCTGGAGTTTTATAAAGCAGAATATATAAGCCTTGAGGCAGGATACATGGGTTCTAGCTCCAAGCTGTATGACTTCAAAAACTTTCTTAACCTCTCTGTGCCTCCATTTCCTAAACTATAAAATTAATGTATTGAATATGATGGTCCCTTCCAGTTTCAACAGGCTATGATCTCCAGAACTATAAAAAACTAGGTAGGAAATTCAATTCCATAAATATTGATTGAGACCCAACCCATTTTACCATACCCAGTGCTAGATATGGTGCGGGGAGGGGGAGAGGGGGGATGTCTTCCATGCTACAGTAGTAGGAGTGATAAGGCAACACCATAATTCTGGAGGGCAGAATGTCATAAATATCTAAAAATGTGTGAGTCAACTTTCCTTCTTTTTCAGGTTGCCAGGCTAGTGACTATTACTGAATGTTTTATTTTTTGCTGACTGAGAATCTTGCAGTCCTCAATGTCAGTGAGCTTTGCTTAAACTTGGAAACACAGATGAAGGGAGAGATTGAAATAATATGCTCCAAGGCCAGGGCACAGTCTTGAAGTTTATCATTTACTTCTATCTTTAAAGTGCAGAACAACAATATACCCATTAATAGTAGTCTGATCAAAACTATGCCCCATATGTCTATATAAATATCACATCAGCCCTTATAATATTTGGGAAATTCCCAGAGAAAATGCCTATTAATTAATAATTTCTAGTAGTTGGATTCTGATTAACTGAAGTTTGTTCATCACAAGCCTAGTACAAGTTCCTCATTGTATCCATATTCAGTTATACTCCTTCCTGCTCAGATTCTCTTTGCACGTAGCAACTTATAGTAGATTGTAGTAAAGATTTATTGAATAAAAAGACCTTCTCTCCCTTCTATTAACATTAACATTCTAATATTAATTCTGATACTTTATTCTAGAATTATGAAAATATGAATCAATTCAAATGGAAAAATAAAACTAATACAAATATTCTCCTTTTGAGTTCATTCAGTCACTTAAATCAGGTAAGATCTCAGATTCACTCTTTTAAAACAATATAAAGGCAACACTAACCATAGTTTCTTTCTCTACAAGCAATAAATATGTTTTCAGTTTTCATAGGAGAAGAACACCCTGATACCCGTTCCTTTGTGTAGCTTATACTGTGAAGGCCCCAGTTAAGCCTTTGAAGATACTGAGAGGTTGACAAAGTCCTATGGGCTAGAATTACTGGCTTATAAACATTAATGGATTTTTTTAGAATCATCATCCAGTTTTACTAGGAAATTTCCCCAGTTTAACAGCAACAAAAATGTAGCAATTAGAAAGTTCATCACACAGCTGCATGATTAGAGGAGTCTTGCCCTAGATTCTAACAGATGCTGTAACAAACAGTTCATAAGGGCTGAGAGAACCACAGTTTACAATAGCAACACAAAAGCTAGTTATTGTTCAATCTCACATTGCCACAGGACACTTATACTTACAATAATTTAGAACTCTGTACTTCCCTACAGAGAGGCACCAAGCAAATTCAAATAAGTGTAGTAACAACAACAAAAATAAAATAAAATGTGCAGACTCAAGGTCTTTACTACACTAACACTGAAGGGCCAATGCCATTGATTGATCCATGCCAAGGTCTGGACTTTGATGAGACTGAGTGTGGGAAAGAGCCTTTGACCAGTTTGATACCACTGTTACTAACCACCCACCGGGCCCTTCCAATCAAATTAATCCCATCCTTGTTGAGGAAACTTTTCTTCAGTCCAGATTTAACAGAGACAAACTCTCTGCTCAAAGGTTATAACAAATTAACAAGTAACAGGCACCAATCAATGGGCCAGGGCCAGGACTTGGGGAGATTGGTGACAATTAGTGTCACATCACTAGAGGTAGAGCTAAAGTGGAAGAGATTATTAGCCAGATACCACTAGTTTCTCTCCAACCTTTTTTTAAAATTTCTTTATTGATTAAGGTATTACATATGTGCCCTTATTGCCACATTACCCCCCATTCCTCCCCACTCATGCCCTCACCCCTCTGTTGTCTATGTCCATTGGTTAGGCCTATATGCATGCATATAAGTCCTTTGGTTGATCTCTCCCACTTACCTCCACCTTCCCCTACCTTCCCTCTAAGGTTTGACGGTCTGATAGATGTTTCTCTGTCTCTGGATCTGTTTTTGTTCATCAGTTTATATTGTTCATTATATTCCACAAATGAGTGAGATCATGTGATAGTTAAGTTTCTCTGACTGGCTTATTTCACTTAGCATAATGCTCTCCAGTTCCAGCCATGCTGTTGCAAATGGTAAGAACTCCTTTTTTACCACAGCATAGTATTCCATTGTGTAGATGTACCACAGTTTTTTAATCCACTCATCTACTGATGGGCACTTAGGCTGTTTCCAAATCTTAGCTTTGGTGAATTATGCTGCTATGAACATGGGGGTGCATATATCCTTTCTAATTAGTGTTTCTAGTTTCTTGGGATATATTCCTAGAAGTAGGATCCAACCTTTTTCAAAAATATATATGTTGTTACCAAACAGCTTTTAAAATATACATGTACCACCAACACCCTACTCTGAAAAATAATAGCAAATTGCCCAATATCTTCTGAAGTAATCCAGCACTAGTCCAAGGATCAGAAAGCTGGCTGAGTGCTATCTCAAGATCACTGTGTGACCTTGCACAGCCACCTGACCTTTCATCATCTTAGCAACTTCAAATAGAAAATAGAAAAGTCCTTCCCTGCCTTACTAGGATGACGTTAGGATGAAACAAACAATTTATTCTAAGATCCTCAGAGAGGGCAAGTCTGCAAATATCAGGCATTATAATTAAAGTAACTGCACTTCATTTCTTAAGAAGGAGAAAATGAATAAGGAAAGAAACATGTGGATACTGAGCCTGAGAACTCAAAAAGCATTTAAACTCTATACTCTAATGTAGGTCTCAGGAGAGGGAGACTAACATGAAGTCAGAGAAGAGTTCAGTGGTTAGGATATGCTCCTCGAATGTGTGGTGTCTTCAATGTTTGTCTTTGACAGTATGATGTTACTTTATTATAATCAACTTAAAGGTTTGCATTTGTGAGTGGCAGAAAGATAGTGGCAAGTCCTTTGATTTTGGTTTTGTGGGCCAAACAGGTCCATCTTATCATAGTGGTGTCACTGGTCTTAAACAAGGGTATGTTTAACTTAAGCTGTTTTCATGCCTTTAATTGTCCCAACAGCAGAAATTTTAGTTGTCAGTATAACTGGATCATTACTGAGGACAAGGTCAGGAAGGGTGCAGTGTCTTTCAGAGTTCAGCATTGGCCGAAAATGTGCCCGTCAATCTTAAGAACGGTGATACAGAAAAGAGATAACTGGGTGAACTGCTTCACAAATCAGAACCTTGAAATGATGCTATTTAAAACACACACATACACACACATACACACACACACAGACACACACACACAGAGGTAAATAAAAGGGAAGCACCAAAATAGAATGGGACATCAGTAATACTGTATCTTATATTAAGAGATGAGGATCCAGGGACACTAAAGCAATGGACTAGGCCAGTGGTCGGCAAACTGCGGCCCCTTAAGTGTGGCTCTTCCACAAAAATACCACGTGCGGGCACGCACGTACAGTGCGATTGAAACTTCGTGGACACACTCAAGGGGCCAAAGAGCCGCATGTGGTTTGCGAGCTGCAGTTTGCCGACCACTGGACTAGGCAGTCAAAAAAAAGTACTATAGAAACCTTCTTAATGACCATTCTTTCTTCCCCTTTTTAAATTAAACTTGTTGGTGTGACATTGGTTATTATGATCATATAGGTTTCAGGTGTGGGTTTCTATGTTACAAGATCTGTATATTGTACTGTGTGCCCACCACCCAAAGTCATTGCCCACCACCCAAAGTCATTGTCTTACCATTACTGCTATCTCTTCAACAGCTCTGAGAGTCCTTTTCACTTCTCTTGACCTATTTCAAACTACTGCCTGTGCTTAACTTGAGAACCTCCTACTCAATAAATTGTTCCTCCTCCCTTTTCCCTGGCCAATATAAAATCAATTGTTGCTTGACAGACTGCTTTGTTGCAGTTTTCTCAAAGGCACAAAGGAAAGAAACACACCTTATTTGTAAATGCATTAACTTAATTTCAGTCTCTCCCACTCAAGCACAGTGCAATTCTTCAAACTCTGACCCAAACTCCTTCACTATTTGGTGTCTATGGCAACCACCACAAAGCTGCTCAGAGAAAGTTTCAAGGAGTAGCAGGAAAGTGCATCTCCCAACAGAGCCATTAGCTTTTCTGCATTAGCTACATCAATAACAGGTGGCAGCAGGCCCAGCCCTGAATCCTCAGGTGTTTGCTTTCATGAGGGAGATGAAATATTTTCCATGTATCCTCCCTAGAAGAGTTATGGGCTTCTTAGAACACCCAGCATGTTGAGGATAAATCACTAATTGTGAAATATTAAAATCAAAAACAGTTTTTGCTTGAGAAAACTTCCCTATGGTGTACTTCCCCAGCGACTCTATCCACCACAACACCCTGCTTACTAAACTAGAGCCAGTAATCTTTTCTTTTTGTTTGTTTTAATTAAATTTTATTGGGGTGACAATGGTCAACATGAACATATAGGTTTTAATGTGTGAATTTCTAAGTTACAAAATCTGTAGATAGCACCATGTGTCCACCACCCAAAGTCAAATCTTCTCCTGTTACCTCATATTATGACCCTCTTTTCCCTCACACCCTACTCAGCCATAAGAAAGGATGAAATAGCATAATTTACAACAACATGGATGGATCTTGAGAACATTATGCTAAGTGAAATAAGTCAGACAGAAAAAGCTAAGAGCCATATGATTTCAGTCATATGTGGGATACAAAACTGAAATTTATGAACACAAACAGCAGTGTGGTCTTGAATCCCCCCAAAGACACATAAAATCCTAGCCACTTTCTTTTATGGTCATTATCATTCAGTGACCTGCAGCTCATTCTTTTAACTTTCTTAACTCATGCCAAAAATGTATGTATGACAATCTTGCCATCAAAGTATATATATTAGTTAATAATGGTCCAGGTATTGGAGGATTTATGAGCCAATAGAAAATGATATGGTTTCTCCAAATATGGACAGACCTGTTCAGTCTGTAAACTGTCTTCATGAGTTCCATATTATTTGCTTTGCTCAGAGCTTAGCAGAAAAATTGTCATATGGAGATGAATTTCCCTTAACTGTACTCCGGAGGAAGATGGGGATGGTTTCATTTGCAATCTGATTACAACAGCACCCAACATAACTAACAAAGACTTTTTGCCTAAAGGGGACTAGCTCAGACTCAGTTCTTTATAGAACCTGAAAAGGACCCATTACTCAAGTTTCCTCTTCATAAAATCTACATAAACAGGAATACTTTTCAAGTGAGAGAAACAAATGAATGACTTTATCTTTTTAACTGCATGAAAAAAGGAAACAGAAAATGTTATGCACAATCCATTCCAATAGATCTGCTGAAATGTAAGGAGATGGTTTCAAGCTCTCTTTGAAAGTAAGACAACATTCCTATTCACACTGCCTGTGTCTGTTGTCCTGGATAAGAACTAGTAATAAGTTTAAAGAAAAGGTGAAAAACAAGTAAGGCATGGTTTCAGCCCTCAAGGAGCTCATAGTTTAGTAGGGAAGAAGTCAAGTAAATAGATTATTATGGTCTAGTGTGGTGAGTGCAGTTACAGAGAGGGAAAAAGATCCTAATGGAAATGCAGAAGAAACATGCATAACTCCGCCTGACTCAGAGATCAGGGAGGCTTTCTTCTGGTGCTTTCTTGAACTGAGTCTTCAAGGACCAATAGTTCATTTGACTCAGTGGAAGGGGGTGGGAATTTATATTTGCATAGGTATGAACAGCCCTGCTTACTTGTCAGAGTGAATGCCAATAAGCAGTGCCAATTTGGGAAATTAAGAAAAACTCAGATGTTATAAAGCAGGATGGTAGAAACTTGATACCAATAAGAACACAGGCTATATTGGCCAGAACAGAACTCTCCCTTTCATCATGACATTTTGATAGAAATGGAATTTTTCCCTCAGTAAATACATTACCATGGTATCTGAGAGAGAGACTAACATACACAATGGCCACACAAGTCATCAGTGACAGAGCAAAGATTTAAATCCATATCTGATTCTAATGTACTCTTTGTGACACACTACCCAAGAGTATGTCAATACATGGATCAAATAGATATCTACATATGAGCCTAAACAGGCCACCTGCCTTCTCATTCCTATCCAACTTCCCACCCAATTGCCTGGAATTAGTGTTTAGGTTAACATAATCTGTTCCAATGAAAACATACTGTACCAGAAAGATAATATTTGAAGTTCATAACACTTCTCATCCTCCTTACCTATATTTGGAGTCTCTCTTTCTCATCATCCACAAATATTGATTGAATACCTGCCTATAGGGTATTCAATAAATTATGTACACACTAGCAAGTTTAAACCCGGGCCCTGCACTTGGGGATTTATAATCCATTGGGATGGCAGGACACATGCCTAAATTGGGTAAATAATTAGTATTCTGAGGGAAATATGAGAGATAGAAACCATATAGGAATTCACAGGAGAGAGTGATCACTAGACAACCAAACTAGAATATAGGCTTCATGAAGGTAGAATTTTTTATGCTTTGTTCAGTGATATATACCCAGCAATTAAAACAGTTTAGAGTCTCATAAGTACTCAAAAAATATATGTTGAATTAAATAAATAGCTTCTCGACTTTGTTCAGGAAAAAAAGTCCTGATGTTTGTCACTTGGACAAAAATTCCCAGTCCTATATGCACTTTATATTGTGGCTTTTACTCATGGTGCACCACAGAACTCCCAGGGAGAGTTTTAGACATGACTGCTCAGCCTATGACTGAAACCTTTGCAAAACCCTCATAAAGTTGTGTCCTCCACTGCTCCCTACCATGGATGTGGGTTTCCCAGTGATGAAGGATAATGTGGAGCCAGGGCTTTTTGTTTGTTTATTTGTGCATTATGACCTCAAGCTCTTTTCAGCAAAAGTCACAGCTCTTTTATAGCAATGCAATTCTGGGAGACACAATTCCAATATTTGCTTGAAATATTTGCTTGTTCCTCATCTAACAAGGCAGAACATGGAATCTGATTTAAAAGCAAGTTCCTTTAATGAGTTTGGTTAGGCTTGAAGGATAAACAGTTGTGATTACTGTCAGCTGGCACAGGTTGTAAATCTCTGTCTTAGACGCTTACATTCTGTTCAGGGGGGCTCAAATGGGAAGCACAATACAATTCCCTTTTTAAAAGTAAAATTGAGAAAGAAAAGCATCTTGGTTTTCCAAAGCTTTGTACTGGGTTATAATGCTTTCACTTATTTTATTTTTACCATTGTACAAATTCTTATTACTTATGGCTTCCAGGGCTGGGGAAAATATGGGTAATTAGAATGTATGAGAACACTGAAGAGAAACCCAAGCATTCCTATAAAAATAAATGGGGGTAAAGCCATCCTTCTCTCACTGTGACTTCCACTAACCTTGTGGTACCACAGTGTTGTACCGGGATGGAATTTCAAGTCAAAGATTCATATTAACATAAATGGAAAAGGATCCAAGTTCATAAAAAATGTTAAATGTATGTGCTCTCTAACTTCTTCCAAAATCCCACAAAGCTGAAGTCATTTTCAGCTCTGTGGGTACACCTCCTAAGAAATTAGAACATCACAGGGGAGTTTTACCAAATATTCAAAGAAGAACTAAAAATTATCCTCCTCAGACTATTCCAAAAAATTCAAGAGGTAGGAACACTTCCAAGCTCTTTCTATAAAGCCAGCGTTACCCTAATTCCAAAACCAGAGAAAGACACTACAAAGAAAGAGATTTACAGGCCAATATCCCTGATGATCAAGATGCTAAGATCCTCAACAAAATTCTAGCAAATCAGATCCAGCATTACATTAGAAAGATCATACACCATGACATGATATTATATATAGAAAACCCTAAAGACTCCATCAAAAAACTATTAGACTTAATAAATGAATTCAGCAATGTAGCAGGATACAAAATTAAAACCCAGAAATCTATGGCTTTTTTTATACACCAATAATGAACTCACAGAAAGAGAAATTAAAAAAACAATCCCATTTACCATTGCACCAAAAAAAAATTAAGGTACCTAGAAATAAACTTAACTAAAGGAGGTAAAAGACCTGTACTTGGAAAACTACAGGTCAATGAAAAAAGAGATAAAGGAAGACATAAACAGATGAAAGAACATACCGTGGTCATGGATTGATAGAATCAACATCATTAAAATGTCCATACTACCCAAAGGAATCTATAGATTCAAATCAATCCCTATTAATACCAACGGCATATTTCACAGACCTAGAACAAACTCTCCAAAAATTCATATGGAATAAAAAAAGACCTGAATAGCCACAGCGATCCTGAGAAAGAAGAACAAAGTAGGAGGTATCTCAATACCAAATATCAAGTTATATTACAAAGCAACTGTCCTCAAAACTGCCTGGTACTGGCACAAGAACAGACATATAGACCAATGCAACAGAACAGAGAACCCAGAAATGGACCCAAGCCATTATGTTCAATTAATATTTGACAAAGGAGGCAAGGGCATACAATGGAGTCAAGACAGTCTCTTCAATAAATGGTGTTGGGAAAATTGGACAGATACATGCAAAAAAATAAAACTAGATCACCAACTTACACCATACACAAAAATAAACTCAAAGTGGATAAAGGACTTAAAGGTAAGATGGGAAACCATAAAAACCTTAGAGGACTCCACAGGCAGCAAAATATCAGACATATGTCATAGCATCATCTTTACCAATACAGCTCCTAGGGCAATGGAAACTAAGGAGAAAATAAACAAATGGGACTACATCAAAATAAAAAGCTTCTGCACAGCAAAAGAAACCATCGACAAAACAACAAGAAAGCCCACTACATGGGAGAACATATTTGCCAATGTTATCTTCAATAAGGGTTTAATCTCCAAAATTTACAGGGAACTCATACCACTAAACAAAAGGAAGATAAGCAATCCAATCAAAAAAGTGGGCAAAGGCAATGTTATCACTGATAAGGGTTTAATCTCCAACATTTATAGTGAACTCATACAACTTAACAAAAGGAAGATAAACAATCCAATCGAAAAATGGGCAAAGGACCTAAATAGACACCTTTCAAAAGAGGACATTCAGAAAGCCAAGAGACATATGAAGACATGCTCAAAGTCACTAATCATCCAAGAGATGCAAATCAAAACAACAATAAGGTACCATCTCACACCTGTCAGAATGGCTATCATCAACAAATCAACAAACGACAAGTGCTGGAGAGGATGTGGAGAAAAAGGAACCCTCGTGCACTGCTGGTGGGAATGCAGACTGGTGCAGCCACTATGGAAGACAGTATGAAGTTTCCTCAAAAAGTTAAAAATGGAACTCCCATTTGACCCAGTGATCCCACTCCTAGGAATATATCCCAAGAAACCAGAAACACCAATCAGAAAGGATATATGCACCCCTATGTTCTTAGCAGCACAATTTACCATAGCTAAGATTTGGAATCAGCCTAAGTGCCCATCAGCAGATGAGTGGATTTAAAAAATCTGTGGTATAGCTACATAATGGAATACTACACTGCTATAAAAAAGAAGGAACTCTTAACATATGCAACAGGATGGATAGACCTGGAGAGCATTATGCTAAGCGAAATAAGCCAGTCAGAGAAAAATAAATATCACATGATCTTACTCATTTTTGGAATATAATGAACTACATAAACTGATGAACAAAAGTAGAGCCAGAGACATAGAAGCATCGAACAGACCGTCAAACCTCAGAGGGAAGGCAGGGGAGGATAAGAGATCAACCCAAAGGACTTGTATGCTTACATATAAACATAACCAATGGACACAGACACTTGCGGGGATGAGGGCATGTGCCAGGGGGTGGGAGTGGTTGGGGAGAGGTCAATGGGTGAAAAAGGAGACATATGTGATACCTTAATCAATAAAGAATTTTTTAAAAAAGAAATTAGAACATTATGTATCACCATACAGATATAGTGCTGAACGTACTGCCTACTGTGATACTTTAACCTTTCAAGGGGTGTAGTTCAGAAGGTAACTGGTTTATGGCAGAGTCTAAGGAAAAAAAATTGAGAGGCACATGCCTAGAGTAGCCTTATATTCTAAAATCTAAAATCTTTGGTTAGAAAACTTTCCTGGATTGAAGCAAGTATAAATGCTGTCTTGTAGAGCTTTTCATGTTTTCTCAAAGCTCTTTTTGCAAATTATCTCCTTCAATCCTCTGAAGTAGGTAGGCTTAATAGTGTTTTCTCCATTATGTAGATAAGAAACAGACATAAGATTAAGTAACTTGCCTGAGACCACATGGTTAAGAGTGCTGAATTCTAATCCTTATTTTTTTAAAAAAAAAAAAAAACTAAAACCATTTTATGTACCACATCTAGCAGGATGCATTTGAAAAAGTAGCAATGGAAGTCTTGTTACACCACATTAACTATGCCCTGCCCCATTCAGCTCCTCTGCTTTTGAAAGGTATGGCTAATAACCTTTACTTTGGGCTTGGACATTTCTCTTTCCCCCATCTCCACTCTGTTTCCTGAAAGAACAATTAAGATCATCTGGGACTAATTATAGCGATTCTTGAATTTGAACTTGCAGCCATTACCCAATTGAGGTCACTTATTTTAAATTAACTTGCCTGGTCAGAACACAGGCTTGGTTATCTTCAGAGCCCAGTGCAGAGAGGCACTAGCTCACTCAGACTTTTAATTAACTAGCTAAATAACCTGCACTGTGACAAACTGCCTATGATTTTATGGAGTTGTTCATTTGCATTCAGACAAGGATCAAAATACATTGTCAGAGTCAGAGACTGAGTCCTAGAAACCTCCACACAGCCTGTTGTTCAAGGCTGTGAGTCTCTTCCCTTTAGTTCCCTCTAATTATTTTTCCTGTGCTTTTGTTCTGATTATCCAACATTCATCACAAGTACAGCTTGTGATTAAACAATGACAACCCATGTCATATGCTGATAGGGAATCAAATATTGGAGTTGTGATCATGTGAATCAAGCCCAAAGCTTTGAGAAATAATTAGAGGAAACCAAAGGAAAATTCCCTGGTTACCCCACAGCAAAGGAGCATTTTCAAAGATTCAAGCCAAAGCTGCTCCCCACTTAACTAATAATACATGATAGTGATAGTCTTTGTTTAATTGAATTCATGGTAGGAGCTGAACATCTCACAGTAATAATGATAGTTTTTATAATCAGTAATTATTATTATAGCTGCTAACACTTAGGGATTGGGTTTTAGAGTCAGGCAAATCTGCTTTTCACTCTGTTCTAGGGCATCTTCCTACCAGGGATCCTCTCTTTCCTACTCCATACCAGCAACAGTATCCCCCCCATCATTCAAATTTTGGTCTAAAAGATAGCTTTCTCTCCAGGTTCCATCATTTTCTGCCTGTGAGGCCTCAAACAAGTGACCTAACTTCTCTGTGCTTCAATTTCTTAACATGGAAGATGAAATTAATAATAGCATCTATTGCCCTGGCCATTTTTTGCTTAATGGTTAGAGTGTTGGCCAGTGGACCAAAGGGTCACAGTTCGATTCCCAATCAAGGGCACATACCTTGGTTGCAGGTTCCCCAGCAGGAGTGCGTGTGGGAGGAATCAATCGATGTGTCTCTCATATCTATATTTCTCGCTCCTCCTCCCTACCTCCCTCTTCTCTTTAGAAATCAATGGAAAAAATATCCTCAGGTGAGGATTAAATAATAATAATAATAAAGCACCTATCTTAAAGGGTTGTGATGAGGACTCAATGAGATAAAGGATGTAAAAAATCATTTTACATAGTGCCTTGTACACAGTAAGTGCTCAATACATGTTAGCTTATGTTTGTCTTCTGTTATATCTCACCACCAGGCTTTGTTCTAGGGCATCTTCCTACCAGGGATCCTCTCTTTCCTACTCCATTCCAGCAACAGTATCCCCCCATCATTCAAATTTTGGTCTAAAAGATAGCTTTCTCTTTAGGGGGGGAGCCTTTCCTGCATTTGAACTAGTTCAATGCCCACCTCCTTAGTACACTTTTCTAGATTTTGTATTTTTGATGGCACCTTCTTCTACTGCTTCACAAATAATCTGGACTTTTCTCCAGGAACCTTCCATGTTAGGAATATTTATTGAGTACAACCTCAGTGCCATACACTGAGGCTATATGCTATGGGGTACAAGAGATGGGGATGGGAGAAAGGGAAGGAATATTGGTTGAATCCCCTTCTATCATAAGCACTCTGCTAGGAATTTTAAAAGCATTTCTTCATTTAGGTTTAACAATAACCTTAAGCAGTAGGTGCCACTATGGTCACTATTTTACAGATGTAGAAAGTGAGTTTCAGAGAGGTGAAATGACTTCTCCAAGGTCACTTGGCTATGAAAAGGAAGAACTTGTGTTCTAGGTTGATCTGACTCCAGATTCCACTCCCACCACCACCATCACTGTCTACCTCATATTTTATCAGTTGCAATGATGCATATCAAAGCAATATGTAAATTGTATAGTACAATACATGTGACATAAGGGTTATTGTAGTTATACCAGACACAATGCCCTACCCTTGGCACTAGCCTCTTTTACACATGCCAACAGCATCCTGTTATAAGCACATTCTACTCTCTACCTGAAGACTTTCTCTCAGCCTGAGAATGAGACAAGTCAGAAGTATTAGGGAAAAATTAATACTCCTGATGAAGTTATAAGTCAATGGTGAATGGGAATTGAAAGATATAGAGCCAGTTTCCTGGCTCTTTTAGGTAGGTGTGTTTCGCACCACTCCCAGAGGTACTCAGAGCTAACCTGTTTCTTAATGCACCTGTATTGACTTCTTTCCCTTTGCTGTCTCAGTTCCTCACTCCCCTATCAACACTTTCTGGAATAATCTCCAAATTAAATCAAATATTTGTCTCAGAGTCTGCCTCTGATGCAGTTCTATCTAAAACAAGAATCTTTCAGAAATTCCTCTCTGTATCCTTTCCCAGGAATCTGCATGAGTGTCCTCATACTGCCTCCTCCCTGCATAGGGCTTCCCATGGGAGCTCCTCAAGAGAGCACCCCATAAGCTCAATGTCTCTGTTCCTCCCCCTTTTCATGGGAATCCCATCATTGAGGGTCCTGCTTTTAGCTTTTTAAAGTGTATTTATTATCATATGGAAAGGTAGTTCTCAAATTTCAGTGTGCATCAGAATCACCTGAGGATTAAAATGCAAGACGTCCTGGCCCTAACCCCAGCATTCTGAATCAGACTCTCTGGAGAAGTGTTCAGGTGCTTGTATTTCATAGATTCTGCAGGTATTCCATATAGCATACACTTTGAGAAAGACTGTCCTAAGACATTCCTATAACCTGGGCCTCCAAGGAGTGTGCATTGTGTTCCTTAGTGTTCTCTCTAACCCCAAAACCTCTGTGGGTTCAAGTTCCTAAGAAAGCCTGAAATAGCTATGCCTCCTTGCTCCTGAAATAAAGCATGGATAAGGTCAAGGTCTTGTTGTTACTATCAGAGTAGGAGGGCCTGAGACTACTGGGCAACAGTCTATAATGGAGATGAGATATCTATCTTATTGACTTGGCAAAATTTCTGCTCTCACCTCTCTCACTGCCCGCCTCCAACCCCCATTCTCTCTTGTGATACAAACACGGTGAAGACTACACATGATCAATTAGGTCATGGCCTGTGCTCCTTTGTCTTGGAACCTTCCCCTCGCCCCCACCTCCCACACACATTTTCCCAGCCATGGTTTCTGTGTGGTTTTGAATTTATGGTTCTGATCAATGTTGGGGGAAAGAGAGGAGGTGGCAGTAGAGGGTGGCATTGTGGGTTACTTTGTTATTGGTTTACCCCCAGATTCTTGTCCTTTTTTCACCCTTAACTCAAATGCCTGAACTCCAGATGCAAATGCCAGCTGCTTTCCTGCACATCAACCCAGTGTTATCCTAATCACTGGCCTCAATATCTCCCTGCACCAAGCTCTGATGCCTTTGCATATCCCTCACCCCATAGCAGCAGGAAACCACTTCTCTACATTTTGAGAGTGAAGGATAAGAAATCAGAAAAGGCTTCATGGAGGAGGCTGCATATAAGCTGGGCCTTGAAGGATAGATGTGATTTCCACAGGGAAGAATGGAGGGAGGGGGCATTTCAATATGTAGGAAAGGGAAAACATAACTAATATCGGGTAAGCATTAGACCCTCTGTTAAGAACTATAGATCTGTTATTCCATTTATTCTTCACTGCAATTCAATGAAGTAGGTACTAATGATAAATTCTGTTTCATTATCCTTATCAAAAAATGAGTCTAAATTAATTGTCCAAATTCACAGCTATTAAAGGGCAAATAGGGACTCTAACTCAGGCAGTCTAATCTGCAGTCTTGACCACCTTATTCCACTGCCTCTCAATTATAGGAGTTCCCCTTATCCACAGAGCATACTTTCTACGACCTCCACTGGATGCTTGAAACCATGGATAGTAATGTACATACTGTTTTTTCTTACACATGCATACTTTTTTCACTTAAAGAAGTACTTTAAGGCTTCTTGTTGGCATATTTGAATTGCCAGCATCACTACTCTTGCATTTGGGGGCCATTGTGAAATAAAATAAAGGTTATCTGAACATGAGCACCATGATACCACCACAGTGTATCTGATAACTGAGATGGCTACTAAGTCACTAACTTAGGCATGGAGCATATACAGTGTGGATCCACTGGGCAAAGGGATGATTCACATCCCCAGTGGGATGGAGTGGGACAGCGTGAGATTTCATCACAGAATAGCATGTAATTTAAAATATATATGAATTGTTCATTTCTAGAATTGTCCATTTAATATTTTTGGACCACTGTATTGTGTTCACTTTTACATATGGAAAAGTGAGAGGTTAAGTAACCTGCATAAGGTTACACAGCTTGTAATTGACAAAGCTGGAGTGCATTGTCCTTAACAGATCCAATTATATTTACTATATAACCATTTATATCCCTTCTAACTTTGCTTTTCCCACCAACCATTTTGGTCACAATTTCTTATGGAGCAGCCCTGGCTACCACCAAAACAAATGCGTATAACTGGTCCAAACAAATATCTTTCCTCTAGTGCATAAGCACTATAAAACAACAAGATTCTTCTGAAACCAAGAGAAATACCTCTCTGAAATATATCTCTCTTTGTTTTCAACATAGATTCTCTTTAAGTTACCTGTTTGTAAGGTTCCACCTTATAAAAACCAAAGGAAAAAAATTATTTAGGTCTTTAGTTGGAGACAAAGTATTTTTTAGCAGGTTATGTGTTAATCATTCTCTCCTAAGTTGTAACTTGTACATATTTCTGTTCTCATACTTCTCCTGCTGGGTTATACTTGTCTGTTAACTTGGCAGTCTTTCCTACTCCAGTGTTGAGATTATTCAGGCAAGGGCAGGTTTTTGTGACTTCTGTCTCCCCAGTGTCTTACCTCAGGATTAGCACAAAGCAGACACTCAACAAATATCATTTAAAAAGAATGAAATGTGGCTAGAAGGGGTCAATTGGGGGGGGGAACATATGTAATACTTTCAACAATAAAGATTGAATTAAAACATAAAACCATTATATTTTTTAAAAGAATGAAATATTGTTAAGAGAGGCAACCCTTCCATCCACTAGAGACTTCAACTCATATTCCTTCTGAGTCCAATAGTATGCTGGTATGATTTGTAGTGTTGGCTGATTTCTGTTGTATAAATACTCCCACCATGGCTGATTTCAAGCTACCAAGATTTAATAACTGACTCATAAAATTCCTGAATACTTAATAATCAGCTTTTAGGAGCCCCCTATTTTTGGCTGAAAGCCTGTAATTCTGCCTAGAATGCTTGAACTGTTATTGTGTCAGTGCAATCACAAAGGTGAATGAGCTATCAGAGTGGGGAAGATAATGCCAAATTCAAGTAACAAGAGTGAAAGACCAAACCAAACATTTGTGAATTAGGAGAATTTTGTTTTGCCTCCCATGAACTAAAACTCTCTTATTTGTCATCCTTTTGCTAAGTGAGATACTCTTAAATGATATGGCTCCCAGAAACCTGCCAAGTAAGCAACTATCCTAAAAATCAAAAGCCTAAAAAACACACTGGGATTCTGAGAGATGTTTACTTTTATTAGAAAATATAAACATGTTCACTAACTTCCTTCAAAAAATAGATTAAGGTGACAAATGGTGGAAGCATTACACAAACAGAAAATGTATTCTCAGAGGCATAAAGGAATTCTAAGAAAAATTCTTATCCTCTACATCCCCACACCACACATTTCTTCCTCTCCCCTCCCAACTTGGAGGCTCCATCATTCTGGACTAAATCTGGGTCTCTAATACTTTACCCATCCATTCAGGGTTCAGTTTTGCACACAGAAATGAGGCTAATGAGTCAATGATAGACTTGGATCCAAACCATCTGACTTCAAGATTCGTGGCTCTTTCTAGTACATCACCTTTAATAAATACATATTTGTTCAAAGTTTTAAGGGTGATTCATATCACACCTATGAAGAGTTTTAGACTCTTACAAGTTTAAACACTATAAGTTGTCATTTTAGGTGTGATGTAGAGTTGTTGATCCCAATAAATACCTAAAAATGAGAAGGTGTGATTCCTGAGCCATTGCATTATCCCACCTATCCCCAACTGGGTGTGGCTGGAGACAACACATATTTGAGTGACTACCCAGTTGTATGCCAGATATTGCCATTCCTATTTTTTTAATCCAAATAATAAGTTCACTGGCACTTCCAGGCCTTCTACTTACCACCCATATAGTCCTTCCAGTATATCTTAGTCAGAAATCCAGGATTATAGTGCTTTGGTCCCAAACCATTTTGCCAGATCTGCAGAGAAAAAAATATACAATTTGATACTTAAACTTGTAAATATTCAAACCAAAGTTGTTGTAAGTGTGAACATAAAATAGCTGACAGTGAATTTCATAAAATAATGCATGAAGAACACTTATTTAAAATGTATTATTTAAAATAAATTATCACTAATATGGAGGGGATAACCAATACAAAATGCAGAGAGACTGGAAAAGTCTTTCTGACATACTAGTATTATTGTAGGTTGAGTACTAGTTAAAATCACCCCTACCTTGCCTCCCTGAAGAAATGTCTAGAATATTTCCAAATATAAATAGGGTACTGTGAAAGGTCTTCTAGATGAGGTAATAAAAGAAAATGCACTGTGTTTTGAAATGCATCATTTTATAGGAAGTTAGCTGGTGGAAAAGTTCAGGTGTTTTTAATATTTATGAATGGCTCCATGACCAAGAACTCTAGCTCAGTGGTCGGCAAACTGTGGCTCGCGAGCCGCATGCGGCTCTTTGGCCCATTGAGTGTGGCTCTTCCTAAGCCTTAGGAGTACCCTAATTAAGTTAATAACAATGTACCTACCTATATAGTTTAAGTTTTAAAAATTTGGCTCTCAAAAGAAATTTCAATCGTACTGTTGATATTTGGCTCTGTTGACTAATGAGTTTGCTGACCACTGCTCTAGCTGATCAAAGCTGGTGGGCTTCCTGGGTAGGGAAGGATATGTAATTTGCCTTAGAATATGCTTTTATACGTTTATAGATTTGTCATTGTACCCAGTCCCAGGCATTATTGGCTACCTCCCAAACTCTGCCCATTATTTTACTCCCTTACAAGACTCATGAACCTTTGAAAGTAGATGGAGATAGTCTTAAGATCTAAACCATAAGGCAAAGTAACCTTATTTTATCAGGACAGGAAAACATGCTCTGCATTCTCTTCCCTAAAGACACAACTGCTTTAAGGCAATATTTCCCACCACCCCTGGTGGCACACCAGAGAATTTCTAATGGCATCTGGATAAATATATTTTATTTTCATACAGTTGTATTTATTTTGCTGCATGTGATTTCATGGATATTGTTGCTTTGGATGTGGCTAAATTTAAGTAAAGAATTCCCGAATCAGCATAGCTCAGTGGTTGAGCATTGACCTATGAACCAGGAAATCAGGGTTAAATTCCAGGTCAGGGCACATTCCCAGATTGTGGGCTCGATCCCCAGTGTTGGGTGATCCCATGTGGGGCATGCAGGAGGCAGTCAATCAATGATTCTCTCTTATCATTAATATTTATATCTATCTCTCCCTCTCCCTTCCTCTCTGAAATCAATAAAACTATATTTTTTTTAAAAAAGAATTATCTGACCCTGAACGCGCCCGATCTCGTCGTCTAAAAAGAATTATCTGTAAAGATAAATATTAAGGAAATTTGTGAAGGAATGAAATTTGAGAAATACTATTTAAGAATGAATACAATTAGGTGTTCCCACCAAGATCAACATGCATTCAAATGGTCCCTTATCCCTAGGAGCAAGAATAATCTGTTGCACTTTTAACTTGTGATATGTAGCAATGCAACAACTATGTAAGATGAATAGTAAAAGTGTGAAGGAAATGCATTAAAATTTTGTCTTTAGCTAAAAAAAAATTTTTTTTAAAAAACTTACTTGTGGCCATTTATTGCCTCTTATTTGTATGTTCTCTTCGCCTCTCCTGCTGTTTAGCATTAAATCTTCCACATATTTCTTTCAGTCATAGTGTATTCAATATTAAAGTCTAGGAAGGGAAACTTTTCAAAGACATGTTCTTTGGTGAAATTCTTGTCCTCTAATCCTCACATCCTAGCATTTTATTTGATGTGTTATTCAATTGTCTTCTGTCTGCATAAGCTTCCTCTGTAGACAGCATAAGCACAGATGATATTTCTTGGTTATCCTCCCATTTTCCTTCTTTATGAAAAGTTTCAGCCATTATTTCCCTATCTGTACCACCCCCACCCCCACTGCCATTGGGTTGATTTAAATACAGGAGATTGACTATTCTCTGCCTCACTAATTCAGCACATTTTTTCAAGTCAGATGATTGCAATATGAAGCACTGTCATTCAGTTATAGGAGAGCATGTGTGTGTAAATTAAGACTATTAGAAAATAATTCTAATGGAAGTGACTTCTGAGGCAGTATATGTTTACTAAAACCAAACCAATTTAGTACTTCAGCTTTTCATTCAAGAAAATGAATGCCTTTTATCATATCTGATGGGATATTTCTTCTGGGAAGTATGACATATTCTAAGGCTGATTTCTGTAGCATGGCATTATTTAACACCCAACACGGTTAAAATTAGATAAGTTGCCATAGGACAATAGTATCTCTTCTTAACTGAAGAAGCAGTAAATGGAGGGGCTTTAAAATGTCTTGTCTTGGAACACAAGGAATGTGCTCTAATAGCTTTTTCTTAAAGAGAAAATACCTGTTCAATAGGTAAATCTGGTGAACGAAAACGAGAAACCTCCTTCATTTCTCTCCCCAACCCCCCAAACATTCTCAGGTCCTAAATCAAAGAGAAGCAGATTAAGATGAACAGTAAGGCATGTTCTGTACTCAAAGCAAGATCAATCTTTATACATAGATCCTTTTTTTTTTTTTTTTGGTACTGATGTAGAAAATTCAAACCTGGAGGTACTTTGGTCTGCAAATAACCTAATCTGCATACCAGATGGATCAAAGGGGAAAAAACACAGACACTTTTCCACACACATGCATATATATTTTTAATGTGAGCATAGAGAAACAGATGCTTCTGCTCCCAAGGGGTCTGTGGGCCTCTCTCATGTAGTCGTGTGGAGCAATTTAACTTCAAGTTTCTAAAATTATGAAAATGTCTAGATAAGCATTAAATTGAAAAAGAAAGGGCCTCTTACATAGAAAACCAAATGAACATTTTAAGAATTATTTTTAACTCTTCAGTGACAACCAAGCCCCAATTTCATAGATCAGTGTATGGAGGAATCAATAAAGGGAAGTGTTTCCCAAATGGGTAGACTATGATTCATTGGCTTCTTTTTTTATGTATTTTTACTGATTTCAGAGATGAAGGGAGAGGGAGAGAGAGATAGGAACATCAATGATGAGAGAAAATCACTTACTTGCTGCCTCCTGCATGCCCCCTACTGGGAATCACAACCCGGGCATGTGCCCTGACCTGGAATCGAACAGTAACCTCCTGGTTCATAGGTCAATGCTCAACCACTGAGCCACAATGGCCAGGCTCACTGGCTTATTTAAGAAATAATTTAGATGAGAAGATGGTGGCATAGGCAAACACCTGTACTCGCTGCTTCCCACAACCACATCAAAATTACAACTAAAATACAGAACAACCATCATCCAGAACTGTCGGAAGCTGGCTGAATGGAAGTCCTACAACTAGAGAGGTAAAGAAGAAAGCACACTGAGGCTGGTAGTAGGTACAGAGGTGCAGAATGGGCCGGTGTGGCCCCGCACGTGTGCCGCATTTTTAATCAGGAGGGAGATCGCCTCTGCGGAGATCACCTCTAAGGAGGCTGCCCAGAGGAGCAAGGGGTCCCAGCCCCACACCAGACCCCCAGCCCAGGGTCCCAGAGCTGGGAAAAGAAGTCCCTATGGGCAATAAGAACTAGGGGCTGTAAAAACCAGTGGGGATTGGGGCTCAGTGACACAGAGGCTGCTGGAGACCCAGCTGCTCCTTTTAAAAGGCAAGCACCACAAACTGAACTTACAAGCTCCTGCTTCCTCTGAGCTCCAGTGGCAGGCGAGGCTCTGGGGGACCCAGACACATATGAGGAGAAACTGGACTGTCTGGCACCGGGGCAGGAACTGGGGGCGGCTTTCTTCCAGACAGAGGTGCTTGCAGCAGTCATTGTTCCCATGCTGGGACCTCTGCAGTTGCAGGACTGACTGGCAGCCATTTCTGTTTGCTCCACCCTATTGATTCCCTGAGACCCCACCCCACCCAATTTACAACCCCACCCAAGCTGTGCCAGCTTTTTCATATAAATGGCCTATCCTTTCTCAGGCTAAAACCTGTCAAACAAGCTGCAGCTGGGTCAGGGAGCCAGAAACCTATCATTAAAAGGCCCAAGACGCCCTAATTGGTTTGGCTCAGTGGATAGAGCATCGGCCTGCGGACTGAAAGGTCCCAGGTTCAATTCTGGTCAAGGGCATGTACCTTGGTTGTGGGCACATCCCCAGTAGGGGGTGTGCAGGAGGCAGCTGATCGATGTTTCTCTCTCATCGATGTTTCTAACTATCCCCTCTCCCTTCCTCTCTGTAAAAAATCAATAAAATATACAAAATAAAAAATAAAAAATAATAAAAGGCCCAAGACTAGGCACGAGCACCAGCTGGGCCTCGGCTGGGCACTTCCAAACCTGACACAAAGAGGAGGAATCTGCAGATCTCTCTGGAGATACTGCTGGGTGGCCCCAGGCAGTGGCTTATTTTGCACCTCCCTGGAGACCCAAGAGCCAGTGGAGCCAGTGGTCAGTGTCAGATCATACCAGATTACAACTCTACACACCCATAAGAGACACACTCAAGGGGCAGACTCAGTGAACACCAAAGTCCCATGAAGCAAGTCCTCCTCCATAAGGGTGTCTCCTCCATAGCAGCTCTCCACTGTAGTTGCAGCTGGTCCCCACAGTCAATTGGCCTGGAGGTCAATTCCTCCCAGTGACACCAACAGCAATCAAGGCTCAACTACAATAAGACTGTGTGCACAGCCCACAAAGGGGTGCACCTAGAGTGTCCACCTCAGGTGATTGGGGAAGCTGAGCCACTGGGCCCTATAGGACACCTACTACACAAGGCCACTCTATCAACTCAAGGAGACTTAGCAGCTCTACCCAATACAGAGAAACAAACACAGGGAAGCAGCCAAAATGTGGAGACAAAGAAACATGTCACAATTGAAAGAAATGGAAGAAAGCAAACTACTGGATATAGAGTTCAAAATCACCGTTATAAGGTTACTCAAGAATTTTCTAGAAACCTCCAAGGGACTTAGTGAAACTTTCAAGAATCTTAGTGAGAATGCCAAAAAAAAAAAAAATGGAAAAGGACCAGTCAGAAATGAAGCATACACTAACTGAAATAAAGAATAATATACAGGGATACAAGGAGTAGAGTAGAGGATCCCGAGAATCAAATCAATGATTTGAAATATGAGGAAGCAAAAAGTACCCAACCAGAAGAGCCAAAAGAAAAAAGAATCCAAAAATATGAAGATAGTGTAAGGAGCCTCTGGGACAACTTCAAGCATACCAACATTCTAATTATGGAGGTGCCAGAAGGAGAAAGAGAGCAAGATATTGCAAGATTTGAAGAAATAATGACAGAAAACTTCCCCTACCTGGTGAAAGAAATAGACTTACAAGTCCAGGAAGCACAAAGAACCCCAAACAAGAGGAAACCAAAAAGGAATACACCAAGACAAATCATAATTAAAATGCCAAAAGGGCAAAAAACAAGGAGAGAATCTTAAAAGCAGCAAGATAAAAGCAGTTAGTTACCTACAAGGGAGTGCCCATATGACTGTCAGCTGATTTCTCAACAGAAACTATGCAGGCCAGAAGAAAGTGGCAAGAAATATTCAAAGTGATGAATTGCAAGAACCTACAACCAAATTACTCTACCCAGCAAAGTTATCATTTAGAATTGAAGGTCAAATAAAGAGCTTCACAGACAAGAAAAAGCTAAAGGAGTTCATCACCACCAAACCAGTATTATATGAAATGCTGAATTTAAGAAGAGGAAGAGATAGAAAAAGATAAAATAAAAAATATGAACAAAGTGACAATAAACACATATCTATCAACAATTGAATCTAAAAACCAAATGAATAAGAAATCTAATGAACAGAATAAACTGGTGAATGAAATAGAATTAGGGGCATGGAAATGTAACAGACTATTGATTCTCAGAGGAAAAGGGGTGGGGGGGCAGGAAGACATTAGAGAAAGATCTTATATGCATATGTGCATTACCTATGGACACAGACAATAGGGTGGCAAGGGCCTGGGGCAGGGTGGGAACCGGGTGGAGGAGAGCTATGGGGGAGGGCGGAAGAGGGACATCTGTAATAATCTCAACAATAAAGATTTTTTTAAAGGCTCAATAAATTTAAAAAGATTGAAATAATACAGAGTAAATCTGATCAAAACAGAATGAAATTAGAGCTACATAAGAGAAAATGCTGGAAAATCAGAAATATTTGGCAACTAAACAGCAGACTTTTAATATATTTGAGTCGGGTTGTTTTTCCTGAGCAGGATGCAAGGGTGGTTTCTATAACGGGTTCTTGTCCAGGTGGATTCAAAGAATAAAGCCATGTACAAAAGGTGGTAGATGAAAAGGGTGGAAATTTATTGGAAACAAATACAGACTCCCACATAGGGAGGGGGGTCCCAAAGGGGGTGACCCATTAAGCCCCTTTTTTCTAAGGATTATAAAGGCTGAAGTTCTTTGTTTCTTCATACTGCCTTCCAATTGGTAGAATAAATAACAGCTTCAAAGCTCAAAACTCACATGGTGCCCCCCTCTGTTTCTCCCCCTTCAATGGTAGAATTCTCTATCTCCTGTGAAAATCTGTTTTCCTCTTTCTCCCATTTGTCAGCATTTCTCTATCCTCTGTGAAAGTTTGCTTCCTCTTTCTCCCCATAACCTGTGGCTTTTCCCTATCTTCTGTGATGGATGTTTTCCTCTCCCCTTATCCTGTGGCACCTCTTTTTCTCTTCTCTGTGAATGTATGTCTTTTGGCAGCTCCAAGTCCTCACCTATGGGCGCCAAGCCTTTCTCCCCCATGGACCCTCTTTATTTCTAAAACTCCCTAAACCTGCCTATTTTACCCCTAAAATTCCTTTCATATTTTTATTGATCTTTCGAGAGAGAGGAAGTGTGAGAAATAGAGAGATAGAAACACCTCCTACTAGGGAACAAGCCCACAATCCGGGCATGTTCCCTGACCAGAAATCGAACCAGTGACCTCTTGGTTCATGGGTCGATGCTCAATCACTGAGCCACACTGGCCAGGTGAAACAGCAGATTTTTAAAAAAATATATTTTATTGATTTTTTTACAGAGAGGAAGGGAGAGGGATAGAGAGTTAGAAACATCGATGAGAGAGAAACATCGATCAGCTGCCGTCTGCACACCCCCCAACTGGGGATGTGCCCGCAACCAAGGTACATGCCCTTGACCGGAATCGAACCTGGGACCCTTCAGTCCATAGGCCGATGCTCTACCCACTGAGCCAAACCTGTTAGGGCATTTTTTTTTTAGCAGATTTTTTTTAAATAATCCATGGTCAAAGAAGAAACTGCAGGGAAATTTGGACTGAATGAAAATGAAAGTAAAACATATAAAAATTTATGGGATGCAGCTAAAGAAGTGTTTATAGGGAAATGTACAGTTTGAAACACCCCTATTAGAAAAAAAGTAAAAGTTTCATAACAATAAGCTCAGTTTCCACCTTAAGAAAACAGAATTGAGGGAAGCTTGGGGGAGAGGGTGATGAAAATGTTCTAAAACTGGATTGTGGTGACTTTTGTATGACTGAAAATTTGCTAAAAATCATGAATTGTACATCTAAACTTTTTATGCTATGTAAACTATAGCCTAATAAAGCTGTAAAGTGGGAGAAAAAAAAACCGAAATAATTTAATGTTCTCCTATATGCACAACTCAGTGTGTTAGTAGCAAGAGCTTTTTTCTTCTGCAAAGGAAATTGTTGTTTAAGTTTCAGTGAATGAGTTTTGGGGCATTATTTTTCTTTCAGGTCCTATTTGTGAAGATAAAAATACATTTCTTTAAAACAATTAATTTTATCTACATTTCACACATTTCCCCTTATGACATTTATCATATCTGCCATCATATCAAGCCATCCATCATCTCCAACAAACCTTACAAAGGTACAGTGAATACAGTATATGGATCGGGGAACTTGGTATTTCCTTCTTAAATTTCACAGTAAACTTGAAGTTCTGAAACTAATTCAGAAAAAGCTATTATAATTACTATAAAGCAAAGTTGAACATTATCTTGGTTACCCAAGTCATTAAATAACTGAAGGTAAATTTATGCTTTGTTCATCTATAACAGATGGAAAAAAATAAAGATTAAGACTAACTGAAAAAAAAACTTTCTTTTGTGCACCATATAATGCACAACCCATCTATCCCATCCTTACTCCCACAAGCTCTATGCCAATAATTCATAAAAGGGCAAGACCAAGAGTAAAACATGACACTTTTTGCAGTGAGGCCTTGCTTAGTTCATATCAGTAGGATCATGGCTTCCCCAAGATAATTGAAGTATAGTATCTTAAGTATTAAGACTTTGAGCATTTTTTATGGAAAACTTCCCTAAAACATATGATACATATCCCTGGGTTTTTCCAGTAGAAATTACTGAATGTAGTAATCTATACCCTGATGGCTTAGGCATTCACAGCAAACATCCCTGATTATACTGTGCAGTAGTACAATATTGTCTGGTTTTTTTTTAAAAAATCCCCTCCTCCTTTAAGTCAGTCTGTCACTTCCTCTGCTGCTAATGTACCTCTTTCTAATATCCCCCCTCCCTCCATGCACAACCCTTCTAATTTGCAGCTTTTCTTTTACTGTGAACTGAAAAAAGCAGGATTGGTAAGAACTGTATGTTAAATAAGAGTTAAGAAGGCACTGAAAATAAGGATGAGGAAATAATTACAGCCTTCAAGGCAGCAGCTTTGTGATACCTAAAGGTTTCTATCTTAAGATAACTTTCCCATCTCTTCCAGTTGAAACTAAGTTTTGAAGGGGTGATGTTGTGAGAGAGCTACCTTCAAATAAGTGAGTTTGTTCTAAACAAACCATCTAGGCATGGACTAAAGCAGATATTCCAATGGCTTCTTTTTCTGAACCTAAAAAAAAATCTTAGTGAATGACCCCTTCCCACAGTTATTTAACATCACATAATTACACAATTCACATTCCAAATACTTTTCTGGATGTTATTAACTTTCATCTTAACAACACTGTTGAGATAGGAAGGGCCAAGCTCATTGTCCCAGACTACAGATAAGGAAATGGAAGATGGAGAAAGGTGAATGAATTGCCCACAGTCATACAGTAGGTTGGGTTCCTAGGTTCTCCTTCAGGGCTCTTCTCACAACACTAAGGTTTTCCATGACTTTCTTTCACCTTTCGCATGTTCAAAAGGTAACTAAGCCCTGCCATTGGTGAGAAAGACTTACTCTGTTTCCTTTGGGCTTGTTTCTTTATATTTTTCTAGGCTCTGCCAGATGTCTTTACAAATCAGCTCATTTTTCTGGCAGAACTCAAAACCCTCTGATTTTATTATGTTGAGGGTTGTCAGTGAATTAAAAATTCAACAAATGTATAGTCCCAACTTGCCATCAAAAGTTAACAAATGTCACCAGTAAGGATGTTTCTCACAAGCGGACACTGAAAAATACATCCCAGAAGATACATAACAGCTCATTTTGTTTCATGGCAGCATGAAAAATCACCTCCTCAAGACATTCATTAACCTTTTATTTCCTCCATAAATAATCAGTCAGAAATGTGGCTCATATTTTAAGTTAATCAAAAACAGCACCTTTACTCACGTAATCTCTCTCTCTCTCTCTCTCTCTCTCTCTCTCTCTCTCTCTCTCTCAGTATCTGAATATATGATTACACTTCTGGGCCAGTTTAAACCTCATCTCCTCCAGAAAAAGCCTTCCCTATCCAACCCAGCAGGTCTCAGACACCCCTTCTCTCAGAACCTAGAGCAGTTATTACTATTTGACATTTAGCACATATTAAGAAACCATGTAATGTACTGTCAGAAATATGGGTTCTAGAGGCAGGCAGACCCAGGTTCTAATTCCAGCTTTACTACTTCCTAGTTGTGTGGCCTCAGGCAAATCACAGTCATAAACTCTCTTTAGTTGAGATTCCTCATCTGTAAAATGAAACTAATGATACTTAATCTGTTAAATTGTTCTAAGGATTAAATACACATAAAGCACCTAGCACAGTGCCTGGCATATATTAGATACTCAATTAAGGGCAGTTTTTATTATTATTATAATGACCTTTAAATATAGTTCTGGTTTGGTATGTGTGCAATTAATTGTCTTCACAAGTTGTTTTTAAACCCTTTGACAGCTGTGTCTACCATAGAATTTATCGTGAAGCTTAAGCTTAATTGTCTTTTACTTGGATGGGTTCTTTCCAAGGCCTTATTGAGAATATTGTATTTGTAATTTTGTATTATTTTTCTTAAAGAGGTATTAACATCAGGTCTGTATAAAACAGTGGTTCTCAACCTTGGCTGCACATTAGAATCACCTGGGAATCTTTTTTCTAAATATATTTTATTGATTTTTTACAGAGAGGAAGAGAGAGGGATAGAGAGTTAGAAACATCGATGAGAGAGAAACATCGATCAGCTGCCTCCTGCACACCTCCTACTGGGGATGTGCCAGCAACCAAGGTACATGCCCTTAACTGGGATGGAACCTGGGACCCTTCAGTCCGCAGGCCGTCACTCTATCCACTGAGCCATACTGGTCAGGGCTCACCTGGGAATCTTTTTAAAATCCTGATTTCTGGGCCTCATCCTCTGTAAATTCTGTTTCTTTGTTATGGGGTGGGGTCACAACATTAGTAATAAAGAAACAGAATTTCCGGAGGATGAGGCCCAGAAATCAGGATTTTAAAAAGATTCCCAGGTGATTCTAATGTGCAGCCAAGGTTGAGAACCACTGGTATAAAACCTGGTTCTACCTCTAGTTGTGTCTTTAACCTCGATGTTACCCCCCTCCTTATTCCCACTCCATGCACTCAGCAAAGTATTTTGCACATAGTTAGTACTGAATAAAATGACATTTTATAAAAGCCTCAACCAGAATTTTTGCTCTACTCAGCTATCTGGAAATAAGTTTATGTCAGGTATTTAGTCAAAACTTCCAACTGCCAACCAATACATTTGGTTGGAAAATATTCAATCCACTTACATATTTTGAGAAAATAAAAATGCACTTGGTAAATTGTAAGACTATTAATAATACAGTGTTACTCATGAAGGTATTATGATAACAATGATGACCTTAAGGCAGGGTTTCTCAACCTCAACCCTACTGACATTTTTTGCTAGATAAATTCTTTTTTGGGGGAGGGGGGGGGTTGTCCTGTGCATTGTAGAATGTTCAGAAACATTCATTGTCTCTATTTACTAGATGCTAGTCACCCCTCCCAAATGTGACAACTAAAAATGTCTCTAGGCATTGCCAAATGTCCCCTAGGGGAAAATTCCTTTCCCCACTGTCCTAAGGCATTGCATTCATCACCAAAAGATGTACAGATGGCCACAAGCTTTTGGTATTAAAACAGGAAAAAAGAAAGTGTTTTCAATAAGCAAAAGTGACCTCGATTAACCTGAAAATCCCATTAACCCCATTCTTTAACTGTTCTATTCCCTAAGTATTCCAGATAACAAAAAAAAATGTACTGTACATTCTATTTTCTCATTTGTATGCAAAGTTCAGCCCATTTGCCATCTCAACAGCTAAATACAGAAATCCAGTTCATGGGTAGGGGATCATCAGCTTCATTGCTTTTGTCATCTATTTTAAGTGACAATGATGCTACTGACCTGGAAATTTAGAGAGCTTTTTTCCCTTGTTGTTGACATTTTTAACTTTGATATTAGCAATTCTCCCTGTATTCTCTGCCTGAGAGTGAAATCTGGTCCAATTAACTGTGACTATACTGTATGAAAACCTAACACTTTGCTGATCATTTAAAATTAATTTGTTCTAGCCATCCCATTGATTGTGCAATTGAAAATGTCTTTCTTGGATAAACAATATTCTTTATTGTTTCTGCAGGTTGTGATCCTGGGGAAACATTCAAGAGGTTATCACTACATGCTTGCTAACCTGGTAAGAACAAGCAGAATTTAAGTTTCCCAGTGCAATATATTATCTTTAGTTTGTGTCATCCGTAATGGTCCAAAAAAGAAATACATGAAGTACCTAATTTATTCTCTAGACATTTGGAGAAATGAGTCAGTAAACACCAAAACCTGAATGAAATAGCCTTATTTTTAATTATGCTGTTTCTGTTTTAGCTGCAAGCTTATATTCTCTCCTTATTTAAAAAATAATAATTTGATATAATTCTTCACTGGTTATTCTTAGATTCCATTTTGATTTGAAATGTAAATCATTCTACACAAGTTTGAAATGTAAAACAAGGGATGGGAACACAGGAAACTCTTTCCCCAATTAACCCAAGTGTCCATGCACATCGGTAATGGATTTGTCTTTTCAGAAGTAGACTACTACCAAATATTTTCAAACCAGATGCTAGAAATAGGTTTAAACATAGAACATTAAGTGTACAGCAATCTTTCTACTTATAATAAAACACAACTTGAATCTTAGCTTCAATCTTCCCATGACTTTAAAATTTGTGACATTCTAGAAGCTAGTATTTCATTAAGGTTAGGTTCTAGCTCTTCTTTCTCTAAAAGGACAGTTGGTTTAAGAATTAACAAAATAGCTTCTAAATCAGTAATATCTGTTTGACAGAGGTTCTGTATAACACTATTTCTATGGAACAAAAGAGGAACATTAAAGTATCACTATGATACTAGGAATCTACTAAATTATAACATAACCGCAATTTTGTTTCATTAGCACAATAAAATTATAATCATTACAGAGCTCTTGAACCAAAAGAATGACAATAAAGGTGAAGATTATTGTAATTATATTCTTATATTTCTTAAATCAGAGAAAAATCTTATTTTGTTTTAATAATAAATATTTTTAAATGAGAAAGGAAATGCTACTTAAATATTTTTCTTAGGAAGTGTATGCACTCAAACACTTTATAAAATGAAGATTAGAGCTATTGCTTTTAAAAGGAGTATGCGTCTTCTCCAATAAATTGTTCAAAATGGACCATTTCAGTCCATTTTGGGGATAAATGAATTGACTCTTTAGGAGGACAAATCTTGATTTTAATTTACATCTGAATACATTCCATTTGTTTTTTAGACAAACAATAAGTAAAGGATGTTTGTTGACTAATTGGAGATTAAACCAGGGTTTGGTAGGAAACGTGAGGCTCACAGTAAGGCACCTGAGGCAGTTATTGATGGGTTTTTACCATTTCTTCCTCACCAATAAGTATTTCACTTTTCTTTCTTCCTTTCTTCCTTCCTCCCTCTGTCTACCTTTTCCTTCTCCTCTGCCTTCTAAGTCCTAGGGTTCGCCTATCACTGACAGTAAATCATATGACTTTAGGTAGTATACACACAAACTTTATTATAGTGGTATTGTATTTATTTAATATGTATTAGAAAAATAATAAAACTAGCACATCAAAATCCAAATTTTATGGCTATTATTACTTCAAAGAAGGCTAAAGTAGAAATTTAATAAGTGAAATAATATGTCATGCAAA
Organism: Myotis lucifugus; assembly: GCF_000147115.1. Classification (NCBI taxonomy): domain Eukaryota; kingdom Metazoa; phylum Chordata; class Mammalia; order Chiroptera; family Vespertilionidae; genus Myotis; species Myotis lucifugus. Next base: position 14,255,233 of record NW_005871050.1, on the reverse strand, counting down.
TAATAACATGGGGGATAAACAGATAACAAAATCTATGGGAGATTTCATACATGATTGTGGTGGTACTTGAACCACTGAACTTTGGGAAAACATTGAATTGGGAGTCAGAAAGTTTGAGTTGTTATACTGACTGTGCTACTAGCTAGCTATTGGTTCTTGGGTAAGTCACTTCACCTCTGTGGACCTCAGACTCCTTACTGTAGAACTCAGATGGGAGTGGGGAGTTATTGGTATATTGTTTGGGTCCTTTGGAAAGAGATGCTAAGATATAATTAGAAGTGCAAAACATTTATTGAGAGTAATACCTGGGGGGGGGGAGGGGATAGGGACACAAGTAGGCAGGGAAAGCTTCAGACCATAATACAGGTCTGATATCAGCAAAGGAGGGGGAAAGGAAGGAATTTTCATAAGAAGAGCCTCAGACTGTGGTAAAGATCTGAGAAAGTATTGGCCAGCACAACTGGGAGCTCCTGTGAATAGAGGAACCCCCTGCTGATCCCAAATGGCAAGCCATTGTACCCCCCACTTTGCTCAGCCATTGGCTGGCAGCTGCCCAGGAAGCACACACCTCCCACTTGATAGCTGAGGGAGAGCCTGAAGGCACCTGAGTCTGTCATCTAACTCAACTCCTTGAGGCAGGTTCTGTTTTAAAGGGCAATCTGAGTCAGGCTGTCTCAGTTGGTCTAAGATGACCAGGTGATCCATAAGGACTTTTCCCATTCTATAATTCTAACTAGGCCTCCCTAATCCTACTGACAATCCTTCAGGTGAGCTCTGATTTCAACTTTGAGACCCAGATGTGACAGAAATGTAAGCCTGTGTAGTGATGGAACTGCCAGAGAGAATCATTAGGACAAATTGGGGAAAAGAATGGTAAACTGAATGCCTAAGACAGAATTGAGAATTATGAAACCTTGGGAGGATGCCTACTACAACAAGCAAAGTCTGTTTCTTGAGAAATAATATAATATATAGTGTCATGTCAGCCTGGGTAATGAAAAGATGAACTCATCACCATGCTTTGAGTTGCCACCCTTTCTCTTCCTCTAGTGAACTTCGGTTCATTTGAACACAGCCTTGTGTTTCCACAACTCCTATACTCTCACATTGCTTATAGACAATAGGGATGTGAATGTTTGCTAATCTCTGATGAGACAGATTATCCCTACCATGGTTTCCAGATTTTTTAAGAAAATTAAAAATACGCCAAACCTCTCCCACCATAGACATATATACACATACTCACACAGCAAACCAAACTGTTTAGAAGCCATTTAGATGGTCAAAAAAAGGGTAAGTGGAACTAAGAAGATATTTCTTTTCAAGAGAGCCATCTGGCCTTTCAAAATGAGCCAGCTGAATGAAAGCTAGAGAAGGGAATAAGTTCTAATATGAGTCTTCGTGTTACAACAGTACAGCACTACTGCCTTCTTCTACAAATGCAAAGTAAAACACAGCCACACTGTTTACCTTTGCTTTCTGGAATCACTTTCAGCATTGCCTCAAGTGTCCCCTTTGCTAATGAGCTCAATGGATCTGGCAAAGATTTCTATGTGCTTTTACATGGACCTTCCCTGGTAGCAATCCTAAAGTGGAAAGACTTGGATAGTGCATGAATTCTTCAACAAAGTGTTTCACATGTCAAAGTGTACATTTCATAGTGTACAACAAGCTGTAGAAAGTTCTAAATTGTTGAAATCCCTGGAAGAAACAAAAGATTGTATCAGGAGCACAGGCCAGAGATGTTATCTGGTCAGTCCAGAAGTGGGCATCCCAATAAAGCAAACAAGTCTCTTACAAATTCTGTATCAGTTGGTGATGCCACTTCTTATGGGTGGTTCCATAATTAATTGTTGTTTTCTCTTCCATGACTCTAAGATGGTAATGTTGCTCTACTCAAGTACCAGAAGTAACCAACATTTATACAATTTGTCAGTCAAGCAACCTCTTTCTTTCATGGTAAAGTCCTGGATCAGGATCCTTGACACTGCATTGTCATGCATGTTATGTACTGTGATTTAATTATTTAATATATGTAAATAATAGTGCACAGAACCCTATATTAACCCTAGGCATAATGAAAAAATGCACTAGACCAGGAGCTAAGAGACAGGTTTCAAGCCCAAGAATTCATCTAGCTAGCCTTATGACAAACCAAACCTCTCTGAAGCTGTTTCTTAATCTGTAAAATGAAGAGTTAGACCAGATTGCTATTTCCCAAAGCCTGCTATTTGTACATGAGAGGACTTTAGGTATATAGCAAAACTTCTTAAATTAATTGGTTTTGAATTTATATTAAATGTGTATTAGAAAAAGATAACTATCGCATCAATTCTGTAATTTTACATATACCATTCCTAAGAATGAGGCAAAAGTAGGTATCTAGGTTTAAAAACTTACTCAATGTATCCCTGGCCAGTGTTGCTCAGCGGTAAGAGCATGGCCTGTGCACTAAAGGGTCACAGGTTTGATTCCCTGTCAAGGGCAAATGCTTGGGTTGCAGGTTGGATCCCTTGCTCTGATTGGGGCACATTCAGGAGGCAAATAATCAATGTGACTCTCTCACATCGATATCTTTCTCCCTTCCACTCTCTCTCTTAAAAAAAAAGTAAAGGTGGTATATTAATGACTAAAATTTGGGAAAAAACTTCTAAAGTAACTTCCAGCTCTACATATCTTCTTCATGGAGCATCAGTTTGACCAGGGAAAGCCAGAAGTGAGAGTGTAGATATAGCAGCTGGATGAACACCAAAGACATAAATGGTGGAGCAAAACTCTGTTATCCTTGGGGATATAAAATCATAAGACAGACTAAAAATAAGCCTAGATGGGCAAAAGCCAAAGAGTGTGAGTAGCTAAGTTGTAACAGAACTGAGGATTTAAAGTATTAATCACAATAGTCTAGACCAGCAATTTTCAACCTTTTTAACTTCATGGCACACATAAGCTAATTACTAAAATTCTGCAGCACACAAAAAATACTTTTTTTGCCGATCTGACAAAAAATAATAGGTATCCTTATTATTCATTCACACTGAACAGCTATTGTTGCATTGGTTGTTGTCATTTTTTAATTTGACAATCTAAGGGAAAAGTCAAGTATTGCATGTGTTAAACATTCTTTTGGCACACAGGTTGAAAACCACTGGTTTAGAAGTTGACACAAAATGAATTTGAACTTGGTTGAGATGGTCCAACCATAGATATCTGGTACCCAAATATAAGACTCATTCAGTGTTAAGCCAGTTAACCTCTACCTTTGAAGACTTGATAGTTTCCTTCCCTAGATTGAGACTGATCCCAGAGTTGGGGGCAGTTGTTGACCCTGACAGTGGTAGAGGGCCACAGGAGCAGGCAATTAAGTAGGCCATGGCTCTAGTGGAGAAAAGGAGAAGGAAGTGTCTTGGACTGCCCTCTGCAATGCTAGCGGTTTTCTTTAGACTTCCCATTTAATTGTCTCAGAACTATGAGGAGATACTTTTTACCCACCTACCTCCCCAAAGTCTTTAGAGATCAGAAAAATGGGCTCAGAAAAGATACATGACTTACACAAAGTCTCATAGCTAATTCATTGCCAAACTGGGTTTACATTCCAAGTTGATCAGACTCCTGGTAGAGCACCATGCTCTTTCCATTTTACCCACTGAAGCATTTCAGTGAGACAGAAGGCCAGGCCCACAAAGGTCATGTAAGAACATTTGCAAAAGCACTAATGTATATGAATGAAATATAAACTATAAATTTATGAGAGTGCAGTGATTCTAGAGAAAAAGGTTTTAAAAACAAAGGTAGCTGCGAATCTGGGTTTGAAACTTGTCCAAAGATCCAACATGAGGTCTATCTTAACAGGCACCAATTACATCTCCATTACTCTCTTCTCTCCTGCCACATCCCCTCCTCTCTCTCTTTCTCTCTCTCTCTCTCTCTCTCTCTCTCTCTCTCTCTCTCTCTCTCTCCCTCTCCTCTGTCTCTTATCCCCTTCTTTCTCTTGCTTTCTTTTCTCTCCCTCTCCATCTGCCTCATTCATATTATTAGTTTGTCTGGAAATAATGATGGTGGCGAGTATTAGATTACATATAATTTTTCCAAATTTTTGCTAAAACAAAAACATTTTTTCATAAAATAGAACCCAAAAGAGGCATCTAGGAGTAACCTAAGCTTGTAGAAGTGAAATCTGCAGCTTTCCAAATCTTGGTATATACTTGAAACAGAAAAAGGTCCACTTTGTTTAGAGAGAAAACAAATTCAAATAAAATTGAGTCATGCTGTTTTGCTTGCCAATAACAATTGTTCCCTTCTGCTCCCTTCCTTGTCCAGGTCTCCTTGTTCTTTTTCCTACTCTTTCCCTCCCTTTGGTTTTCCATTTTTAATGTTCTAAATAAAAACTCAAATGCTCAAAGCCACATGTTGTAATCACTGACACCTCAGCAGATGGCATGTAAACACAGAGCTCATTGAGCTGGAGCCTGAACTTACAGGCAAAGGAGGTGGGCATGAAGGGGAAAACTCCCACTAGTTCCAAATGCCAGGAGCCCAGTCACCTCCCCTGAGTACGCAACTTTTCTGGTGGAAGGATTCAGATTCACTTTCTTCTCCAAATGGAAATAGAATACAGCAGAGCACAAAAGGAATGAGGAGGGGGGACTGGGCTGGGGTCCAGCTTTCTACCATGCATTTAGAAAACTACAGGCTCTTGTCAGCTTAAAGTAGCCAACTTTGATACTCTCATTCTCTCTGTCCAAAAATGCCTTTGTTATAGTCAACTCTCTTCTCTTCTCTTCTCTTCTCTTCTCTTCTCTTCTCTTCTCTTCTCTTCTCTTCTCTTCTCTTCTCTTCTCCTCTCCTCTCTTCCCTTCCCTTCCCTTCCCCTTCCCTTCCCTTCCCTTCCCTTCTCTTCTCTTCTCTTCTCTTCTCCTCTCTCCTCTTTTCTTTCCTTCTTCTTCTTCTTCTTCTTCTTCTTCTTCTTCTTCTTCTTCTTCTTCTTCTTCTTCTTCTTCCTTCTTCTTCTTCTTCCTTCTTCTTCTTCTTCTTCTTCTTCTTCTTCTTCTTCTTCTTCTTCTTCTTCTTCTTCTTCTTCTTCTTCTTCTTCTTCTTCTTCTCTCTCTCTCTCCTGAAATTAATAAGAAAAGATCACTTCCTATCCAATATTCTAACAAGATTAAATTCTGTTTTTCCCCAGATCCCTCAAACATATTCTCTAAAGCAGTGTTTCTCAAACTATCTGTGAAGAAAAGCCAAGTCCCGCCCCCTGCCAGATCTTCACAGACCAATAAAAGTGTAACAAAAATAAATTACTAAAAAGGACATAAAATAAATAAAACAAGATATATAAAATATAAACCAATTTTTTAGTATTAGATTCAACAGCCATAATATTACCCTGTCAGGTTGCTATAAAGGCTTATAAACTCAAACTCAATTACTTTCCTTATATCATCTCAGACTGGAAACAAACAGCAGACCAGCACCATTCCACACACACTTTGGGTAATACTGCTCTAAAGGTCTTCATAGTAAGTTATATTTTCTCTATACCATTTGCATACCCAATATCTTGTCCACAACACTACAAGAAAGACAGACTATATCCATAAGAACCTTATAACCGTATTGGACAGAACAAACTTGCACAGCTTATAACAATTAGCATGGTGGTAGAGTAGGTGCTATGACTGGGAATGAAGCGATGTCAGAGTGTGAGGGATTCAATACTCTGCATAGCATGGCCAGAGAAGGCCTTTCAGAAAAGGTGACTTTAAAACAATGATCTGAATGGTGATAAAGATCCAGTTATATGAGAATCAGGGAAAGTTCACGCAATGCATAGGGAGGAGTATGTACTAAGGTCCTGGGGCAAAAGAAGAGCTTGATACCTTCTCTGAATTGTCAGGAGGCAGTTTTGACTAGAGCAGAGTGAGTGACAAGATCCAGTTTATGTAAGGCTGTAGTAAGCCTGCTTAAGGAGTGTTAGCTTCAACAGTAACAGAATGCTATTAAAGAATTTCAAGCAGAGAAGGGACATGATCTGATTTTTGCTTTAAAGCAGTGTCAAATAGATAGATCTTATGGTATTTAAATTATACCTAAGTATAGCTGTTAATAAAAAAAAAGGAGATCAGTGGCTATTTTTCTCACTAATAGCACTTATTGTAAGCATTTGTATATTCATACAAATAACTCTCACAGACCAAAGTGCCATGCGTTCAAGGACCAAGTATGATATGGCTCATCATTGTACCAACAGATAGCACTTAAGAGCTTTCAAAGTATATTTGCTGATTGGATTAGAGAATAAACCAGTGAGTGAATAATACAAGCAAATTGTAATCAAGTGCTAATTTATATGGTGCAATCTTCAACCCTACATATTACACCTTCCCAGGAGGATGAACCTGCTTCTAGAAAAAGATTTGTGTCTCTCATTATCAACCTGATAACTTGACTCACCACAATTACCATGCATTTCCCTATCAAAGCATCACCCAAATGAACAATTCCAATGGCACTAAAGGCAAAGCCAGGCTTCATCCAAATTGTGAGATAGATATTTGTCCTTGGCAGCCTTCCAACCCTCATTCTACTGCTTTTATCTTCCCTATAGGCAAACCACCTTTCCCATTTCTCACCCATAATCTACCATCAACTCAATGAAAGTCACTCAATGTATCTTGTGTGTTTCCCTCTCTGTACAAAATACACTCTAACAATAGTATGATATGAAGGAAATCTCCACATAATATCTTAAAAATAAATGCTATGAAAGTAAGCCTTGAATATGCTTATTTCCAGCTCTCAATTATTCACACTGCCAGAAGGAAACTGATTTGCAGTATGTATAAATCAAAGGAGACATGATAATAATAAAGTCATCTGTATCTTTGGAGGACTGGGTTGTGTGGCTGTTCTCAAATCAGGGACAATCTGTGTTTGGATGCTAGTTGTACAACCAATGTCTAAAAAGATGGCCTTGAAGAATTAATCAAAGGTAGCTTACAAGGCCCTATGTGAATGGCTTAGGCACAAAGGTCATGTTTGGTTTCATACAGTTGCATTCAGATGTGGGCAATAGTGCACTGGATCAAACAAACAGATGTGATGTAATTGAGAAGTGATACAATTAATGAATTACAGCAGAACTTATAAATCGATATGAGTAGCTTCCCTCTCAAAGGAATAAATTCTGGAGATTATATCCATATTTCCAACAAATATTACCACTGTTACATAGAGGCAAATAGTCAAGTGCACTTAGAACATAGAAAGTGAGAAAGTAGAGTTTCTTTTTTTAATTTATCTTTGTTGTTGAAAGTATTAGAGATGTCCCCCCTTTATCCCCATTGACCCCATCCACCCTATACCTGCCCCCCAGGCCTCCACCACACTATTATCTGTGTCCATGGGTTATGCATATCTACACTAATAAAAAAGAAACATGCAAATTAACCATCACTCCGCCACTCCGCTACACGCACCAGCCAATCAGGAGCGAGTATGCAAATTAACCCAACTAAGATGGCGGTGGCCACAGAGCTGAAGCGAGCAGGAAGCTTGGGTTGCCCCCGGCAGTGGAGAAAGCTAAGCTTCCCTCCTGCCCTGGCCGGCCCTGGGCTCTGCTCAAGGCTACAAAGTTTCAATTATATAAGATAAATAAATCCCAGATACGTGCTTCCAGCCTGCCCTGGCCTCCGCTCAAGGAGGCACTGAAAAAAAAAAGAAAAAAAGGAGAGGCTGGGAGCTTGGGTCGCCGGGGGGCATGGCCAGCCTGAAAATGGCCATCAGCCCCTCACCCAGGCTGGCCACACCCCCATGGAGTGAGGGTCCCCACTGAGGGGCTTGACCAGCCTGCAACAGCCATCAGCCTCTCACCCAGGCTGGCCAGGCACCCCAGTGGGGACCCCCAGCCTGAAGGGGGTATGGCCAGCCTGAAAACGGCCCTCAGCCCCTCACCCAGGCTGGCCAGGCACCCCAGCAGGACCCCCCAACCCTGAAGGGGCTGTGGCCAACCTGCAAAACAGCCATCAGCCCCCTCACCCAGGCTGGCCAGGCACCCCAGCGGGGACCTCCACCCTGAAGGGATGTGGCAAGCCTGCAAACAGCCCTCAGCCCCTCACCTAGGCTGGCCAGGCACCCCAGCGGGGACCTCCACCCTGAAGAGGGTGTGGCCAGCCTGAAAATGGCCCTCAGACCCTCACCCAGGCTGGCCAGGCACCCCAGCAGGACCCCAACCCTGATCCGGGACACCCTTCAGGGCAAACCAGCCAGCCCCCACCTGTGCACCAGGCCTCTATCTATACTAATAAAAGGGTAATATGCTAATTAGACTGGGAGACCTTCCAGGAGATCTTCCAGACGTTTTTCTGGACAAAGCCATGGTGGCGGGGCCGAGGTAGAGGCAGTTAGAGGCCAAGAGGGGAGGGCAGTTGTGGGTGATCAGGCTGATGGGGGGCGGGGCCATTGGGGGTAAGCAGACCAGCAGGGGGGCTAGTTGGGGGCAAGCAGGCCATCAGTGGGGGTCAGTTAGAGGTGATCAGGACAGCGGGGGGGGGGGCAATTTGGAGTGAGAAGGCCAGCAGGGGGCAGTTGGGGGCAAGCAGGCCAGCAGGGGGGGCAGTTGGGGGCAAGCACACTGGCACAGGGGGCAGTTGGGGACGATCAGGCTGGCGGGGGGGCATTTTGGGGTGAGCAGGCTGGCGGCAGGGGGCAGTTTGGGGCAATCAGGCAGGCAAGCAGGCAGGTGAGTGGTTAGGAGCCAGCAGTCCCAGATTGTGAGAGGGATGTCCGACTGCCAGTTTAGGCCCAATCCCTGTAAATCGGCAGTAGGACATCCTTCGAGGGGTCCCAGATTGGAGAGGGTGCAGGCCAGGCTGAGGGACACCCCCCCATGCACGAATTTCATGCACCGGGCCACTAGTATCCATATGTGTTCTTTGGTTAATCTCTTCCCACCCCCACATTCCCTCTGAGATTTATCAGTCTATTCCATGCTTCTATATCTCTGGATCTATCTCTTACCCTTTAAGACAGCATGGAGGGACCTGGAGAGTATTATGCTAAGCAAAATAAGCCAGTCAGAGAAAGACAAGTATCACATGATCTCACTCATATGTGGAATCTAATGAACAAAATAAACTGATGAACAAAATAGAGAAAGTAGAGTTTCAAATCACCCTAACTGTGAGCAGTAGGATTGCCTCCAATCTTTGTCTTCTCTCATCTCTTTTTTTTCTACTTTATTTTTTAATTTATCTTTATTGTTGAAAGTATTACAGATGTCCCCCCTTTGTCTCTCTTTAAACCCCTCCTACTCACCCCCAGGCCTTCACCACACTATTTGTGCCATGGGTCAAGCATATATGCATATAAGTTCTTTGTCTCTCATCTCTTTTAATCTCTCCTTCTGCACATAGTTTAATGAGCCAAGCAAAGGAAAAGATACCACTGTAACAGTTAGCTAAAAAAGCAACAATTGCAACCAAAGACAGTTGGTGAAATGTAAGGAACACTATAATTGATAAGTTTAGTCTAAGCACACAAATATCATTGAGTATCTGATCATCACTTCTAGCTATTAAAATCCCTATAAAAATAACATGGGCTCAACAGAAATTTCACTTAGTACAGTATGGGGTTTGGAATCTTGGAGTCATTTAGCAATGATGTTGTGGCATATATGCATATACTTATTACACAGAAGGCATAGGAATGCATGTAATAATAAATAAGGACAAAAGCTCATTGGTGGTCAACAATATTCAAGACACTATGTAATAATTGGGGCACAAAAAAAGGGGACACACATTGGCCCTCTTACTACCTGGTAGAGATTACAGTAACAAATTTGATATCAATGTTTTTCATCTTTATTTTACTAAATGAAATGATTCTGGAAGAATAAAATTTCAAGAGAGATGGTGAGATGAAGTGATAAAGTATGGGCCCTTTCTAGATAAAGGTTAAAAAATGGCATGGTGTGATTAGCACATGATGTCTATTGAAAGAAATGGTATGGATGAGGCCAGGGGAGCATAAGATAACAGAAAATGGAAATCATGAAGGCCAAGTCAAGATTTTCAGCTATTAATATAACTACAGAAAGTAGGAAATCCTTGCAATGATTTGAGGAAAGGAATATTATACACTAACTGGTGTTTTAGGAAGGTAAATTTATTATATGAAGAATAAACTGGAGAAGTAAAGAATTGAAAGAAGGAGTACCAACTAGGAAGCTCGGAAAATAATCAAACCTACTTGTGCTTCAATACAGGTGCTTGTGCCTCACCCAGTGACTCAGTAAGCCTAAAGTGCCATTAATTAAAAGAAGGGATACAGGAAGAGGAAGAGATTTTGAGGGAATATAATATGAACAATAATAATGATTTAAAGACAAGGATCAGAGGAGGAGAGCCAGACCTCTGCCCTAATACAAACCTGCCTACGATTTGTCCTTTTTCTCCCAAATTGCTCATATCATCACATACCTATTGAAGGTTTGGTGGTCAGCTTTGCTGAATTAGTGTTTTTACTGAGGTTTTAGGGAGATTCAGGCTTCAATTTTCAAAATGTCATGGACTATGCTTGTCCACAACTACAACAGAATATACCAATATGTGAAAGAAAACAAAACATGTTTTAAAACAATAGAACAGAGGCAGAAGGAAGACTAAGAGGCAGACAGTTTTTGCTCCACAGCTAACAACTTTATCCTAACTTCCTTCTTTCTACTGTTGTTCTTCACCCTTTTATTTTATTTGTTTACCTATTTTATGTGCTTTGTGGTCATTCCTTTTACGTTAGTCTTTTTACAGAGGATTGAGAGATATTTGACATTTACATCCAAATCTGAGTTTGGTGTGTTAACACTTCAAAAAGAGAAATCTAGCAATTTTAATTTTTACAATATTGGGGGCTGTCAGTGGCCACTTGAACTGTAGAATTTAGCAGTATTTGATATTTGATACAAAAATAAAATTTTTTCAAGATATCATAAATAGAAGGATGATGAAAAGTTAACAAACTCCCTCCTATTAGCAGAAACAACTCTTTTTGTATCCCCCTTTCTACTGTTCACCTCTTCCCTCTCTTCCTCTTCTACTTCCTTTAATGTTTCTTGGTCAGCTTTGCTGCGTTAGTTTTTTTCAGAGTTTGGGGGAGAATCCAGTCTTGATTATCTCAATCTTGAGGCCTGTGGTTTGCTGCATCTAAATGCTGGGCACCGGGACAACATTTAAACCATAAAATCTGATTACATTACAAACAAGCAAAATGTTCACAAATGGGCCAGAGGGAAAAGTAGGACCAGAAGCCAGCCAACTCTTGCCCTTTAGCAACAAGTCTCTCTTTTCATCGTCCTAAATACATGTAATCTCATTTCTTTTTTTCTACTACACTTCTGCTCTCTCCATTTTGTCCATGAGGCTATGTTAGTGCTTTCTGCCCATATAGACAGATAAGCCTTCATGGCAGTCAGTAGGAGCTAGTGATGTGTAGGTCTTGCCTTCCAGAAGAACAGTCTGAGGTGATCTTCCCCTGGCTTGATTTGTGCTGCTATGGACACATTTCATCCCCCAAGAACAGCCAGGTTGATTCCAGTCTGAGGTGTGCCAGAACTCATTTCCAGGTATATTTGTCATAAACATTGGTTGACTGAAAAACTTCTAGGTATTCAGCAGTATGGTTTATGTGTGGTAGAAAGATGGGTGCAGAGCATGCTTATGAAGATATTTCTAAATTCAATGTTTGTTGGAGAGGAAGACACCCAAGTGGGAATATGTGGGGCCTCTGTGGTAGAGTGAAGCCTCCTGAGAGTAAATGGAGGTGATTGGTAAGGTGAACTCGAGTTGGACCCTTCCTTTTAGTAACTCCATCAAGAGGACAGTGAGGGAAAACCTTTCTGGAAAGGTGTGGCATGGTGTGTAAACAGACAGAAGTGCTGGATCTTACGCTGTAAGGAAGATGTGAGATTTCTGAGATATTTTCTCTCTCTCCCTCCCTTTAACTAATTCTCCATTGTCATTTTAACATGCTCTATTAGGTAAACAGGGGTGAGATGTTTATCAAAGTGTGAGAGACACAAGAGATAGTGCATCCTAGTACATGCTGTGGCTTGTTTGACTTTGGAGACCAGGATGGTGGCAGAGCATTCTCAGCTCCTTTCTTTCAAGGAAGGGAGCTCCACTTTTCCAGCCCAGGCTCTTAAGATGTAGGAGAGCACCAGAGAACCCTCTCTTTACCTTCACCAGCAAGGAGGTGGGAAGTTGGTCAATGTTTTTTTATAATACTTGTTAATTGACAAATATGGTTTAGCACAGTAAATTAATTAAAGACATTTGCTAAAGTTTTGTCCTTGGCTCTTTATTTGTATACTAGAGGCCAGGTGCATGAAATTCATACACAGGGGGTGGGGGGTCCCTCAGCTCAGCCTGCACCCTCTCCAATCCAGGACCCCTCGGGGATGTCCGACTGCTGGTTTAGGCCTGATCCTGCAGTCAGACATCCCTCTCGCAATCCGGAGACTGCTGGCTCCAAACAGTTCTCCTGCCTGCCTGCCTGATTGCCCTAACTGCCTCTGCCTACTGGCCTGATGCCCCTAACTGCTCCCCTGCCAGCCTGATCACCCCTAACTTCCCTCCCCTGCCAGCCTGATCGCCCCTAACCACCTCTGCCTTGGCCCTGCCACCGTGGTTTTGTCCAGAAGGATGTCTGGAAGATAACCGGTCTAATTATCATATTACCCTTTTATTAGTATAAATATGTTTAGAGGGTAGGAGTGGGGAGTTGGGTAACAGGCTTAAGCCCCCACTGGAGCCTCCGGTAGGTTTCATACACAAGCAAACCTCTCTACTGATTACAGTGAAGGGGGAAGAAATGGGAGAAAACACTGAGTCTTAGTTTCTTTCATGAAGGAAGCCTTTGGAAGAAAACTCATCCTAACAAGTTAATGTTAATTTTACAAATACTTTGTGATTATCTGAAAGGAGTTATGACTCTCAGTGATGCAAAATATTTGGCTTTGTCCAGTCTCCATTGACTCATATCCCACTTATAAAAGGAAGAAGAAGCGAGCTGTAAGTAATAACTGAAAAAGCTGTTTTGCTAAAATGTTTTCTAAGACTACCTTGTTGCCCATGTTAAAGAAATGTAAAATTAAAAGATATGGAGGTAGGGGTGGTGACTAGAGAAGTACACAAGATGCGGGGTCCTGTATATTAGTTACATTCATGTGTTTAGTTAGTAAAAATTCATCAGGTTATATACTTAAAGATAGATACACTTTTCTATATGATTATTATACTTCAATAAAAACTTATAAAGCAAAAAAAGAAAACGTTAGAGAACTAACAGGAATTTTTAGCAATATGGATATATGCATTTATCAAAATTCATTGAATGGTACATTTAAGACTCGGGGGGGTTAGAAGAGGATGGCAGCCAATGTGTCTCAGTGGTTGAGTGTCAACCTATGAACTAGGAGTTCACAGTTTGATTCCCAGTCAGGGAATATTGCCAGGTTGCAGGCTCGATCCTCAGTCGGGGGTGAGCAGGAGGCAGTCAATCAATGATTCACTTTCATCATTGATGTTTCTATCTCTCCCTTCCTCTCCCTTCCTCTCTGAAATCAATAAAAGAATATATTTTTTAAAATACAGGGGGCAAGTGATATCTCATTGTGGTTTTGATTTTCATTTCCCACAAAGAGATATAACTCGCACCTGTCAGACTGGTTATTATCAATAAACCTAACAAACAACAGTGTTGGCAATAATGTGGAGAAAAGAGAACCCTCATGCACTGTTGATAGGATTGTATATTGGTGCAGCCACTATGTAAAACAGTATGGAGGTTCCTCAAAAAAAAAAAAGGACACTTATGTAATACCCTTTGTAATACTTTAAGCCACTATGTAAAACAGTATGGAGGTTCCTCAAAAAATAGAACTACCATATGACCCAGATATTCCACTTCTGGATATATGTCTGAAGAAATCCAAAACCCTAATTTGAAAAAAAAACATATGCATCCTTATATTCGTTGCAGCATTATTTACAATAGCCAAGATATGGAAGTAACCTAAGTGACCATCAATAGACAAATAGATAAAGAAGATTTGGTACATATGTACAATGGAATATTACTCATTCATAACAAAAAGTGAAATCTTGCCATTTGCAACAACATGGATGGACCTAGAGGACATTATGCAAAGTGAAATAAGTCAAAAAAAGAAAGATAAATACCATATTATTTCACTTACAGGGGGAATTTTAAAAACAAAATAAACAAACAAAACAAACTCGTAACTAAAGAGTACAAATTGATGGTCTCCAGATGAGGTTGTAGGTTGAGGGGATGGATGATAAAGGGGAAGGGATTAAGAAACACAAATTAGCAGTTACAAAATAGTCACAGGGATGTAAAGTACAGCTTCGGGAATATAGCCAATAACAGTATAATAATTATGTATGGTGCTGGGTGGGTACTAGATTTATCAAGGGGATTACTTTGTAAGTCATATAAGTGTTGAGTCACTATGTTGTACACCTGAAAGTAATATAATCCTATACAGGCAGTCCTCAGATTATATCGGACTCAACGTACGTCATTTCGTGGTTGCATCGCCATCTCCCATTTACAGTATTTATTTTAAAAAAAAAGTTCCATCATTTCGATGTATGTACATATGTGCTTTATGTTTTTTATTATTTATTTACCACAAGTAAAGGTCAGGAATTGTTATCTTCTAAATTTTTTTTACTGTTTCACTTCATTACTGCTGTGTATGTGCTCCATGTGAGTGATGTAGGTGCTTATGTAGGTGGGTTCTGACTTATGGCGAAAATCGCATTACGTCGCACCATAGAAACTGATCTCTGACGTAACCTGAGGACCTACTGTATAATAAAAGGCTAATATGCAAATCAACCAAACAGCGGAAAGACCGGTTGCTATGATGTGCACTGACCACCAGGGGGCAGATGCTCAACACAGGAGCTGTCCCCTGGTGGTCAGTGCACCCCCACAGGGGGAGCGCCGCTCAGCCAGAAGCCAGGCTCCTGGCTGGTGAATGCAGCAGCAGTGGCAGGAGCCTCTCCCGCCTCCACAGCAGCATTAAAGATGTCCGACTGATGGCTTAGGCCCACTCCCTGTCAGGAGTCGGACATCCCCTGAGGGCTCCCAGACTGTGAGAGGGTGCAGGCCGGGCTAAGGGACCTCCCCCCCACCCCCCCACCCCCCGAGTGCACGAATTTCATGCACCGGCCCCCTCTAGTATTGTATATAAACTGTAACTGAAAATTTAAATACATATATATATATATATATATATATATATATATATATATATATACACATTTTGTTGAATGTGTTGAATGTAATTTTTACTCAAAAAAGAGAAGAAAGAAATGGAAGAAATGGAAGGAAGGAAGGAAGGAAGGAAGGAAGGAAGGAAGGAAGGAAACTGCAAACAAACATTGAATTCTAGTTAATGATCAGCATGCAGAAGTCTTTTGCTGTGAAGTAAAGAAATGTCTACATAGGGGGAAAAGGACACATATGTAATACCTTAATCAAAAATCAATTTTAGAAAAAGATTAAATGAGATAATGCATCTAATCACTATGTTGTACACCTGAAACTAACATAACATTGTATGTCAACTGTAATTGAAAGAAAAATAAATGGAATAAAAATATAACAATCCTAAAAAAAAAGAAAATATCTGACGTCTGGATATGAGAAATGATTTAATATAAAATTATAAATATAAGAAAATGCAAAATTGGCACAGGTAAATTGATGAATTGTGATTAATAACTATTAAATTTTATAAAAAGCAAAAAAAATATTACAAGATGGTTATGACTGGGGTTAAGAGACCCTTAGAACATCTTTAATTTCAGTTAACTGCTAAGTTTGCATACTCTTCTTGTAAGCTAGATTTTTCCTCCTAAAAAAAATAAAAAAATTTTTTTAAAGCAAAAAAAAAAAGAAAGAAAGAAATGTCTACAACTTAGTTTGAAATGCATCCAAAACATGAAATGGATTGATAAATAAATAGAAAAATACTAATTGTAAAATATGAGAAGTAACTATATGGGTGTTCACTGTACTGTTCTTTCAACTTTTCTGTATATTTGAAAACCTTATACTAAAATGTTGGGAAGGAGAATCTAAAGAAGGGAGGAAGAGTTCTCCTCATTTCTTTACGAATATAAATGTTGGCTTCAGCCCATTGAGGACCCAAATGCATCCGCAGTAATTAGCAAGAGACAGGTATCCGGCAAAAATAGTGCAATTCCTGGGAGAGGAGTCCTAGAAAATAGCAATGCCCAGTAGCACTGGTGGTGCCCAGGTGGAGATGGCTTGATGTGAACCTGAAGAGATTCCATCAGGAGGCCGAGGTGGCAGAGACACCAGACTGTAGCCAAAGCAAGAGAAGAAAATGGTGGGTGCTATGAAGTAGATGTCAAGACTCATTTATACACACCCGTGAGACATACCCTGGGGTTTGTACCATCATATACAACCAAACAATCAGTTTTCCTCTTTGGTATTTCTATGTCACAAATGTTGAAAGTACTCCTCATTAGAATCTAAAGCAATCTTCTGTGTTTGGCATGTTAAGCTGAAGAAAATATTTCATTCCTCTAGTTGGGGTCGAACTTTTTCAATATTGTCCAGTTACATGAAGCATTGTATATGTACTCAATAAAGAAACCCTAATTATACAGGTAAATTAAACAAATCAAAACATCTTCTTGAAGTTGGCACATATGTTTGTCCTTGGCACAGCTACACTAAATAAACACAGTCACTAAAATGAAAGAATGCATATCGTCTCCAGAATGCTTGTAGTTTCAGAGACATAGTACCTTAAGAATTAGTGCATATCCAGGGTTTTCTGTTTTTTGTTTGTCATTGTTGTTTTTATTGAGATATAATTGGCATATAACATTGTGTCCAGGGTTTTCTTCGTTGTTATATTAAAGAGTGACCCTAGAGAAGGAACTTTCATTTCCCCCTTCCCATTCTAATCAACAGACACTGTACATAAAAACTCAACGTCCTAGAATCATGATTCTTTTCTTTTTTTAGGGTTTTACCGATATTTTGCTAGAAAGAGTCATGCATGGAGGAGCTAACATTACAGGATTCCAGATTGTCAACAATGAAAACCCTATGGTTCAGCAGTTCATACAGCGCTGGGTGAGGCTGGATGAAAGGGAATTCCCTGAAGCCAAGAATGCACCACTAAAGGTAATGTACCATAGAATGTAGACACCTTAGGCCAGCTTTTCAAAGCATCTCAGTATGGTCTTTATACATTTATAGCCATCCTGTGATCAAGTGGTCTTCCCTCAAAGGGTTTTAAGGATGCTAAAACACAACCGCAGGTCATGCTGCTGCATTTGAAAACTAAACTCCCAAATAAAAATACAATCGAAAAGTAAGTCTTTTTAAAACCCAGTGTTGGGGAATGTTAACTTAATTTTGTAATGAATTTCATTTATAATATGCTCATAACAATTTAAAATATAACAAGAACCGGAGTCAGACAAAAGTTTGGAGCAGTGGGAATAGCTAAGGAAGATTGATAATCTGAAACAGAAAATTAGATTTTACATTATTTATGTGATTGTTTTGTGTTAATAAGTTTCATGAATTTCAGCACGCTCAAGTGAGTTTGCCTCTAATACAGAGTATGTGTTGCCTATACATATATTGAACGGAAATGTTTTCCTGCCTGCAAAAAAAGTATCTTTAAAAATAATTAGATTACCTAAGTTGCTCATTTTTATGAAATCAAGAATATTAAAAGTAGAAAGCTATGCTTACAGTGTACATTTTTCATATGTGTTCCCCTAGGCTAGAAATTCTATTATTTAAAAATAGGGAACTAAAACAGATAAATTAGAGGAAAGTTATTCGTGTTACACAAAGTATCCTTCAAATGTATTTTTTTTATTTTTAACTTGTTTTTTAAGTAACCATTCCCTCTGTGCATTGATTCAAGTATGAAACTAACCTTAGTTCTTCCTTCCTGATATAGTGAAAATATATACGTACTATGGCTGTGGGATTTCTGTGATCAAGCAAAGGGTCAAAGTATAGTGAAGACCCTTCTCTAAACAAGGAAAAGATGGGGGAAGGGCATATTTCCTTTCTCATGGTTTCAAGATACCCATCCTCAAATCCTCCCTGGCAAAAACAGAATGAGGGAGAACAATGGGGATACAGACCAGGAAATACATTTTGTATCACTTAGGCAGGTCCACCCTGAATGGGTCACATCAGAACATAATACAAGTAGGACCTTACTTTATGTAATTGGTATGCTCTAGAAAAGTTGGAGTTAAACATAATTTTTATTCATTTAATCCACTCACTAATTAAGTGGTATTCTGTGCTGTAGAGATTATAGTATACATGCCATGTTTTTATAGGAAAGTCCCATTTCAAAACATTCTGTCCCATGGTCAAATCAGGTGTCCTCATATGTCTCAGTTAATATGGTCACAATCCCTACAATGAATCCTTTGTAGTTAATTTTTTAAAAGATAATTATTTTATATTTTTAGTTGAGACATTATTGACATATAACATATTAGTTTTAGGTATACAACATAATCATTTTCTATATGTGTATATTATGAAATGATTACCAACCACCTTAAATTTAGTGAACATCTATCACCACCATAATTACAATTCTTTTCTTATAATGTGAACTTTTAAGATTACTCCCTTAGCAACTTTCAAAAATGCATTACAGTACAGTCACCACGCCATGCATTACATCCCCAGGACTTATTTATCTCATAAGTGGAAGTTTGTACCCTTTGACCACTTCCACTAAGTTCCCTCATCCACCCCCACCCCTACCTCTGGCAACCACCCCTCTGTTCTCTATTTTTATGAGTTCAGATTTTTTTAGATTCCACATATGAATAAGATCATACAGTATTTGTCATTATCTGACTTATTTCACTTAGCATAGATCCTCAAAGTGCACTCATGTTGTTGCAAATGGCAGGATTTCCTTCTTTTTTATGACTCAATAATATTTCATTGTATATATGTACCACATCTTTATCTGTTCATCCACTAATCAACACTTAGGTTGTTTCCATGTCTTGGTTATTGTAAATATTTCTACAATTAATATGGGAATGCAGATATCTTTCCAAGATAATGATTTCATTTTCTTCAGATAAATACCCAGAAATGGAATTGCTGGTTCATATGGTAGTTCTATTTTTAATTTCCTGAGGAAACTCCATACTATTTTCCATAATGACTGTACCAGTTTATGTTCACACCAACAGTGCACAAGGGTTACCTTTTCTCCACATCCTTGCCAACACATGTTATTTTTGTCTTTTCTATAATACCATTCTAACAGGTATGAGGTTATATCTCATTGTGGTTTTAATTTGCATTTCCCTGATGATTCAAATATTTTCTATGTATTAAATCCATCCACTACATTCAGGTGAGCTCATACAAATTTAAGTTTTCATAAAACTGCCTATATGCTGCTTTGCCATCCTTATATTTAGCAGGTAATAGAGAAGAAATTTTTGTTTATTCAATATTTAAGGGGGTACCTAAAATGTGTCAGGCACACAGAAAAGTGGACCAGGGTAAAAGTATGAAAAGCCTACTACAGAGTAGTTTATGCCTCTTCAGAAGTTCTAGAAGTTGTACAAAAGAGAAGGAAAACAATCTCAGCTCTGGTATGTATAATGTAAAGTTCTTCAAACCTGCTGAAAAAAACCGTTAAGGCTTACATGTAAAACTCTTTAAATAACTTAAGAAAATGGAATAGTTAAATAGATGGCTATAACTTTCAGATTACTTTTGCTTAGTATTAGTCATTAAGAAACCTTTCTCTATATCAATCAGACAAAAGCCCACTTTTAAAAAATGATGTACAGCCCTAACCAGTTTGGCTCAGTGGATAGAGCATCGGCCTGCGGACTCAAGGGTCCCAGGTTTGATTCCGGTCAAGGGCATGTACCTTGGTTGTGGTCACACACCCAGTAGGGAGTGTGCAGGAGGCAACTGATTGATGTTTCTCTTTCTTCGATGTTTCTAACTCTCTATCCCTCTCCCTCCCTCTCTGTAAAAAATCAATAAAATATATATTTAAAAATTTTTTTAAAAAATTAAAATGATGTACAGCTAGGCCAGCATGGCTCAGTGGTTGAGTGTCAACCTATGAACCAGGGGGTTTGATTCCTGGTCAGCGCAGATGCTCGGATTGTGAGCTCAATCCCCACTGTGGGGCGTGCAGAAGACAACCAATCAATGAGTCTCTCTCATCATTGACGTTTCTATCTCTCTCTCCCTCTTCCTTCCTCTCAGAAATCAATATATATATACAGTGCAATTTTTTGACTAGGAAATACAATTATCTAGAGATTAAAACCCTGATGCCTAATTTATTCTATATGTTATGAATGTTTCCTCTGGGGGCTTTTTTTACATGCTCACACATTGGTAAGTAGAAACTGAAACAGTGGAATATTAAATAGCTCTTCTGGCATGGCTTGGAAAGGCAGCTGGGGTAAAACCACCACCATGTTGGCTTTATGGAGTTCTAAGATGGGCAGACATAAAGATCTCTTTTTTTTTCATGAAAAGAACATATGCCCCCTATTATAGTCATACTTGATGTTTTGTTCCAGAAAGAACAGTGACATGAAAAAGTCAGAAAAGTAAATTGATAGTTGTAAAGATGACAATGAATTCACTCCCAATTGTATTTGGATGTACTATATATAATACAACACCCCCTAGAACATTTTGTTTCATTTTTGTAAAAAAGCAACAGAATTATATATTCTACCAGTATTTGTCACCCTCTACAAAACAGGGGCCAGCTTATTTTAATCAAATGTTGGTTCATTTATCCACCATGTCAAATTGCAGATAATCCAATCCCTTGTTTTAAGTAACTGGCCTCAATTCCAATAGATGCATACCAATATATCCAAGGAATAGAAAGTAAGGGTTCTTGCCTGAAAGAGGTAGCATCATGCATTATTGCCTGTGAATTATCAATATTATCAGATTTAAAGCTCAGTAACAATTGTAATTTTCTACAATCAAAAACCAGCTTTAGTTTTTGCTCCCCCCAGGAAACAAAAACTGATTTATTGCTGGCCAGGGGTCCTAGTTCACCAGAAATGTGGCCCAGACAGAAATGATTAATGTTTCCTTCCAAATTAATTTCAAGCTGTCTAACTTAGCTATTTTCATTTTCCCCTAAGTAAACACCAGAACTGAAATTTCTATTAGAAGCAGCAATAACCCAGTCTTGCTTTAGGATATGCTGTTTCCTCTCCATTCTACATACACTATCCTTTAACTTAACATGTTTTTCTTTTTTTTAAAGGATATAACCTTTTAGTAGTCACTCACTCAATATGAAACACTGTATTGAGAACAAGAGAAAGATTCCCTTGAGCCATATGATCTTAGTAATCTTAACATGTGCACACGTGAGGTAGGAAACATTATTCTAGAATGAATCAAAGTCGGCCTTGTCCAGAGAGAACTCTTGATTCAAATAATTAAAAGGGTGACTTTGTAAAGCAAGAGGTATGGATGAACAAAAATGATAAGAAAGAAGTCAAGTTTCAAGGGCATCATTTGTCATGGTATCTTGTTTTCTATGCATCCATTTCAGTATACATCTGCGTTGACACACGATGCAATATTAGTCATAGCAGAAGCTTTCCGCTATCTGAGGAGGCAGCGAGTGGATGTGTCCCGGAGAGGCAGTGCTGGAGACTGCTTAGCAAATCCTGCTGTGCCCTGGAGTCAAGGAATTGATATCGAGAGAGCTCTGAAAATGGTAATGACCACAAAGGATTATTGGGGTGGGGAAACTTATAAAGACACAAAAAAATGAGACCTCAATCTTGAGAAAATACATACTAACAGGAATAGGATCAGAGTCCATAGAATGTCAGAGTGTGCAGAAAGCTAAGCATGTATATTTATTCATCAAAATCTAGAAATCCAAAACTAGAAGTTTCTCCCTTGAAGCTTGAAAAATGGCAAATTTGGGACAAATGAATATTTAGTTCTGTGCCACACCATAGGTATTAAATCAAACTCAGTACTGTCAAAAGTTGTGGGCTGGCATTATAAATGACTTCAAAATATTCAAACTTTGCAGAAATATGTTACTGAGGGGAACTGAGATATGAAGCTCATACCTTCCAGGTACACCATTGCAAAGGACAACATCCTCTGTCTCACCAGACAAATGTTTAGCCTGGATGGACTTTGGACTACATCAGTGTGGTAGTATTTCTGTTGCCAAAAGAAGCTTTATACTATTCTACATGGTGAAACACGGGAATATGACCCATTTCCAGGACTACTTAAGAGGCTTTCCCCAATGCCCCCTCCCCCCCAAAAAAAAGACTAAATAAAAATACAAGAAATCAATGGATAGACCGTCAAATAGGTCACTTGTTTTTGGTATGTACAGGGTAGGAGGTCATTTAAGGCTTCAAGTAGTGTCCTTTGAACAGATTCCATTATTTACACTAGGACCAGTATCACCCACTCATTGCAGTTTTCCAAGTAAGAGCTCTTCTCTGAATATTTTGATTTATGCTACATGTGCCTACATGCATTAAAATGAGCCTTTGAGAGTACAAGACTTTCTTATTTCTACTTAATTGTCTTGACGTTTGACACATCCAAATAAACAAAGAGAGAGGCAATGGTTGGATAATTCTGTGCACAACCCAGCAACAAAGATTTTATAATGGCCTCATAACACATAATTTTGTGTAGTTGGCTCTCACTGCTGCCTTAAATTTGCCAAGTTGGAAGCATTCAATCAAAAGGGGTTAGTAGCCCCTGTGTCTTTCTCCAAGAAAGAGATATGACTCATTCTTTCATCATGCATATTTTTATGTCATTATGTCAGTTCCCTAACAAATGCCCTAAGTGTCATTTTATGGAGGTAGCACAGCACAATTCTGAAGAGCAGTTAATTAAATTCAACCTTCATAGCAGTTACAAGATTTGTATTGTCAGGTGAAACATAATGATGAGTGAAATATAAAACTCACTCAGAGTGAATCAAAAAGAGTTTTCAGCAACGAAACCTCAAGGGGCAAGTTCCAGCATCTCCAATTGACTCCCCACTTATGACACAAACAACTATATTCCCCAAATAGAAAACAGGCTACCAGAATGAAGAACAAGAAATTAACTTGATTAATAAAAAAGATTAATTATACTATTGCACAAATAATTCCTACATGTCTAACTCACTGATAAAGTTCAAGCTATAAGCCAGGTGAGTAACCTTTCTCCCCAGGCCCTAATGATCAAACACTCAACCAAAAGAATTTGTCTAGCTGGCTCTCTTTGATTATCTCTTTCTACAGGCCAGCCTCTTCCTATTTCTCCAGAGGCTGGAAAGTATCAACCTTTTTCAATAGTGGATGATCCCTCGTGATAAATGCTCAGTAAAACTCCACTATTCAGAGGGACTTCAAGGGAGAATGATCTGAAATACTAAAAGGTTTTATTGTATTAAAAGAAATCTCATTTTATTTGGGTTAATTAAAAGTGAGAATGTGTGATGTAAAAACATCCCTCATTGTGACTAGTGCATAGTTGTTGCTCAATAAATCAGTCACTTCCTTCACAGAAATCTGGTAAAAGCATTGCCTGATAGAGGTTCCTCTGGGGCCTGTTTTAGTGAATAAATAAGCACACTATTCATTCAGTAAATATTTATTGAGCACTAACAACCATGTATCAGGCTCCAAGTTAGTATGCAAACATGAAATAAGATGAGGGGAGCTCACATTTAAATAGTTAATGTGTAAACAAATGCTTTTTAAGAACTTAAAGCCACTTGCAAATTGCATAATCATTCTCCTCACAATTGACATAGTAAAAAGATCTGCCTAAGCCCAGTCTACTGAAATATGTCACAATGTTAAGTCATTGAGATTTGTCCACTTGTTCAGTAAACATTTACTGGGCACCTGCTCTATCCCATTTGAGCTGAGAACACAGAAAAAGAATGTCTCTCATCTTGAGATGCTCCCAACATAGTAGGTATGGAAATACATAGATGATTAAAATGCTATTTTAAGTTTTACAGAGGTTACAGTGGGAACCCAGAAGAGAAATACCTAATATAGACTGAGATAGGGGTGGGAAGAATTAAAGAAAAGACCCATGATAGGATGATGGGAAACTGTCACTTACATTCACATCCTTAAAAATAGACTTCTCTCTGAGTGGGAGTCCATTTCTACTTCTGCTCATCAAAAGTTCTAATCATGGGGTATGAAATCTATCGGACATACCTAGATTGTTGTCCAATTTGTATATCATGTTTAAATAGGCTGGGTATTTAGAAATATACAATTTTAATGAGACTTGAAAAGTTTGCTATTTTCAGTAATGGAGAATTTCCTTAATAAGTTCCTATGCCAGTGTCTCTGTCCTGCCTATATCCTCTCCTAGAATTCAATGTTCAAAATAGACTGTAAAGAACCATTCATAGATCACAGAATGCACCAGATTCACTCTACTACATAAGCAATTTCTATCTCAACAAAGGACCCTTTCTTTAATTTGAAGTGTGACATCACCCTCTCTGTAAGCCTAAGCTGACAATAGTGCTTAAGTTTGTTGGGTCAGTAGGACAATCGCCATGTCTTCAGGAAGTCATTTTGGGGCATTTCTCCTTCAATAAGAATTCCAGTTTCCTATTGGTGGTGAACAAGTCCCCTTCACTTTAAAACTATGATCCCTAATATTTGCCATCAATTTTCCCTTCTGCAGCACAAGCCTAATAGTACTTCTGATGTGCTTAACAGCATGTCACTTAAGACAAATAAGTGATGAAAAAGTATTCCAGTCCTGGCTGGTATGGCTCAGTGGTAGAGCATCAACCTGAGCATTGAAGAGTTTCTGGGTTCGATTCCCAGTCAAGGGCTTGTACCTGGGTTTGCAGGTTCATTCCCCACCCCGGTCAAGGTGCATGCAGGAAGCAACCAATCGATGTGTCTCTTTCACATCAATGTTTCTCTCTCTCTCTCTCTCTCTCTCTCTCTCTCTCTCTCTCTCTCTCTCTCCCTTCCTCCTTCCCTCCCTCCCTCCTTATCTCTCACCCCCTTCCACTTTCTCTAAAAATCAACAGAAAAATATCCTCAGGTGAGAATTAACAAAAAATAATGACAAGAAAAAGTATTCCATTATTTCTTCCTAAGAAAATGAGACATATCCTTTTCCTTTAAAGCAAATTCCTTAACCCTTACTCACCAAATGATAAATTCAAGGGTATAACAATATTGACATATCTACAGAGGGTCTTCATGTAGTATCACTGAACTGTAAAGTAAGGAAATCTCTCCATCCAGCAGAGATAGTCTCTTATTAGTTAGTGCATAATACTGGGCCCAAATCCAGAAAAAATTGTGGCACAGGTGAATCTGCATTTGGCATCCCAAATAGGTTTCCAGACTGTTCCAGTATCTCTAGCTTTCTTATCTAGTATTTCATAGTCCTGATTCCTTAGACTTAACCAATCTCATCAGTGTAAAGATTATCCCTCCATGGCCTAGCTCTCTCCTACCTATCTATAGCTGGGCATAAATTAAATAAGAGGAAAAACTCACCTTGTTACCATGGCAGCTGGTAAATATGTAACCCTCTCAAGAAATGGAACTAAATTCACTTTGATTAATAATAATTATCAATATACCTGGCATGTATTGCAATGCTTACTACATGTCAGCCACTGTTCTAAACATTACATATGTATAACTCATTTGATCCTCCCAACAACTCAAAAAGGTAGGTACTTCTAGGATTTCACATTTTACAGACTAGGGCATTGACGTAAAAATGTATTAAGGACATACAGTTGATAAGTGATGAAACTAGAATATGAATTCAGGAGCTCTAGAGCCCTGTTATGAAACCAGTTTATGTTTAGATATTGGGAATACTAAGATAAGCCATAGCCCCAAAGGAACTTACAGTTTAGAAAAAGCATTATCCTTGTTAGGACTACTCTTCAGGCTACTCCTTTAAGAAGAGACTAATGGAAATTTCAGGCCCCTGAAAAAGTAGTGATAGGGCCCTCACTGTATCATCTAGGTAACTGCCTATCACACCTACTCAAAGCTTCATAATTACAAGGTATATCTAGAAGATACTGGGGAGAAAAATGAAGATCTGTCTAGACATGATCTGGTGGAAAAATGGCTCAATGATTCAAGGTAAAAGTTCTCCAAGACTCCAAGATCTGTCAGCAGACCTCATCCCAGGGACCTAGAAGGCAACAATGTGGTGCTCTTTTAAAGTTTTATATTTTCCTTTATACCAGGTGCAAGTACAGGGAATGACTGGAAACATCCAATTTGACACTTATGGACGTAGAACAAATTATACTATCGATGTGTATGAAATGAAAGTCACTGGTTCTCGAAAAGTAAGTAACCAAAACCCATATGTAAAGAAAATGTCTTTTTGAAAGGTGACAGCACCCAGATGCAAGAAAACAGGTCTTAGAAAACATACAAAAAGCAAATTCCTACATATCATTTCTGCCTTTTTATTCAGCGAAGAGTGTAGATATGATACAGAGTTGTCTTGTGAACAGTGTTCCATCTACACAGTTTAAAAGGAGTATTTCCCTCTGTGTCTGGTTCTGTTTGACTCAACGTTATTAACAGCTTCCTACAATAAAGGAAAGGAGTCACAAATTTTACAGCATGTTTTTAGTTGAACAGAGGCTGTCAAGGTACATACAGTTTTAGCAAAAGAACTGGAAAGTAGTTATCAGTTTGCTTTGTCAACTTACCCACCAAAAGGACTTGGACAAAGAATCTTTCTCTAGAGCTAAATGTTATAATGACCACTTGGCTTCTATCACACTAATAGTTGAGTTTGGCATTAAGTGGAGATTTAGTAACCATCTGATAAAACCTGAGAACATAAAATATCTTGTGTCATTTCTACAGTATACTCACTGGTTTCCTGCCCCCACACCCCAGCTTTCCTACAGTTCAAAGCATTTTTCTGCTATATTAGTTTAAAGAAAAAGAAGGCTTATCATCTTACATGGGCTAAATTATTTTACAAAATGTCAGTAATGGTGATGTGGGCATAGGAACCCCCAGGATGAAGGATCAGCATATCCATGTGTGTGTTGGTGTTGGGGTCCTGGTGAGGGTGGAAGACAGAGGAAGACAGGACAGCATCTGTTACCAGTGGGAGAGGTCTTTGTCCCCACCAATTGCTTGTGGGGGTGGATTTTTTGCCATATCCTGAGAAAAAGAATTTTCTGAGACTCACACGGGAGGATGTGGTATTATAGAAAGCTTTATTTCTATGGAATTAAACGCTTGAGTTTCAACTGCCCCATTTCCCATTGTTCAACCAAGGAAGAAGTGTAGCTGGAGCTTTAGCAGAGCTAGAATCAGAGGCAGTGTCCAAAGTTTCCTTTCTATATTGGAGCAGTGTCCAATCCAGCATCAGGCTAGCTTAGCTTGTTTTTCTCACTGCAGTCCATTAGTCCACTATGTGTGGGGTCCACATGGCCCTGGGTCATACCAGCAAGTGCAAGAGAGCCAAGTGTTTATGGGACAATGTATTCCCAGATTTTCATGGGCTTGAAGTGCCCTGCCCACTCTGGTTAATGATTTCTGTCCCCTGTGGCATCTTTCCTATGGCACCCCAACTTCACTGTGCATGTGCCCATCTTCCCCTTTGTCCATTCCCTTCCCCCAGTAAGCCTCAAGGAATGGGTTGATGGTTCCTGGGGGAGTGTGAAATTGCAGTTTCCTGGTGAAGCTGCCCACATGTCCCTTTTGCTCATTTCCTTTTTAAAAAATATTTTTATTGATTTCAGAGAGGAAGGGAGAGAGGGAGAGATGGACAGAAACATCAATGATGAGAGAGAATCATTGATCGGCTGCCTCCCGCACGCGCCCCCCCACGGGGGACCGAGCCCGCAACCCAGACATGTGCCCTTGACTAGAACCAAACCCGGGACCCCTCAGTCCCCAGGCCAACGCTCTATCCACTGAGCCAAACCAGCCAGGACACTCATTTCCTATTATTAATACCTAGCTAATCACAATGGTATCAAAGCAACTAAAAAATTTTTCATTCCACAATAGCACTTTAATTTCACGTGCTTTTTGAGTGAAAAGTGGGCAACCAGGTCAAATGTCTGTTCTTTCTAGGCTGGCTACTGGAATGAGTATGAAAGGTTTGTGCCTTTCTCGGATCAGCAAATCAGTAATGACAGTGCATCCTCAGAGAACCGGACCATAGTGGTGACTACCATTCTGGTAAGTCTGAACAGATGGTAGGTGAGCTTTTTATACATGAAGACTTCTGCTTTCTGAAAAGCATTATTCAGCCAGTAGGAAAGACCTCAAGTTCAAGCAGTGGAAAATTCCAACAGGTCATTTTAGGAACCTCTCAAAGTATCCCGACATTATGAACTGAATGTCATGTTTAAAATTAAAATAATGGGAATTTAAGATATTATTCTCCTCTTTACCCCCTCCTTTCACTATAGGTCCAATGCTTCATCTGGACTTAAAATCTAATTCTTCATTGTGGGGGAAACAGCATTATGTAGAGGAAACTAGATTATGGTTCTTATATTAGGTCCAGTCTACTACTGGTAAACTAGTAAACTTGTGCTTAATTGTATGTCACAATTTCTCTGAGCCTCAGGTTGTGCTTTTTTTAATTTATTGGATGAACATAATAATAATCTCCTACCTCTGTCATAAGACCAATTCAAGGCAATATTCACTATGTAAAGCTTTTCTGAATAATTCAAAGCACTATTTAAAGGTGATATAGTATTCTCATTTAGTTTTAAAATATGTTTCTAAAAGCTGGTATGTTTTCCTACTGACTAAAGTACAAACCTGAGTTCAAAATGAGTATGCCAGTAGGTTTGAAATTGTAATTAATTGAATAGAGATTTGCCTGGAGTTAACCTTTCATTTAAACATACATATCAAATACTTACTTAGTCATAGGTACTATACTAGGCTCTGAGACTATAAAAATGAATAAACCACAGACCCTGACCCCTGGGCTGTCTATAGTTCCTACCTGGTAGATCCCAAGAAGACAAAAGCAGTTCATCTTCATGTAACTAAGGAAAATACTCTGACCAGGTTGAGTAAATCAAAGACTTTATAAGTAGAAACTGGTCTCTCTTTCAAACTCTCAAAAATAATTTAAATCTTTCTCTACTTCCTTAAATCATTAGTTATAGACTCCAAGAAATATGTAGCCCAATGAATAGGCTTATTGACGCTCTTCTGTTTATTAAGCAAAAAAAAAAAATTTTAAAGGCTCTTTTTTACAAACCAAAGTGCAATAACCATGGTGGGGAGGGGCATCTTCATGATTACGTTTATCTTCTCTTAGAAAAATGTGTAGGAGTAATCATTTGATCTTCTTTCTGGTCCCAAAGGAATCACCATATGTAATGTATAAGAAGAACCATGAGCAACTGGAAGGAAATGAGCGATATGAAGGCTATTGTGTAGACTTAGCTTATGAAATAGCCAAACATGTAAGGATCAAGTACAAATTATCCATTGTCGCCGACGGGAAATATGGTGCAAGGGATCCGGAGACTAAAATATGGAATGGCATGGTTGGGGAACTTGTCTATGGGGTAAGTTCTTTTCAACTCTATTTTCATTTACTTCTATGCTTTCCAATTAACAAAGATAGAGGATTTAATTCTCAAGTGCAATGCTTATCCAATTATATAGTTTTCATATGGTCTGTAAAAAAATGGTTTTCTACAGTTGAATTCTGTAAAAGGAGCTTATCAATAGTATCCTTTGGGCAACAGGATTATATTACTAAAAGGAAAGTAGAATTGGGAAAATCTATTTGGCAACATTAAGTACAGTCTGCCCTCTATTGAAAATCTGTTCCTTCTGTGTTCCCTGTCTCAGGCAACAGAATCACTACCCACGTAGTTGCCTAAGCAACCTGATCTCTTTTCTCATTGTTCCTCTCATATCTATTCAATCGCTGTATCCTATAAATTCTACTCTTATGTCTCTCAAATCTAGACACACTCTTCATTCCCATCATCATCAACTTAGTTAAGATTCTTACCATTTGTCGCTCATTTAACTGGTTTCCCTGCCTCTGCTCTTATCCTGGCAAATCAGCTCTCCACATTATTATAATTTCCCACTTTAAAAATCAGGATAAAATTCAAATTCCTTAGCATAGCAAATAAGGCACTTTATAATCTGGCACCTGCCTACCTCTCTAGCTTCATCTTGTACTCTTTCCCATTCACACTCAATGTTCCAGCTACAGTGAAGTATTTGTTGTTCCCTGAAGGTGCCCAGCTCTCACTTAGAGCATTCCTGGAAGTATCTTTGTCTGTCTTAGCCAGCTAACATCATCTACCAGTCCTCCAGAACTCAGAGGTATCAACTCTTTAAGGACGTTTCCCTAAACCCATTTACCTACCTGCAGTCTGGTTAGGTGCTCCTGCTTTTTTCTTCCTTAGAGTATTTTTTGAACTTGTATTATAATTATCTATTTACAAGTTCAGCTGCCCCACCTAGATGAGCCTGGCACATAATGTAAGTTCAACAAATACTTGTTGAATAAATTAATGAATGAACAGAATGGTTCTGCCAAGGACTTGCCCATGGGCCAAGTACAAAAGAATTATACTGATAATTAGGGCTTTTAAAAAGGGTACAGCAGTGTCTTTAGAGCTCCTCTGTGGCTTTGCTTGAAAAGATTTTGGCCTCTGATTAGGAATATCAGATCTTGGGCTGCCTAGTGTAGCATATGGAGAAAAGTAGAACTGGTCATTATAGCCCACTGGATGAACGAGTTACTGGAGAACTAACCCAAGTGCAGGTGGTGGCAGCAAAGGTTTAATTTAACAAGAAAGGATTGTTTGCAATGACCAGTCTCTGTCTAGATAATCGGTTAGGGGAACACAGAGGATTCTAGGGGGTGAATATACTGAGAAATAGCTTTCAAGAAGCAAATGTTGCCTGGCTGGTGTGGCTCAGTGGTTGAGCATCAACTTATGAACCAGGAGGTCACGGTTCGATTCCCGGTCAGGGCACATACCTGGGTTATGGGCTCAATCTCTAGTGTGGAGCATGTAAGAGGCAGCCAATCAATGACTGTCATCATTTATGTTTCTATCTTTCTCTACCTCTTCCTCTCTGTAATCTATACTAATAATAGAGGAATATGCAAATTGTCCAGGACACTGTCACAGTAACAACCAAACAGCAGGTTGTGTGGTGCAACAAGGCCGGCGAGGGGGTTAGTGAGGGACAACCAAATGACTGAACAGCAGGCTGAGTGGGGTAACCAGGCCAGCAGGGGGGTTAGTGAGGGACGACCAAACAACTGAACAGCAGGCTCTGTGGGGCGACCAGGTCTGCAGGGGGATTAGTGAGGGATGACCAAACAACTGGGGGGCAGGAGTCAGGGGTGACCAGACCGGCGGGTGGGGGCAGTTGGGGGTGAACAGGCCAGTAAGAGGTCAGTTATGGGCAATCAGGCCAGCAGAGGGGGGCAGTTGGGGGCAACTTGGCTGGTGGGGGGGCAGCAAGGGGTGACCAGGCCAGCAGGGGGGGCAGTAAGGGGTGACCAGGCCGGCAGGGGGGGCAGTTGGGGGTGACCAGGCTGGCGGGGGGGCATTAAGGGGCGACCAAGCTGGCAGGGGGGCAGTAAGGGGTGATCAGACTGGCAGGCAGAAGCAGTTAGGGGTGATCAGGCTGGCAGGGAGGGGCAGTTAGGGGCAATCAGGCAGGCAGGCAGGTGAGCAGTTAGGAGCCAGTAGTCCTGGATTGTGAGAGGAATGTCCGACTGCCCCTGAGGGGTCCTGGATTGGAGAGGGTGCAGGCTGGGCTGAGGGGATCCTCCCCCCGTGCACGAATTTCATGCACCGGCCTCTAGTAAAAATATATTTTTTTAAAAGAAGAAGCAAACATCCAGGTTACCTATTGGACTGAAAGTTCAGGATAAGGACTCTAATGCTTGAATATGGAAATCAGCAAGAATATAGTGTAGCTATTCAATCATAAGATAGAACTTGAGTCATTAATAAGTTTTTGGAACAGGTCCTCTGGAACAAGAACAAAGGCAGAAGCTAATTTCTAAAAATAAGGGCACAGAAAGGGAATTAAGGCTTAAAATGAGACTGGACCTCAAGTATAAAAATTAGGGCACTATCCTCCAGTCAGGCAAGCAGCAAAGCAGTTTGAACCTTAGCCCCCAGCTATGGAGCTGGAGCCAATTATCTCCTGTCTTGGGTAAAGCTTAGTCCTGGGAACTGGGGCAGGGCTGAGTTGTAGATGAGATTCAAGTGAACCCAGTTATAGAAAAGAGAATAACTTCTAATGCCAGAGAGAGGGAGTTGAACAAGGGACATAATACCTATCATACTTTCCAAGGACCCTGAGAAGCTCTGAATTGTCTTGACATTAAGAACAAGCTTTAAGCTCTTATTTTACAAGTTGGTGATCAAGTCTTCACTTCCCTGTCCCTCTTTTTCCAAACACTCAGGGTCCAAAAGGTCCTGTATTGCTCACAGCTCTTCAGTGCTCTTACTCACTTTTTGCTCTAATGAATAAATGCCTGGAATGCAGTTATGCCCAGCCAATATTCATTAAATTGAGTTCATGGTACTCATCTTGTAGTGACCCAATGATTTGAACCCAGATCTCTGATTATGAAGTTGTTCTTCAACCATTGCCCTATACTGCCAAAGTGTTGTTTCAGACCCATCCTATCCTAAAAGATAGTTGAGATTTACTGCAAAAGCCCTTGGTGCCTTAGCCATTCTGAGAAGAGTGTTTGGCCACAGAAGCATGGCAAGAAATTTAGTGTCAGTTTCTACTGGGCCAGAGTAGAACTGACATGAACTCTCCCAGCCCATCATGACTCAATAGCCAGAGCTCTCTAGTTTCTCAAAAGAAAACCTGCCACATTCTGTAAATAGCTCAGTGCCCTCCTGGCATTGCAGGACATTAGACACAGTGATGTAGATCAAGGCAGATTTCCTGACACTGTTCAGACAAAGACCAGCTTTCTCACTGGATTTTGATCTCTCTTCTGGCATGTCCTCTGTACTGAACCCACTTAATCTCCACATTGTTTTCCTATTTCCAATTTGTGTATGTGTGACTGAGGAAGCTTGAGAATTAGAGAGTTCCTTATTTGTTTAGTAATCCATCTCTCTACTGCTGAATAGGTTAAAATTCCCCTGGAGAAATCTTCCCATTTTTTCCTTCCAATTCTTTTTATTGAAGAAAAAGCAATATAGCTAAGGAAGATGCTTATAGAAATGGTCTCTTCTCTCCCATGACCTAGAACAAGTTTCTGATGCTTTCTGGGATTATAACACAAGGTTATTCCAGGGAACTGACAGCAAACCAATCCATTTGAGTAGAGTGCCAAATTTTACTTTCCTCTAAAACCTGTGGCTATAAAAAATGGATGTTTTTGTCATGTTTGGAGTGAAAGCTCTCTGTTAGGGAAGATGATGATCTCATAAGCTAAATGTGTCTTCATCTTCATTTAGAAATTTTAATCATTCAGCATGAGGGAGTATTCAACTTCTCTGTCATTGGGAGAAATGGAGAAAAGTTAAAACACAGGCATTTGTTTCTGGCAGGCCTGTCTCCTTTTGTGGCTTGCAAGCTACTTAAGAAAAAGAAGGGCAGAAAATCCCCAGTAACTTCCCTAAGTGCTTAATAAGCAAAAGGACAAAGAACATAGAACTATTTCTTGAAATGAACATGAAAACTTTACAGATAGGCACTGCTTTATCTTAGGGTATTTTCTCTTATACTTTAAGTCTGTAAAACAGATCAGATTTTTTTAAAATGAAGAAAGATGGAAGAAAAAAGCATTGCAAGAGATTTCTGCCGTAAGTCTCAAGAAAGAGTCAAAATGAATTTTTAGTAAAGAAGAAATAATCCAATCAGCCTCTTTACCAATGATTTCTAAATGGTCCTTTTTTCCTTTAAAGAAAATCAAGTCGAGATTGATATTGGGGCACCTTGTATCACTAAGAAGTCTATTTTTGAAACAAATGTCAGTAGGACACAGTGTGCCCCATTGTGTAAGCTCTTCAGAACATTATGGACTTGAAACTGTCCACCTGCTTTTAGCAGTTTTGATTTCAAACTGTATGTCTATAACATTGCCACATGGTAATTGTCTCCAGCTCAAATGACTTACAGAACCACAAGTTTTTATGGCTCCCAAATAGCATGTGTTTTAAAAGTATGTTTGAAAATATTTTGTTGCTGGCATTGTTCTTAGGCATCCTTTAGCCTACCTTTTCATTCACTTTACAGATAAATATGAGGACTAGCTAGGACTGGACATTAGAACTTCCTATTGAGTAAACCAGGAAACTATGACTTGATGTAGGAGAGGAATGACAGTAAAAGTGTCAGGGATTGTGATAAGGAAAAAAAAAGCACACACCTTGGCAGAACCTGGACTACATAATTCCGGTTTCATGACTCCTAGTTCAGTTTACTAAGCTTGTGAAACTATGGAAAGATTGGTGTTATATCAGATATAACATCTCCACCTGCCTTCAAGGGGTTTGCAATCTAGTTGGATTATAAGATGTTTCCATCCAAGATTTAATGCTACTTATCTGTGGCCTCCAAGACAATATACATCTTTAGTTATCACTGAAATATTTGAAAACCCAATGAAGACAGCTGGGAGTTTTCTGCCCTTTGAGAACAGATATCATCTAACACAAAAAGAGAGTTTGAAAAAGGGCTGGAAGAAAATTGAGGTCTAATTTACAAAAGAACACCTCCCAGTGAGCAACTGCCATGTTCCTTATGTTTCTAGAACTTAGAACTAAGGATAAAGGCAGGGGGTAGGAGGGCAGTTAGTTGCCTTGATGAAAGACACACACACTACTGCCCAGATTGGTACCTCTGGCTTAAAATACAGCAGAGCGCTTGGGAATGAAAATGGGATTGGGAACAGTTGATTCCAGGTCACATCCCTTGGGCATCCTCAGACTCTTTCACACTCCCAGGACAAATGGCAATTTTATAGATATTATTCACACTGACATTTCTCTACCTAGAAGAAATTATCTCTTAAGTTGTCACTATCCTAAGATAGATTCATTTTCCATTAAGAAAGACAGAAAGTCGATCTGTCCTTCCAGCTAAAAGACAGAGAAGCAAAGGGGCAGTAACAGATGCCAAATCTTCTCCTTTATTCTTCAGGTGATTACACTAGGCTTTGGCAGAAGGGCTGATGGTTTGATAAAAGTGCCCCTTTCTTTCAAATGATGCATATGAACTCCAGGAAGGAGCATTAATGTCACATGGAAGTCTGCCACTCTGAGCAGAGAGAGTGGGGAAATATTTCCAACCAAATTTAATCTCACAAGGCCTTTACTCTGATCCAGGGACACTCCCTAACCAATAGATCCAGACTGGGACATCTGTTCTGAATAAAGAAATGAGGAGATCCCGTTGTGACACTGCTTGTTATTGCACAGATTTAAATAGGCCACATTCCTTTCTCCAGATCTTAACAATTGCTGACAGTAAAATCCCATACAGTACAGCCAATAATGCAATTTACATCCTGTCCCCAACATGCAGCAATTATATTTCTATTGTCTAGCTTGATTCTGCACCACTCCTTTTCCAACACGCTTAAAATTTCCAAAGGAAATATCTGCCAAAGGCCACTAGAACCTCCTGGTTGATATAGGGATAAGACAGATCATATCTACTTCTTCTCTCGGATAACATAATATCTTCTTATGCATTACACCCCAGTATATTATCCACCTCCTTTCTCCCATCCTCTTTGCTTTCAGAAAGTGCTTTAAAATGGTGGCTGACAAGCTCCTGCTCATGTGTAGTCTCCAGGTGGGTTCCAACAGTTGTATCAGATAATCAGGTGAAACTACTTTTAAGCTATAAAATAAGCCTTCTGGCTCAAAAAGAAAGTTAATGACAATAAAACTGCCATTTCTGTCTCAAACCTGTCAGACTCTTAAGTGCATCATCCCTACACATATGAGTTTGTTGGGTTTCAAGTTTTATGACGTTTACAGCTTTGGCAACCCACCTATGAAAAGGATTATAAACTCCCTCAAGCTAAACCCCCTCCAATAATGCAGTTTCTTCTGTTTTGCCACTGGTACTTGGAAAAATCAAACCTAATTTGGCATGTTTACTGAGCCCACACAGCCACTCTTAAGCCGCTTGATTAAAATCCGTTAAGTAGTCAAGATGTAAGCAAAAGCATTAGCAAACTCTTACCCTGAGCTTTTTTCATTTGCTGGGTTTTGTCCACCACCTGGAATACCCTCATACCTCCTACTTACCCACCTACATTTCTGAAAATTGCCTGCCTACTGCTAGCACAGGCAGAGCCTTGAGGACAAAGACAACTGGACTGGTTCCGTATACCACAAGAAAAGCACTTCACTGAGTCAGAAGTTCACCTACTTCCTAGCCCCATGGATAATTACGCTCCCAGCCATAACTGACTTTCTTAAGGATCAGAGACCAGGAAAGGAATTTGGGGAATTGCTTTTTTCACTTTTTCATCAAAGTTGGCCTCCTAAACTTTAACTTGCCTTGGCAGTGACCTTCCCCCTCATCTGCATGCTATGGCAGTCCCAGGAGAGTTAAATTGGTATTTTCTGACACTAGTTAGTTATCTGCTCTCGCCATTTCCTTAATAATTATGTGGATTTCTCCACAGGTATTATGCCAAGCAGATCCTGAGCTCCGAAATAATCAACTATCAGAACTTCCTTTTCATATGAAGGAGGAAATGATGGTGGCAGAGGGCAAGGGCTTCTCCAAGGCTAACTATGAGCTGATATGACAGTTCTGCTACTTTTGTCTCACTAAGCATACACGAGGTGGAAGGGGTTGCCAAGCCCCCTACAGAGCTGGATGTCCTTGAGGCTTGATCAGTAACTTCTTCCCCTTCTATTGGTTTAGCCTTCTTCCACCTGCTTTTTGTTTTTCCTTTGTTTGTTTTTTGTCTGTAATTGTATTTTTATTTTTCAATTACAGTTGACATAAAATATTAATTAGTTTCAAGTGTACAATGTAGTGATTAGACATTTATATAACTTATGAATTGATCACCCAATAAGTTTAGTACCCAACCAACATGTAATAGGTCGTTTTTAAGGTTCAGCATGGAAGTTTGAAATTTGGAGCCAGGTCCACATCAGTTAGGCTTAATTGAGCACAGATTTAATGCTGTTTTTTATTGAGGGAGTGCCATCCAAAAAAGAAACTCCACCTTCTTTGAAAAAGCTCCTTAGAAAGAAACAATTCAGCAAAGGTAGAAAAGTTAGGCTGAGGGAAAAAGGCAAGTGCTTGAGGGAAGCAGGTTTTTCCTATTGTCTTATGTCAAAAGTGCTTCAAACTAGGAATGGCTTCTTCGGTAATCTGTTCTTCTGTTACATGTTCCTGGGAACCAGATGAGAAGTCTCACTTTGTCTATCTGGCCACCTCTTGTTAGCATTTAACTGTGCTTATCATCTGGTGGGTGTTTCAGTTACTGAGTTAGTTGTGTGTGTTTTCTCTTAAAAGGTATCAAGATTTTCAAACTCCTTTCTTTACCTGTTTAAAAAAAGAGCCTAATTCCCCTAAATTCAGTCCAAAGTGATTTTATCACACAATGTCCCTTATTTCTTCCTTTCAAAACAAATAAATGGCAATTTCTCTTAGAACTATCAATTATTTAGACTTGAAAGATCAAAAACTAGTTAAATTAAGTAACTAAATTCAAATGAGATCAAATGGGAAATGAAACCAGCAGGGTATTTTCATATTCTAAGCAGGAGGCAGAAATATGTTGGCAGAGACAGAAGGTGGCTTTCTCTGTGTATTATCTTGGCATGACAAGGCTCTTTCTAGCTGATTCAGACTACCTTTTCCAAAAAATCCCACTAGTTTTCTGGCCAATTTCATTCTTCTTAGTAGCTTTTGTTTCTATAACAAGGTCTGGCCCCGGCAAAGGGTAAAATAGATAAAAATTGTCTTTGGCTCCCCTCCAGTTAGAAATGTAGACCTAGTGATTCAGGAAATAAGCTGCAATGAGAGGAGAGCTGAAGCCACAGATAATAACACTGAGAGAAGTAAGTGAAGGACAAAACCTTAAAGGGGTCTTGCTTATTCCACAAGTCGTCATCAATTATCTCCTAAGCCAGACCCTGTGAGTAGAATCTGGGGGTGCAATGCTACACCTCCTTTGAGAGAGCAGAACTAAGAAGAAAAAAACAGAGAAGGAACATTCAGAGAGGTAGGAGGAGAACCCACTGCCTTCAGGATCAAAGAGCCACTGGAAGAGTGAATACAGACATACCACTTTTTATTGGGCTTCGCTTTATTGCACTTCACAGATGTTGCATTTTTTTACAAATTGAAGGCAACACCCTCTACCAGCAAAAATATTAGGACTCCTTTTATTGTGATACTTACTTTAGTAGAGTGGTCTGGGACTGAACCCATGATATCTCCAAAGTATGTCTATATAGTGCAAAAGGCCAGTGGTGTCACATGAGCTGTTGATGTCTGAAGGAAGGTCTTTGAATTTGGTAACCAAGTATATAGTTCAAGAAGCAATTTCAGTAAATTGGAGGGAATGAAAGTTTGATCAAAGGTGTATAAGGGCAAAGTGGTTTTAAAATCAAGAGATAGTAAAGGTATATTTTTTCAAGAAGATTGGTGATGATGGGGAGAGATGTATGATTAAGAGGGTATCAGGATCAAAAGAGGTGGGAGGAATGGCTTTTGTTTCATTTTTGTTTATCAGTAAACAGAATCACGTGAGTACAATTTTAAGTGAACAGATCAATAGATGGTTTTGAAATTACAGCAAGCATTAGAATCACAAAAGGGCCAGCTAAGCCCCACCCCCAGAATTTTAAATTCCAAACATTTGGGGTGGTGCCTAAGAAATGACATTTCTAACAAATTCCCAGGTGAATCTGATGCTACTAGTGCAGGGAACCAAACATTTAGATCCATTGGAATAGATCAAAAAGGAAAAATAAGTAAAAGAATAAATGGAGCTGAGTTTTAAGACAAGACAAAATATGGTATGTAAGGAATAAGCAGACTAAATCTTAGGAAAAAGTACATTTTCTATCAGATGGGAATGATATAAGGGATGGATGAAGATACAGCAATATGTGGAGAAAGAGAAGAAGGACATTGAGGTGATAAAGCTCATATCGGATGGTTTCCATCTTCTCAGTAAAGAAAGAGGAGAAAGAGGCAAGATCATGCAGGGAGGGTAGGACTGTAAGGATTAGGGACTGGGGAAAGTTTAGAATAAGCATTATTTACAGATTTAGAAGAGCATCAACTTTAGGGTGATAGATGATGGCATTGATTTTAGAAATGGTGAGTTTGAGATGGTAGTGAGCCATCAGGGATTTGCTCAGCAGGCTGTTGGCTTCAATAAATGCTTACTTTCTGCAGCTTCCACTATAGGATATACTCCATGAGGGTAAGGTTTTTTGTCTGTTTTGTCTGCCTTATCCCTAGCACCACGAATAGAGTGCTTAACACAGAATAGACACTCAAACATACATTGGAATGAACCTGAGAGAGGTTGGTTATTGTACATGAAAGTAGTATATAGTAGAAACCTTCAGGTATCTATGCAGTTAGAACATTATGGTGGTTAAGAGAGTGAATTCTGGAATCTGAAGACCAGGGATCTAATCCCAGTCTCGTAGTGCCTCAGTTTCTTCCCTTCAAACATGGGGAATGATCGTGTATAGACTGCAAGGTTGCTGTGAGAATTAAATTTTATATATATAATTTATATAATTTATATATAAATATAATATATATATGGTACCTAACACAGTGCCTCACACAGATTAAGCACTGAATAAATGTTAGTTGGCTCTTTATTATCTACATTACTTATGAAATTATTTAAGGAGTGTTTCTTTACCAGGTTGAGTCAACATATGTAATTCAAGGTAGTAAAACATCATTTCTTAGAAAACAAACTCTATTTCAGACTTCATCATTCTCCCCCTACCTCCCCACTGGTAGGGATATTGAGGCATAACTCTATTTAATATAGAATAGATGATCATCAAAATTGGTGTTTTCACTTCATATCTGATATACCATCCTTGGTCAGAAGCACTTTTCTAGGTATGCATTTTAAGGCATGCCTCCAGACTAAAATCTACTACTATTGTGTGCACTGCTGGTGGGAATGCAGACTGGTGCAGCCACTGTGGAGAACAGTATGGAGTTTCCTCAAAAAACTAAAAATGGAACTCCCATTTGACCCAGTGATCCACTTCTAGGAATATATCCCAAGAAACTAAAAACACCAATTAGAAAGGATATATGCACCCCTATGTTCATAGCAGCACAATTCACCATAGCTAAGATTTGGAAACAGCCTAAGTGCCCATCAGTAGAAGAATGGATTAGAAAACTGTGGTACATCTATACAATGGAATACTATGCTGCGGTAAAAAAAGGAGGAGTTCTTACATTTGCAACAGCATGGATGGAACTGGAGAGCATTATGCTAAGTGAAATAAGCCAGTCAGAGAAAGATAAATACCACATGATCTCACTCATTTATGGAATATAATGAACAACATAAACTGATGAACAAAAACAGAGCCAGAGACATAGAAGCATCGAACAGACCGTCAAACCTCAGAGGGAAGGTAGGGGAGGGTGGGGGTAAGGGGGGAGAGATCAACCAAAGGACTTATATGCATGCATATAGGCCTAACCAATGGACACAGAGAACAGGGGGGTGAGGGCATGAGTGGGGGGGGGTGGGGGGGAATGGGTTAAGGACACATATGTAATAACTTAATAAATAAAAACATAAAAATAAATAAATTAATTAATTAAATTAAAATAAAAAATGGGATCAATATAAAAGCATTGCCTGCCTTTACCTGAGGTAATTATGTAGTGTACTACTAACACATTATTTTATTGATGTAATACATGTGAGTGCTACACTGATATTTATCATTATAAATAATGGCTTACTATACTAGTATAGGGTAATATGTGTTCTAATAACTATTTTACCCTTGTGATTACCCACACAGAATTATTTCATGTTTGCATATATCATATTTAATAATAAACAACTTATATTTTAGTCATTTATGGTTTCTTTACTTAGGATCTGTTGCAATGATAGATACAGAAATAGAAAATTGAGTCACTGCTTTCAAAGAACCTATCTATAATAATCTATAATAATAAAAGCATAATATGCTAATTAGACTGGACAGCCTAACTACCTTCTGGAAGTCATTCCAGACGTCCTTCCAGACGACCTTCCGGATGAAGCCGTGGCAGCAGGGGCCGAAGCAGAGGTGGTTAGGAGCGATCAGGCAGTTAGGGGCAATCAGGCAAGCAGGCCAGTGATTAGGGGCAATCAGGTAGGCAGGCAGGGGGGTTAGGGGCGATCAAGCAGGCAGGTAGGCAAGCGGTTAGGAGCCAGCGGTCCCGGATTGCGAGAGGGATGTCCAACTGCCAGTTTAGGCCTGATTCCGGCAGTCGGACACCCCCTGAGGGGTCCTGGATTGTGAGAGGGTGCAGGCCAGGCTGAGAGACCCTCCTCCCCCATGCATGAATTTCATGCACCAGGCCTCTAGTGTTTTAGTAAACATACTCTTCAAAAATAATTCAAGGATAATAGCAAACACTCAAGTACCATAGTCCTGAGTATTGTAGTCCTATGTCACACCTCATGGTGGCAGTGGGGGGGGGGCACATATAACAAATATGGACTATTATACTCATCCCACAAGAATTTCCAGTCAAATAAGCCAGTCAGAGAAAGATAAGTATCACATAATCTCGCTTATATGTGGAATCTAATGAACAAAATAAACTGATGAACAAAATAGATCTAGAGACATTGAAGCATGCAACAGACTGATGTATTTTAGAGGGAAAGGGATGGTGGGAAAAGATTAACTGAAGAACTTATATGCATAACCCATGGACAGACAATGGTGCAGTGAAGGCCTCAGAAGGGGGTGGGAGCA
This sequence comes from Myotis lucifugus, assembly GCF_000147115.1. Taxonomy (NCBI): domain Eukaryota; kingdom Metazoa; phylum Chordata; class Mammalia; order Chiroptera; family Vespertilionidae; genus Myotis; species Myotis lucifugus. The sequence continues at coordinate 14,213,103 of NW_005871050.1, read as the reverse complement.
GGCTGGAGAGGGTTTATGGGGGCGGGGGGGAGGGGACAACTGTATACTTTCAACAATAAAGATAAGTTTAAAAAATAAAAAGAATTTCCAGTCAAGTGATGGAAATAAAACATAAGAGCATGGAAATTAAAATAAGAAAACAAGTGTTAAGCAGTGATATGTCACAAGAGAATATATAAGATGCTTTGCAAAGTAGCAACAACAACAAAAATAGGAAAAAAATTGAGTCAGTTACCCTAAGCCAATATGCCTCAGGACAAAAGGCCAGCCAGTGTCATTTTCTTAACTGACCATCAAGATAAAAGTATTTTAGAACCCACTGAATGCTACTACTTTTCTAACCAAAGCACTTACCAATCAATTGCTTATCTACACTAATAAAAGACAAACATGCAAATTGACCATACCTTCGCTACACCTTAAGCCACGCCCACCAGCCAATCAGAGTGACTATATGCAAATTAACCCAACCAAGATGGCGGCCAGCAGCCATGGAGCTGGAGCAAGCAGGAGGCTTGGTTGCCCCAGTGATGGAGGAAGCCAAGCTTCCCACCTGCCACGGCCGCCTCTGAGCTCCACTCAAGGCAACAAAGTTTCAATTATAGAAGGTAAATAAATCCCAGAATAAAAAAATAAAATAAAAAAAAGAGAGGCTGGGAGCTTCCGTTGCCGGGAGGCTTGGCCAGCCTGAAAATGGCCCTCAGCCCCTCACCCAGACTGGCCAGGCACCCCAGTGGGGAGTCCCCACCCTAAAGGGGGTGTGGTCAGCCTGAAAACAGCCATCAGCCCCTCACCCAGGCTGGCCAGGCACCCCAGCGGGACCCCCACCCTGATCCGGGACACCCTTCAGGGCAAACCAGCTGGCCCCCACCCGTGCACCAGGCCTCTAACCTATATAATAAAAGGGTAATATGCAAATTGACCCTAACAGCAGAACAACTGGGAATGACTGGTCACTATGACACACACTGACCACCAGGGGGCAGATGCTCAATGCAGGAGCTATCCCCTGGTGGTCAGTGCACTCCCACAGGGGGAGCTCTGATCAGCCACAAGCCAGGATGATGACTGCCAGCACAGCGATGGTGGTGGGAGCCTCTTCCGCCTCCTCAGCAGCACTAAGGATGTCCGACTGCAGCTTAGGTCTGCTCCCTGCTGGTAGGTGGACATCCCCCGAGGGCTGCCAGGCTGCCAGAGGGATGTCTGACTGCCAGCTTGGGACCGATCCCCCAGGGAGTGGGCCTAAGCCAGCAGGTGGACATCCTCTGAGGGGTCCCAGACCGCAAGAGGGCATAGGCCGGGCTGAGGGACCCTCCCCCCCGAGTGCACAAATTTTTGTGCACCGGGCTTCTAGTAGTAATATAAGACTTTATATTTACAGCAAACAGGTATATTAAAGTGGCAAATGACTGATGAAAATACTGTCTCTAAACTTTTTTAAATTTTTTTTTCTAGAGGGCTGATATAGCTGTTGCTCCACTCACTATAACGCTGGTCCGTGAAGAAGTCATCGATTTCTCAAAGCCATTTATGAGCCTGGGAATCTCCATCATGATAAAGAAGCCTCAGAAATCAAAACCAGGAGTATTCTCATTTCTGGATCCCTTGGCTTATGAAATCTGGATGTGCATTGTCTTCGCTTACATTGGTGTCAGTGTAGTTCTTTTCCTAGTCAGCAGATTCAGTCCTTATGAATGGCACTTGGAAGACAACAATGAAGAACCTCGTGACCCACAAAGCCCTCCTGATCCTCCAAATGAATTTGGGATATTCAACAGTCTTTGGTTTTCCTTGGGTGCCTTTATGCAGCAAGGATGTGATATTTCTCCAAGGTCAGTTTCCATGTCATACCCAATACCTCCTTGCATTTTATGGCCATGATCCATTCATGTACATCTCAAGTCCAGATTTCCTTCATTGAACATTCCATCCAATGACAAATTATCATCAAGCCCTTTTGTTTGCTTGTGTCCATGAAGTGAGTGTGTTATTGGTGTTGCTTTGAATGTCTTTCGTGCATTTTTATGGTATAGTATATTCATATACATTATAGCAAACATTTGAACTCTGGATAAAAGCAACATTGCCAACTCATATTAATTTTATTCAGATAAAGCTAATACTAAATCTTTGTAATAGCAAAGAGAAATAGTTTCCTCATTGAGTTAAAACATTTTCTCATTTATAGAGAGATTAGATCTAGCAAAAATTTGAAAGAAGATAGAACTCTTCTTTAAAACCCTCTTACTTTCCACTTTCAATGTCCTTAATTTTTACATTTTGTTCTCACCCTGCTTAGAACTATCCATTTTAGTATCTTACCCAAGTTTTTCTTTATAACAAAAACTATAAAATTTTTTTTAAAAAAAGAGGAAATCTGTGTGACCTTGAATTGGACAAAGAGTTTATAGAACACAAAAACACAATGCATTTAAAAAATTGATGAACTAGACTTCATCAAAATTCAGAATTTTACATTTCAAAAGACATTATTAAGAAAATAAAAAGACAAGCCAAGACTGGGAGAAAATATTAGTAAACTGTACATCTCATAAAGGACATATCCTGAATATATGAAGATATCTTGCTATTCAATAAAAAGAGAAACAATCCAATTTTTAAAGTGGACAAAACATTTGAGTAGACATTTTTTCCCAAAGAAGATACACAAATGGTTAATAATCATATGTAAAGATGCTCAACATCATTAGTCATTAGGAAAATGCAAATTAAAATCACAATGAGGATCCTCTAGAATTGCCATAATCAAAAAGACAAGAGGTGGTGAAGATATAGACTGACTGTAGCTCTCATCCATTTATAGTGTGAAATGCAAAGTGCTACAGCCAAATTACAAAATGGTTCAGCATTTTCTTGTAGTTTACATAGATTTAAACTATGACACATCAATTCCACTCTTATTTACCTAACAGAAACGAAAACATGTATCTACATAAAAACCTATACACAGGTATTCATAGAAGCTTTATTCATAATAGCCAAAAAGTGGAAACAACCCAAATGCCCATCAAAAAAATGAATGGCTAATCAAAATGTGGCATATCCATACAATGGAATATTATTCAGCAATTTAAAAAAACATACTGACACATACTACAATGTGGATCAACTTTGAAAACATTATGCTAAGTGAAAGAAGCCAGAGACAAAACACCATGTATTATATGAGTCCCATTTGTTGAATTCTATTTATATTGTAGTATTCCGTTTGTCCACAACAGACAACTCTATAGAGGCATAAAGTACATTAGTGGTTTCCAGGGGAGTTGGAGGGAGCAGAGAGAGGCTAATCAGGACCAGGATTAGGGTGAGGCAAGTGAGGCTGAATAGAGAAAGTTCAGGGGTCAGATTCAGTTTTTATTTAAAATGTTGGCTTTTGGTTTGTTATAGTTGTTTTGCATTAATTTTGGGCTTTTTAAATATTGCATTAAAGTGCTATTTATCTTGATTAGTGAGATTTTTGCACCCCCTTAAATTTTGTGCATGGGACTAATGCCCCACTTGCCTCACCCTAATCCCAGCCTTGTCAGGATTAATTACAAATGGGTTTAAGGGAACTTTGGGGAATATATATTCCAAAACAATTGTGGTGATGGTTACACAACTCTAAATTTACTAAAATTACTATTTGTACATTTACAATGGTGAATTTTATGGTATGCAAATGTTATCTCAGTAAAACTACCGAAAATATTGTGAATATCCTGGACTCACCCACTTAGTTTAAGTGTTAACTCACCTAAACAAAAATGGTAGTTAACTCATAATGACAAAATATCAGAAGCAAATATAGCATCTTTATAATCAGAAAAAAATGCTTTGCTTTAAAATAAAATGTTGCAGCTTTGGTAAAATTGAACATGTATTCAAATACTTACCAGAATCAATTACACAAACATATAGGAATTTTTATTTAGAATATAAGGACTCAGAAAGTCACCTACCAGGTTTTAATTTTTTATTAAATTTATTGGGGTGACATTTGTTAATAAGATTAGATAGTTTTCAAGTATAGATTTCTATACTACATGATCTGTATAGGTTTTTAAAGTATACTTCATTTTGAGATTATTCAGTTTGATCACAAAACATTTCAAATGAAGTTTTGCAGTATAACTCACCTGGTAACCATCTTCAACAGCTTTTCAGCATAACATGTGAGGTAAGCATCATTTGTAGTCACACCTTTTTGCCACCCTTAATCTGTTTGGTCAAATTCTCCAAATTATTTCACTCTCTGTTTCGTTTGTGCTTAGAACGTGTGTCATTCTGTGCTGTCACTTGGGAGTACATTTGTTTTGCTAGTTGGTTTTCCTATTTTTTTTAAACATTCACCTCAAGAAACCAAGGTTTCTGAATGATCCCGTAATTGAATGATCTTTAACATGGCTGGTAATCTGTGTTGAGACAATGCTAAGGTCATTAAGGCTGGAGATTTTATCGGTTTCTGTAAGTGAATTTTCAAAACTAAATTTGTGATATCCCCACTGGAGTGCTGCATACTACTATGCATACTTAAACAGGTCTCTTAAAAAGTCATTTGTTTTTAGAAGCATTTATGTATATCACTTTGTTAAGTGATGGTTTAAAGACGATGGCCTGAAAATGACAAGCTCAACAATTTTTTTTACAGCAGAATTTAAGCTGTGGCTCTTGTGAGGCACTGAAATATGTCAAATTCTTTTTTTTTCAAGGTACAGATTTTGTTATACTGTACTGGATACTGTCATACAGAGCAATGGTTTTCAAATTTCTTAACCATAGCCCTCGGTACAAAATTTTTCATCATGACTCAGTACACATATGTGTATATAACAAAAGTGTCACCAGACATTACCCTTACAGTGTACCATGCAGTTTAATGTTTTCTATTCTTTTTTAATGCTGATAGAAACTCAATTGGGCACACAGCCTATGGAATAACACCGGTCTAGAGTAAGAAGTATTATCCTTATTGTTCTTTTGAATAATAAATTATTATCTTTCTGAGCTCCATACTTTCTACCATATGGGTGATCCCTCCCTCAATACTGCCTTTTGTGTCCTTGGAAAGAAATTATATCTTTAAGTTTCTTGATAAAATGTTATACTTCTTAGCATGTTTATTATATACCAGTAAGGAGGAAACATGTTTCCCCTTGTCTTGAGAGCTCTATTGGTTATATATTTGTGCTCAATTGTATAACAGCAAACCCCACTGAAATGTGCTTCTTTATTAGCACGTTTAGAAATTCCTTATAATAACATAGTTGCGCTCTAAGATTCATTGTTGCCTTAATTGCAAACACCAGTATTATACTTTATTTCTGTTTAATGGCCACACTTGGGATGCAGATCTCCAGTGAGTCCAGAATATGTGCATGCATTTTACTTTTACTTTTCTCAAAACTGAAGTAATTCAAGGAACTATAAGAAACAGTTTTAAAGTAAAATGATCAAATATCATGACATGAAAATATGTCAGAGATAAATGAACCCAACTGCTTCCATTTACTGAAGGCACAGGGACAACAATCTTCACTGAGCTCTACCCCCTGCACTTTACCTGCGTTATCATGTGGATTTTAATCCTCAAAATACTGCCACAGGGTAGGCATTATACTTATTTTTAAATTGAAGGAGGTGATACTCAGGTTAACTTGCCAGGCACACAGCTAACAAACGGCAAAGCCAGTATTCAAACCTAACTCCAACTCCAAAACCCTTCCATGTCATGTCATGCTGCATTTCTTATATCAGAGACAAGGGAACCATACCCAGAGAGATAATGTAATGAACCCAATGTCATAGAGATTTTAAGAGCCAGCAGTATAATTGCTTCCACTATCATATACTACCTCCCATTACTGACCTCAAGGTGCATCTCTTGTTCCATTCTTTTCTTCATGTTCATGCACCAGAGCTGTTTTCCAGTCCCCCAAACTCTGCCTTTGCCCTTGTTGTTAAAGAAACAAGGCAATGAGTATTACAATGCTGTTGAGCATGTATTCATTCAAAGTAAAAGACTAGGAAATCAGCAATAAGACATCATGAGGAAAACTGAGCATCATTCTATTTTCATCAAACAAAGCTATTGACAGTCACCTAGAAGCTTAGTTTAGTCAGTATTAGGCTTGATATTTTCAACTACCTCATAGGGTGAACAATTCAGCTGGAGTCTGAATCACCTTTAGAAAGGGTAATCAATGTAATAAGGTGAGGTTATATCCACACATGAACTAATTTACTGAGGGGAGTCTGTATAGTTAATAATACATTTCATTATTAACTAAGAAACTCTAGTTTCTTATTATTACAGATAACAGGAGCATTGTATATTATTTTGCAATGTTTTTATGTCTGAGGATATTCCATTCAACCTCTTTCCCTGAGTGGGTGGAGGAGTAGAGAGCTAGATAGTGGATATATCCAGATTGAGAGCATAATAGTTAAATATGTGGGTGCTGGAATTAGTCTCACTAGATTCACAATCTGCTTAGCAGTTGTGTAACCTGAGGCAGGTTGCTAAACCTCAGTTCCTCATGTAGGTTCTCAATAAATGTTAGCTATTATCATTTTTAAACTGGCTGCTCTTATCCTACTTTCACAAATACTAATAGTTAATATTGCATTTGATTTTTAGTTCCTAAAACTCTGTAGAAATACAGATGACATTTTAGTCAGTGCCAAATAGAAGAATTCTGATGATAAATAACTAACAGCACTCCATCTTGAACACATATAGTGCTTTCCTTAAGGATTACATCAATAGCAAATAGCTTAATTACATTATCCCATGATGACTTATTGATATTGGTAGGAGGTTGCAATTTTTTGAATCTGAAGTATATTTCATTTGTAAAACTTCAATAGAACTGCTAAGCTATCCAAAGTCCAAGTCCTTCCAGACAAATGCTCCCCCTGCTGACTTTCTTCAGAGCTGCAGAAACATCTGAGGGCTGGCCAAGTTGGAAGATGTGAGGGTTGGGGGAATTACAGCAGAGAAAATGGGGAGAACACACTAACTGAACCTGATAGTGGTATACAGATTTTTCCAAAGGCAGTACTCTCCTGTTAAGTTTTCAAGATATCAAATATTTTGAAGAACAGAGAGGAGGATTTGTCCAGGTTAATTGACACACAGATCCTTCTCTAAAATAAAAAGCATGTACAGAATAATAAGACATGAAGGGTATAAAATAAATGGGGTCAAACACAACAGGATATTTTTACTCCATTGTAAACAATATCCTTTCCTTTGCCAGTGTCTTCACCGAACTACAAATTCACTTCAAAACAGTAGTGATGAGGTAATAAATTAATGATATTATAGCAGGACTTTTATTGCAATAATTTCATAAGTTTTCTGACTGAAAGCTATAGTTTTCAGTCTTTGGGAGATGGTTACTTATTCCCATTAGAGAAGACTATAAAAGCCAAAGATTGATTCTGCACATTTTTAAACAATATGTCATAGACACAGCATTGAATGGAATGTGGAAATGATGCAGACTTAGAAAGAAAAAAGGGGAGAGTAAGGAATGATAGTTTGTACAAAAGAGAAGTGGTTTGTAATTCAAGCTCATTATCTTATAAAGCCAGTAAAGTGCAAATTTCAAAATTTACTTACAAAATGAAGGTTACAGCACATAGCTTACTTTTTTGTTTTATTTTATTTTATTTTATTTTATTTTTGCCATCACCACTTATCCCCTCTATGCCCTCTTCCACCTCAACCCACCCTCCTCCCCCCACAATCACCATTACTTTTTTAATTTCTTTATTGATTAAGGTATTACATATGTGTCTTTATCCCTCCATTGCCCCCACCCCCCCCACTCATGCCCTCACCCCCCTGTTGTCTGTGTCCATTGGTTAGGCTTATATGCTTGCATACAAGTCCTTTGGTTGATCTCTCCCCCTTACCCCCGCCCTCCTGTACCTTCCCTCTGAGGTTTGAGCATCTGATCAATGCTTCTCTGTCTCTGGATCTGTTTTTGTTCATCAGTTTATGTTGTTCATTATATTCCATAAATGAGTGAGATCATGTGATATTTATCTTTCTCTGACTGGCTTATTTCACTTAGCATAATGCTCTCCAGTTCCATCCATGCTATTGCAAATGGTAAGAATTCCTTCTTTTTTACTGCAGCGTAGTATTCCATTGAATCACCATTACTTTTATTATCATTTCATAGGTTATAAAATACACTTCACTAATAACTAAGAAACTCTAGTTTCTTATTATTACAGATAACAAGAGCATTGTATATTATTTTGTTTTATTTTTATGTCTGTTTTTCTCTCTTTGCTAATTTACTTTCATTAACTTCACACCTCCTCTTACATTTCTTCAAAAGGTATGATTTGCTCTTTAAAATGCATTTTTATAAATACTAAATGTTCAGTTTTGTACAGTCATTTCATTATGCTAACCTCAAAATCTGTCTTGTGCAACAAAAACTGGGGTAGTAATGCTTATATCAGAAGAAAAAGACTTTAAAATGAAGGCCACAGTAAGAGACAATGAAGTACAGTATATAATGATAAACGGAGCAATCCAACAAGAGGATATAAGCCTTGTAAACATTTATGCACCCAACATAGGAGAACCTAAATATTTAATGCAAATCTTGATGGACATAAAGGGAGAAATCAAAAGCTATACAATCATAGAAGGGAATTTTAACACCTCAGGGACATTAATGGATAGATCTTTCAGACAAAAAAAAAATCAACAAACTGCAGCCTTAAATTACACACTAGATCAGATGGATTTCACTGATATCTTCAGAGCATTTCATCCCAAAGCAGCAGAATATACATCTTTTTCAAGTGCACATGGAACATTTTCTAGGATAGACCACATGTTAGAACACAAGACAAGTCTCAATAAATTTAAGAAGGTTGAAGTCATATCAAGCATCTTCTCTCACCACAATGGTATGAAACTAGAAATTAATCACAAGAAAAAAAAACTAAAAAACACACAAAGACATGGAGGCTAAATAAAATGCTACTAAACAATGAATGGGTTAACAATGAGATCAAGGAAGAAATCAAAAGCTATCTTGAAACAAATGAAAATGAGAACACAGCAACCCAAAATTGAAAGCACTGAAACCCAACAGTGAAAGGAGTCCTAAAAGGGAAATTCGTGGCATTACAGGCCTATCTCAAGAAATAAGAAAAATCTCAAATAAACAATCTAACTTTACACTTAAAGGAACTAGAAAAAGAACAAGTAAAACCCAAAGTAAGTAGAAGAAATAAAATATTAAATATTAGAGCAGAAATAAACAAAATAGGGTCTAAAAATACAATACAAAAGATCAATGAAACCAAGAGCTGGTTCTTTGAAAAGATAAACAAGATTGATGAACCTTTAGCCAGACTCATCAAGAAACAAAGAGAGAGGACCCAAATGAATAGAATCAGAAATGAAAGATGAGAAGTAATAACTGAAACCACAGAAATACAAAGGATTTAAGAAAACATTATGAATAACTATATGCCAACAAATTGGACAATCTGGGCAAAATAGATAAAATCCAAGAAACATACAATCTTCTAAAACTGAATCAGGAAGAATCAGATAATATGAATAGGCAGATTACAACTAATGAAATTAAAGCTGTAAAAAAAAAAAGTCCTAGACCAGATGACTTCACAGGTGAGTTTTGTCAAATATTTAAAATATTTAAAGAACAATTAACATCTATCCTTCTCAAACTATCCCAAAAAGTTTAAAAGGAGGGAAGACTCCCAAGCTCATTTTACAAGGCCAGCATTATCCTAATTCCAAAACTAGATAAAGACATGACAAAGAAAGAAAATTATAGGCCAATATCCCTGAAGAACATAGATGCTAAAATCTTCAACAATTACCAAATCTGGATCCAACAATATATAAAGAAAGTTATACATCATAATGAAGTGGGATTTATTTGGGGGATGCAAGGTGGGTACAATGTCTACAAATCAATAAATGTGATACACCACATAAACAAAATGAAGGATAAAAATCATATCAATAGATGCAGAAAAAGCATAATCTAGCATCCATTTATGATTTTTTAAAAATCTCAGCAAAGTAGAAATGGAACATACCTCAACGTAATAAAGGCCATATATGACCAACCCACAGCCAACATCATACTCAAGGGGCAAAAACTAAAAGTGTTTCCCTTAAGATTGGGGACAAGACAGGGATGCCCACTTTCACCACTCTTATTCAACATGGTACTGGAAGTCCTAGCACAGCAGTCAGACTAAAAGAACAGATGAAAGGCATCCAAATTGTAAAGGAAGAAGTAAAACTGTAGTTATTTGCAGATGATATGAGAGTATATAGAGAGAGCCCTAATAATTCCACCAAAAAAACTATTAGAACTGATAGATGAATTCAGTAAAGTAGCAGGGCACAAAATAAATATCCAGAAATCAGTTGCATTTTTTTACACCAATAATGAACTATCAGAAAGGGAAACTAAGAAAACAATCCCATTTACACTTGTTTCAAAAAAACAAACAAACAAACAAAAACAAAAACAAAAAAAACTTAGGAATAAATTTAACCAAGAATGTAAAAGACCTATTCTTGGAAAATTACAAGACACTGAAGAAAGAAACTGAAGAAGATACAAATAAATGGGAGCATACTCCATGGTCATGGATAGGAAAAATTAACATCATTACAATGTCCATAGTACCCAAAGCAATCTATTGATTCAATGCAATTCCTACTAAAATACCAGTGGTGTTTGTCACAGAACTAGAACAAATATTCCAAAAATTTATAAGGTATCACCCTGAATAGCCACAACATCTTGAGAAAGAAGAAGAAAGTTAGAGGAATCATGCTACCAGACATCAAACTTTACTACAAGGCCATAGTAATCAAAACAGCATGGTACTGCTATAAAAACATACATACAGATCAATGGAACAGAATAGAGAGTTTAGAAATAAACCCACACTTTCATGGTCAATATTTGACAAAGGAGACAAAAACATACAATTGGGGTAAAGTTAGTCTATTCAATAAATGGTGCTGGAAAAATTGGACAGACGTGCAAAAGAATGAAACTGAATCACATTCTTACACCATGCATAAGGATAAACTCTAAATGAATTAAAGACTTAAATGCTAGGCTCAAAATCATAAAAATTTTAGAAGAAAACATAAGCAGTAAGATCTCAGACATTTCTTGTAGCAATATTTTTTTCTGAGATATCTCCTTGGGCAAGGGAAACAAAAGAAAAAATAAACAAATGGGACTACATTCAACTAAAATGTTGTTACACAGAATGGCTATCAACAAATCAACAAACGACAAGTGCTGGCAAGGATATAGAGAACCCTCAAGTACTGTTGGTGGGAAAGCAGATTGGTGCAGCCACTGTGGAAAGCAGTTTGGAGTTACCTCAAAAAATTAAAAATGGAACTGCCTTATGACCCAGGGGTTCCATTTATGGGAATATATTTGAAGAACCTTGAAACATTAATTTGAAAGAATATATGCATCCCTATGTTTATTGCAGCATTATTTACAATAGCCAAGATTTGAAAGCAGCCCACGTGTCCATCAGTAGTTGAGTGGATAAAAAAGCTATGGTGCATTTACACAATGGAATACTACTCAGCCGTAAAAATGAAGGAAATTTTACCTTTTTTGATATCATGGATGGACCAGGAGAGTATTATGCTAAGTGAACTAACCCAATCAGAAAAAGACAAGTACCATATGATTTCACTTATATGTGGAATCTAAGGAAGAAAATTAACTAACAAACAATATAGAAACAGACTCATAGATACAGAGAACAAACTGACAGTTGTCAGAGGAGATGGGGGTTTGGGGGACTGGTTTAAAAAAGTAAAGGGATTGAGCAAAGAATAAAACTCATAAACACAGACAACAGTATGGTGATTACAAGAGAGAAAGTGGGGTGGTGAGAGGTAGAAGAGGGTAAAAGGGGGATATATGATGATGATGGAAGGAGAGTTGACTTGGGGTGGTAAGCACACAATACAATATACAATAGAATTGCACACCTGAAACCTATAAAATTTTATTAACCAATGTCACCCCAATAAATTCAATAAAAATTTTTAAAGGTATTTGAAATGAATGTTAAAACATTTTGAAGCTGCATTATGGAGGGAAAGATACTGGAAAATTACATGTCTTTTTACTCAACTGTAAAGTCATGTCTTACTTTAATAGATCTTTTAAAATATGTGATGGGGCTGACCCATCAGTCACTTTTTATATAGCTTCTATGTGAAATGTGGATTTAAATTGCCATAGTTTCACTAATGAGATAAGGGATACATATAAATTCTTATAGAGTTACTTCCCCATGAGTTCCACTGCACCTTTTCTCAGTGAAAGGATTTAGTCATCCATACCACACAAGGGAAGAAAGTGGTAGAAATTTCACCAATACTCTTGTCAAAGCTACTATTGTCTTGAGAGGGAAATATTGAATCAAGCTTGAGCATTTAACACTGATTGATTCTAAGAAAGCTCCTTTTTCCATCCATGTTTATGCTTGTGTATACTATTATACCATTTCTATGTGGATATTTACCAAAATTTTTCATACTTACAGGTATAGCATAACCCTGTAATTGCCCAAGTCAATATCCATGTGGACAAGAGGCCACAAAAATGATCATTTTGCATCTGCATTTATTTTCAGTCGTGCCAATAGCCAATATCAGCTAAGTCACACTGATCAAGTAAATTATTGTCTGAGTCAGCTATTAAGGGGGCCAAAATAGCCAGATTATGATGTGCAGGCCTAATTTTAGATCATACAGACACAGCCATAGTCAATTAGCCTCAATAGAATGGCACAAGTGTAATTTCCATAAATTACCATGTTCTCCACATTTCAAGTAAACATGCATAAAAAACTATTAGTATTTACAGCAGCAGAACATAGCCCTTTCCATACCAAACCATGAGTCTGGAAATACTTCCAAATCAGTTTTCCCCTTGTTCTCAGTAAGACCCCATCATTCCAAATTAGAATGACGTTTACAGTTTCATTCCAAATAAACAACAAATAATAGAAATAATCCAAACATGTTTGGTTTTCCTGCAATTATATTTCTCAGTGTTTGTAGAAAACTTGCATCTTCTATAATTTGCACACCATTCTGAATTTTCTCATACAAAATATGAGTATTTTGTACTACAAAAATTTGGGGCTTTCTTTCCTATTGTGTAAGTATAAATTATTTCCTATTTCTCCTCTCTGTGACTCAATTTCTTTATATGTAAAAGACCACTATGATCTTACCTGTAAAGCAGTGCCTAACTGTAAGGATAGAGGATTAAAAGATTTGACAGATGTAATGCAATAAAGCAGAGTATGTCACATAGGAAGTGTTCAATAAGTGTTAATTATTATTGTTATCATTTTTATTACCTTATTACTACAGATGCTGCTTTGGAGCATTAATCTTTTATACGTTAAATTATTTCCAGAGTCAGATCAGTCAAGAATAAATTAAATGTATACAGCAAAAATGAAGAAAGACTGTGAAAGGTCCAAATTCATAATTAAAATATTTTGTAAACTTTTAGGATTTGGAAGTGTGCCATATTCTTTCTCACTCACCCAGATGTTTTCACATCTTTTGATTAAAAGTAAAATATTCCCAGTTGAAATCTTAAGAGAATACAACTATTAGTTAGAAAAATGTGTCGCAAAGCAAATTTTCACATCTGAAAAGTTAAATGTGATTATGTTCAGAAATAAAATAAGGGCTATTTAAGGCACCCAAGAACAAATAGGAATTACAGACTTTTAAAAATCAAGTCGTTTTGTTACAGTTGATAAATAAAGAACACTATCAAAACACCAAAATTATTTGATCAGAGTGTAAAATCTAAAAGAACTGAATTTTCCAGAGGCTAATAAAAGGTTATCTGGGGACACAGAAATTCAAATTTCCTTCAAAGTGGTAAAATGCAAGTACAAACAAAGAACTTGATTTGCCAGCTTTCAGCCAGAACTGCCCTCTTCCCACAGAGCCTGGAGATGTGCCAGGCTCCTACGCCTATTCTTGACTTTATGACAGAGGGTGTTCTTTTCCTGTGAGCATTTCTGGGCATGAGAGAACATATCCTAACCAGGATGAAGCTTTGCCACAGAGCAGAACTATCCTAAGGATAATGTGGCAATGTTTTGTAAAACCTAGCAGCCAGATTTTCATTTCTGCAGACAAAGCCAGCCTTCAGCACATTGTGAAGGAAATGGAGTTTCCTCAGTACAAGCCATTACCCATCACTGAGCATTCAGTGCCCTCACACTGCACCCTAACTTCCCACAGACCCTCACCCTGAGTAGCATTCATGATGTAGGTCTATGACTTGAAATCCTGGCTGCACCAAAGCTTTTTAACAATACCACTGCTTAGGCGCAACCCCCAGGGATTCTGATTTAATTGGTCTGGGGTGGAGTCTAGGCATGTTTTTTTGTTCTTTTGCTTTATTTTATCTCCAGCTCCCCAGATGATATTCTTGTTCAGGCAGAATTAAGAATCACTGATGTAGAAGAACGATATTTCTCATTTGAGTCTGCAGACCACTGCAATCACCAGTGATGCTTAAGGGATGGGGTGGAAAAGGTGAAGAGGATTAGAAATTACAAACTGCCAGTTACAAAATTAGTCACAGGAAAGTAAAGTACAACATAGATAAGATAATCAATAATAGTATAATAGCTATGTATGATGTCAGATGGATATTAGACTTGCCATAGTGATCACTTCACAAGGTATATAAATGTCTAATCTCTATCCTATACACCTAAAACTAATACAACATTGCATGTCAACTCTAACTGAAAAATAATTTTTAAAGTGAAGATTTTTGAGTACTCAGATATTCTGAATCTTCATTTTAACAAAACACTCCAGGTTACATTTAAGAACAAATTTTTCCCTTATTAAAACTTACCCATCTTCTGTCCCATTTTCTACTAATTAGATAGAATAATCCAAAACAATGTGAGAATGGGTGCTGTTGAAGTCAAGTGCTACTTTTTTTATTTTTCAATTACATTTGACATTCAATATTATATTAGTTTCAGGTATGCAGCATAGTGGTTAGACATTTATATAACTTACAAAGTGATCCCCCAATAAGTCTAGTGTTCCCTTGATACCATCCATACAAAATTATTACAGTATTATTGATTACATTTCCTATGCTGTATTTTACCATCCCATGACTATTTTGTAACATTTTGACAAAGTCTCCTGAAGAATTTCTGTGGTAGGCCAGTGAGGGTGGTTTTGTTTGGTTGGTTATGGGGGTGAGGGGAGGAGACAAACCTTATTGTACCTCTCAAATCCTATTGTACAGGTAGTTTCCTACTTCACTTGAGGTATCTCCAGTGAGCTAAGGCTTAGTCAGTAAAAGAGAAAAGTTTTGATTCCTGGAGCTAAGCTCCTAAGCCCACTAGCTCCATCTTTTTTTAAATTTTTATTTATTAAGGTATTAGCTCCATCTTATGGCTCCTCGCCTCATGGGTGACCAACTCCACAAAATGGCCATGTTTTCATTAGATTTATTAAACTCCAAGTGAATATTTACCAGCACCTACCCATTTCTCTTCAATTATGTAAACATTTGTGGCTTTTTCCCCCATGCCATTGCCTTATATCAGTGGTTCTCAACCTTGGCTGCACATTGCAATCACCTGGCAAGCTTTAAAAAAATACATATGTCTGGGTCTGATCTCCCAGGTTCTGAGTTAACTGGTCTTGGGTGGATCTAAGCATAAGATTTTTTAAAAAGATCTCAGGTGATTCTACTGTGCAGACAAAGCTGAGAATCACTTGCCTTAAAGGAAATAATGCAATCTTCCACAGGTATGGGTGGCCCAGCAAACCTCACAGGAGGAAGATCCAATAAGTGCAATTATTACATGTAACCTGGAGCTGGTAAAAAGAAGATATTTTCCTGCAATTAAAAAAAAAACCTGCTTTGAACCCATATAGACCTAAAGAGCATTATGCATGTATCATCATATGCCATCATAACATGGGTGGTTGTTACTAACGTGCTACTTTTGTTTGATATGTTAATTCCCTGATATCATTTACCTCCCTCCCTCATCAGCTACACTAAAACCAGTCCTCTTTACAGAAATAAAGATAAGGATTACTTAAACTGAAATCTGGCCCCTCTGGGTCTGAATTTGTCTTTGTTTCATTTTGTAGGTCACTCTCTGGGCGCATTGTTGGAGGGGTTTGGTGGTTCTTCACCCTGATCATAATTTCTTCCTATACTGCCAATCTCGCTGCTTTCCTGACTGTGGAGAGGATGGTTTCTCCCATAGAGAGTGCTGAAGACTTAGCTAAGCAGACTGAAATTGCATATGGGACCCTGGACTCTGGATCAACAAAAGAATTTTTCAGAGTAAGTTCTTTACATTTAATTGGGCTTGCTGGTTTTTATTATATCATCTTCTCACAAAGGCAAATTCACAGTGCTATAAGGGTGGGTTAGAAAAGAGTGGGAATGTTATCAAGGCAGAGAATCTTACTAGTAAATATAGCACTCCTTGGTTGCTGACTTAATTCATTGTCCTTTAGAATTAAGACTTGTGTGTGACATAAGTGGCATGCCAAGAGCTCTAAGCTTGAACTGCCAGGTTTGAATCTCAATCCTGCCACAAAGTGATTGTTTGTCCTTGGGCAAGTCATTTAACTTCTGTCAGTCTCGGTTCCCTTTCTTGAATAATGAGGGTATTGAACTAAGTAATAGATATTCTCCTTTCTAGCTTTTACAAAAGCAGTGATTTTGTGTCTCAGCAGTTCACAGAAGTTAGGTAATTGACTCTGTCTAGGACTCTGAAGACTGAAGGACTATAAAATTACCTATTCTATTTTAGACATTGGTTTTCTATTGAAATGTATTACAGTTGTTTCAAGTATTAATGGACATGCTGATAATTTAATTTTCAGGGAAGCAATAATTGTTTTTAAATTTCATGAGAAGACTTATTTTCCCCTCTAACTCCCTCCCTGGAGGCCAACTCTGGGTGAGGAAACTAAATTGTTCACTAGCAAAAGTTACATAAACACTATCAAGAGGAAAGATGAAAGGAAATGGAGGCAGAAAATTATAGAAAGATAATGTGATGGACAAACCACTTATACATAAATTATCAAGATCTTTGTTCTGTAGCAACTGGACTATAAGAAAGGCTACCAATGGACTGTTTAAGAACTCAAATATTTTTTCAGTTGCCCCAACCAGGAAAATATGGTGGTTGATTAGAAAATGAAACCATTCTAGCCCGGCCAGCATGGCTCAGTGGTTGAGTGTTAACCTATGAACCAGGAGATTACGGTTCTATTCCTGATCAGGGCACATGCCTGGGTTGTGGGCTCGATCCCCAGTATGGGGCATGCAGGAGGCAGCCAATCAATGATTCTCTGTCATCATTGATGTTTCTCTCTCTTCCTCTCCCTTCCTCTCTGAAATCAAAAAAGCAATATTTAAAAAAAATAAATGAACCCATTTTACACATTACCACTGCCTGCTACTATAATCACTGCAACTGGTTGTAGTATTGATCCAGAAACCACCTGTGTAGTAGGTAGAGAGGAAGCATTTAGTCACTCTCGCCAACCTATAATCAAGTTATTGGATGGCAGGTATAGGTACTGACTTTTCCTCAAAGGTCCAGAGTAAACAGATGTTGGTTATAAACCAGCTTGTTTTAAGAAATCATAAAGAAATATATTTATACATATATCATCATGAAATTGGTCCAATTATTTCATGGGAAACCAGAGGGGGTGTGTTTCTTGGAATTATGGCAATTAACTAAAAGCTGTTTTTCAGTCCCTGGAGAAGAAAGGGTTAGTTCTGAAACCCTTCAAGAATTCTCATTGGCTCTGAATACTCTTTACACTTCTACCATTGTTGACCAAATAGATCATAATCCCCAACCAGGGAGAGAGGTCCTGTATTGGAAGCATCAAAATAATACAAAGACCCTCTAGAACAGTGGTTCTCAACCTTCCTAATGCCGCGAACCTTTAGTACAGTTCCTCATGTTGTGGTGACCCCAATTTCATTGTTACAAATTGAACATAATTAAAGCATAGTGATTAATCACAATAACAATATGTAATTATATATGTGTTTTTCGATGGTCTTAGGCGACCCCTGTGAAAGGGTAATTCGACCCCCAAAGGTGTCACGACTCACAAGTTGAGAACCGCTGCTCTAGAACTAACCTGGCCTTGACCCTCACTACTATGGCAGTCCCAGAAGCTTCTCTGGGAATAATTCCCTGTCCCCATGAAATCACTCACACATTTCAGGGCAGGAAGCCAGGGATTTCCATCTGCTGAGCAGTCAGCACATAATCTGCTCCATGGAAATCTGGTTTGGTATCAAATTCAACAGAGATTGTGTTCACCATCCAATAGGCTTCAAGTTGCTATAGGAAGTAATTGACCACTTACGCTATCAAGACACCAGACTTAGACCCTCTGATAAGACATACTTGTTCCACTGGAAAGCACCTTTCTTTTAACAATGATTAGAAATTAGGAAGGTGTGCTTTAAATGGTAATCGATAGATGGCATCAATTCCCATTAAGCTTTCAAAAGCATTCATCCTTATTGCAGGCAAAGGAGTCTCTCTGGAAGATTTATTAGTACAAAGGCTTGAAAGTGTGACCAAATAGTCATTGTCCCCATGCCCAGACCCCATCCCCCATGCACTTTGTGTCATTCTCAAAAACGAGGAAAGCATCTACTAATCCATGAAATGATGGTTTCATTAAAGAGCATCATATTACTGGAGTCCATTTGAATCAACATTTAATTCTGAACAAAGCTATTGCCACATTCTAATTGGTTTGCAGTTTCTAATGCTCACCAATTCCTAGTGACCTTTACAGCCAATGAATAATTTGTATGGAAATGGAGTTGTTTTGAAAATCTAACTAGAGAAGGAGGTGGATATTTCTAGGTATAAGGAAGTGCAAAGCATTTTCTAATTCCAGCATCTGCCACTTTTTCTTTTTCCCCAATTGGTTGCTGGTGACAGCACTGGGACTCCATAGGAAAGTTCTTCAGGGCAGCACATAAGGTTGATGATCTAAGAGTGGAAGTGAGCAGTATAGAAAATTCAACTCTTTAGTTTGCTTGCACTAAAATGTTATGTAAAACTAACAAAGGGTAAGCTTGGTATTCATATAATACTGGGGGCCCAACCAAGTGGTCTCTAAGCCACTTGTCCTCTTTGTATCCTCCACTCCACCCTCTTTGAGCCCCATAGAGCAGATAAGATAGCCAGCAAGAACACATCATCCCTCAGGGACTTAACTGCCATAGCATGTCACTTCCCTCTCAACCTTCGATAATCTCAAGGCAAGTTTAAGAACAGTAACTCCTCCACACATGAAAAAATTGGGAACCTCTGATTGCATGCTTTCTGAACTTTAGAGGATAAAACAAGATCACATGCAACATTTACAAACATTACATGAGCTCATTTCTTTCCATTTTCACTCCATACTAAAACCACAGGGATCAAATAGCAATACCATAAAACAGCCTGGGGCCAGCCCTCTAGGTATTCCACTAAGCGAGAGAAATAAATAAAATAAAATTCCTTTCTAATTGCCCTGCAGACATTTTTACTCATCCTGAGTAAGGCAACCATTAAAATGATGGTATTTTTTAATGATTCCTTTGTTTCTCTCATTTTCTGAGCTATCCTTAGCCCTTATCTTACAAATCACATAAAGTCACTGGCACAGAGGGACTTGTTCCTTCAGGAAAGGCAGGGAGGGAGGGAGCAGCTGAAAGAGACATCTGAAATATTACCAACAACCCTCTTGACTTGAAAACTGATTTCCTAAGACAGCAGCTCCAAAACTAAATGTCCCAACCAGAAGTGGAGGCACGCCAGGCTAAAAAAGAAATCGACAGCTTTATTGTCATTGCCCAGAGAAATGCCACTATGATTTGGAAAGCTGCACTGAAATAATCATTCTCTACTAGGTTTTGGAAATTTAACCTGATGGAGATTTGTGTTAAAAAGTAGCACTGGGAGAAAAAGCAATTCCAAAATTCTCCCTGCCTTCAAACTCCTAGAAATATTAGAAGACAACTACAATGCTTGATTTCTTTCCCACATACTTATCCTCACTGAAGATAGTTGAGGGATAAAAGAAGGTTGCTTTTTTAAAATGAAATGTTGAATACTAATTTAAACCAATTTTAGAAAATAAACATAAAAGGAGAGGAGTGGCACTCTAGGGCCCTAGGCAGGACAGAAGAATTAAACTTTGTCTGGAGACCATCAGGGGGACTGTCCTGTCTTCTGAGTTGCAGCATTGTAAGCCCCAGGAAGCACAGATGAATTACTCATGGAGAATGTTTTTGTTTCAACACTAGACTTTAACTGATACTGTTGTCATTTAAATTTATGATTTTTTTAAATTCAGGCAGCAAAAAGAAGAGCCCTCCCAAAGTGATTTGGGAACTAGTCCCTACTAAAAGTATGCAGATACTGCTTAGACATTCAGAATCTCATATATATATATATACAAGCATTTTTAATTGGAGTCCACATTACAGGGCTTTTTAATAATATGGGAAAAGGAGGAAAATCTCCCCACAAATGTACCTATGCTGAGTATATTGATATTTTGACATGATCTTTAAGCTTTATTACAACTGAGCTATATACACAACAGACCTCCCTTACCCCTGAACTATAAAAATCCTTTTGTTAAAAAAATTTCTCACCAAGCACTATGATGAATTTGAGATCTTGACAGACACTGTATGTGGACAATTGCAAACAAATTTAATTGGTTTGAAGACACATATGATGTGGCCAAATGTTTGAAGACATATTCAAACCACATACTAGCAACAATAAGAGACAAGCTGACATCAAGGAATGGTATGTCAAAGACATACTATTTGGCAATTTTAAAAAGAAAAATGTGTCTTTCTTAATGTTTACATAAATGTTTTGATGCCACCTTATCAAAAAAATCTTACTTTCTTATGTCATATACTATTTTACCTAGCAAGAATCATAGACCTTATAGGTCAATCCTGGAGGTAGAGAGGCAGGTACAAGGAAAGGGATGCTGAGGCCTGGCCAAACAGGCCTCTGGAAGAGAGAAAGGTATAGTCAGACAGCTGTTGGCCTTTCCTAGCCTTCAGCACCCAGGGATCTATGGTTCCATAGGTGTTTTTTCAGTCAAGTCTCAAACTGGGTGGAAAGGACAGTTTCCAAGAGTGAGGTTGACCTGACAACTATACACACAACTGACAGCACACCTAAGAGAAAGGAGAAAACGTGACAACAAAGGCAGGCTAATAATAATGCCTGAGATATTTTTATTCATTATTTATTTATCACTCTGTCAATAACTCTTTTCTTGAGTATGGTCTATGTGCCATGCTCCATGCTAAGCACTGAGGATCCATCTCTATAAACAAAATTAAATTTTTGTCTTTTGCCAACTCATATGAAAATACCTAGACAGGATTTCTCACCATATTTATAGGTTATTTGGGGGAATAGATTGACTTAAAATATTGGCATGGTGAGAGATGGTTACTAGACTAAGTGTGGTGATCACATCATAAGATATAAAAATGGTGAATCACTATGTTGTGCACCTGAAACTATATACTACAGTATGGCAATTATACTCTCAGAAAAAAATTTTAATATAGGTATCTCAGAAAACTATATGATATCCATCCAGGACAGCTGACAGTGTTTATTTCTATAGAGTTACTTCCTGGCCTGTGCCAACCTATGTATGGGTCTGCTCCATGGTGAATAACAGTAGGGTTAATGATACTTCCTCAACCCCAGCAGAAAGGTCAGCTAGGGGATGAATAAAACAGAAATGGTCTCTACACTTTGGGAGCTCACAATCTAGTGGGCTGTCGATTTTCAATGCCTATTCACAAACATTACCATATCCAATTCACACAACAATCCTGCAATGCAACCAGAAGAGGTATTATTACACCTACTTCAGAGAGGAAACACCTAAGGCAAGATGACATTGATGTCACTCAGTTTAATGGGGAAGAGCTAGAATTCTGAGCCCAGATTGATGCTCTGAGTCCAGATTGGGTCCTCTGTCCATTCCATCTCAGTGACTTTCTGATGTGAATATTCACAGAAACATGGGATGTTATGCAAGAATCAAGCCTCTAGTGCAGCACATGTTAAGGAATCTGTATCATCTCCTGATTGATCTTCATTTTTATTGTCCTAATGGATCAATTAGAAAAGGAAGTTTACACACACTTTTAAATGACATTTTTCTATGCTCTGAAAACCTCAAAAGGATCCACTATAAGAAGTCAAAGAAAATGAAGACATCAGTAAAACTAGAGTGAATGCCACAAACACAGCAAACCTCTATTATTCATGGCATATTATAGTTTCTTTTTTGTAGTTTTATAAAATCTATTAATGTAATCTTTTTATACAGTAGAAAAAAGAAAAAAGGGTCAAATTTTTCCCCATAGATTTCAATAAAGCATTAATAAAAACGCAATATCCATTTTTATACAGACTCTTAATAAACCAAAAATATAACATGATAAAATGTATTTGGAGGGGGTCAATAGGGGGAAAGGAGGACATTTGTAATACTTTAAACAATGAAGTTTCAAAAAAGAAATCAGCTGACAGCATTCTTTTTTTTTACTTTAAATATCTTTACATTTTATTTTCAACTACACTTCAATTAAGCAGAAAAAAAACCACCACAAACTTGGTGGCTTATTAACAATAGAAATGTATCTCTCACAATTCTGGAGGCTGAAAGTACAGGTTCAGGGTGCCAGCATGTTTTGTTTCTAGTGAGAACCCTTTTCAAGGTTGTAGGTTGCTGATTCCTACCTGGGTCCTCACATGGTGAAAATGGTTAGGGAGCTCTGTGAGGTTTCTTTTATCAGTACAATAATCCCATTCATAATTGCTCTACTCTCATGACTTGATCATCTTCCAAAGACTCCAGTACCTAATACAGTCACATTTGACATGGACATTTTTATTTTTATTTAATTATTTTTTAAATTACAGTTGACATACAATATTATATTAGTTTCATGTGTACAACATAGTGATTAGACGTTTATATAACTTGTGAAGTGATCACCCTGATAAGTCTAGTACCCATCTGACACCATACATAGTTATTATAATATTATTGATTATATTCCCTATGCTGTACTTTATATCCCCATGACTGTTTTTTGTAACTGTCAATTTGTACTTCTTTTTTAAATTTATTTTTCAATTACAGTTGACATTCAATATTATTTTATATTAGTTTCAGATGTACAGCATAGTGGTTAAACAATCATGTACTTTAAAAAATGGTTCCTCAATATTTCAAGTACCCGCCTAGCATAGTTATTATAATATTATTGACTACATTTCCTATGCTGTATTTTACATCCCCAGTACTATTTTGTAACTACCAATTTGTACTTTTCAATCCCTTCACCTTTTTCACTCAGCCCTCCACCTCCCATCTCCTCTAGCAACCATCAATTTGTTCTCTGCATCTATGTTCCTGTTTTGTTTGTTCATTTATTTTGTTCTTTACATTCAATATCAAAGTGAAATCACATGGCATTTGTCTTTCTCTGACTTATTTCACTTAGCATAATACCCTCCATGTGGTCGCAAATAGTAAGATTTTCAATTTTTCATGGCTGAATTATATTCCATTGTATACATGTTCCACCAATTTTTTATCCACTCGTCTATTGATGGGTACTTGGGTTGTTTTGATAGCTTGGCTATTATAAATAATGCTGCAATGAATATAGGGTCACATATATCTTTTCAAATTAGTATTTTAGACTTCTTTGGATATACACCCAGAAGTGAAATTGCTGGGTCATAAGGCAATTCCATTTTTACTTTTTTTGAGGAAACTCCATACTGCTTTTCATAGTGGCTGCACCAATTTGTATTCCCAGCAGTAGTGCACAAAGGCTCCCTTTTGTCCAAATCCTCACCAACACTTGTTGTTTGTTGATTTATTGATGATAGCCATTCTGACAGGTGTGAGGTGATATCTCATTGTGGTTTTAATTTGCATTTCTCTGATTATTAGTTGAGCATCTTTTCCTATGTCTTTTGGCCATCTGTATATCCTCTTTGGAGAAGTTTCTATGCAGGTCCTTTGCCCATTTTTAAAATGGATTGTTTGTGTGGCTTTTGGTGTTGAGTTGTATGAGGTTTTTTAATAAATTTTGGATCTTAACCTTGTCATCAAGATGTATCATTGATGAATATTTTCTTCCATTCAGTCAGTTGTCTTTTCATTTTGTTAATGATTTCCTTTGTTGAGGCTATCTGGGGGTCTTTTGTGGTTCCATGTATAATTTTAGATATTTTTGTGAAAAACGCCATTGGTATTTTGATAGGAATTGCATTGAATCTATGGATTGCTTTGGGTAATATGGACATTTTAATGATGCTAATTCTTCCTATCTATAAACAGGGTATATGTTTCCATTTATTTATATCTTCTTCAATTTTTTTCTTCAGTGTCATAATTTTCTGAGTACAGACAGGTCTTTTCCCTCATTGGTTACATTTATTCCTAGGTGTTTTTTATGGTTTGTATTGATTTCAGAGAGAGGAAAGAAGAGTGAGAAAAAGAGAGAGGGGAGAGAGAGAGAGAGAGAGAGAGAACAACATCAATGTGAGAGAGAAACATTGATCGGCTACCTCCCACACACACCCCAACCGGGGATTGAGCCTGCAATCTGGGTATGTGCTGTGACCAGGAATCAAACCAGCAACCTTTCAGTGCACAGAACGACACTCAATCAACTGAGCACACTGGCCAGAGCCCTAGGTGTGTATGGTGTTTTGTTTTTGTTTTGTTTTTTATGTAACTGTAAATGAGTTTGTTTTCCTAGGTTCTCTCTCTGATAATTCATTATTGGTGTATTAAAATACAACCAATTTCTAAGTATTTATTTTGTACCCTGTCAATTTACTGAATTCATTTGTCAGTTTTAGTAGTTTTTTGGTGGAAACTTTAGGGTTGTTAAAGTTTCTGATATGCCAAGCGATATGTCACAGTGTGGATAAAACTGGAAAGTACAAGAAAATGATTTCTATTCAACAACCAATGATGACTTTCTTGTTTTTCTTTGGGTAAGGGGAATTTGGTCTGTTTCCTCATCTGTTAAGGGGAATATTCTCTATTCTACCTTCTTTATGGGGTTGGTAAGAGGATAATGTCACAGAAAGCTCTTTGAAAGCATAAAGGGTTCAAATCCCAGCAGACTTTAGGAAAAGAGCCTCACAATAGCGCAATTAAAACATAAACTGTCCATACAAGACTCTGTGGAGATGTGAGAGAATGGTAATACTAAAAAATAAAATAAAATAAAATAAACTCTGCTGGTTCAGTGAAAGAGAGGTGGTGGGGGGGGTGGTTCTGGCTTTGGGGAAGAGAAGAAGCTCATTTATATCCTCCTTTATTTTTCTTACCTCATCCCCTAGTCAGTCAGTCCATTTTTAGCCATTTTTTTGTGGCCTGCAGATTCAACATGCAAAACTTAGAGCTTCTCTTGAAGGCCATCTAGAAACTTTAGGTGCTTCCAAGGTGGCATGCAGGCCATCTGCCAAGAACTAACCAACCATATGGATTTCATTAGCCCATCTCTGTTAATCCTCCCAGGTAACCTACTTGCTTACAGAGAGCATTTCACAACCCAGAAAGCCTAAGGGGGTTAAGTTTTTATTCTCTTTGAGGCTGCCAACTCTCTCAGACAACACCAGGATAAATAACAGAATTTCCAGATCTTTGTGAGAACTCTGAAACTCTCTCCCCTAGAGGAACTCATCTCAGGATCTCACTTTCTTATCTGACAAAGTCAAATCACCTAATAGCCTCCCAGTCAGAGGAAAGGAGCCCATCTGTTCAATTAAACTTTCCTTGTGTTCATCTGACAAGCTTGAGCAAGTTAATTATTTACAACTATAGGCCCAGTGCATGAAATTTGTGCACTCGGGGAGGGGGATCCCTCAGCTTGGCCTGCACCCTCTTGCAGTCCGGGACCCCTCAGGGGATGTCCAAGCGGGCCTAAGCTGACAGTTGTACATCCTTAGCGCTGCCCCGGAGGTGAGAGAGGCTCCTGCCACTGCCACTGTGCTCACCAGCCTGTGAGCCCAGCTTCTAGCTGAGCAGGACTCTCTCTGTGGGAGCACACTGACCACCAGGGGGCAGCTCCTGCATTGAGTTTCTGCCCCCTGGTGGTCAGTGCACATCGTAGCAACCGGTCATTCTGCTGTTTGGTCGATTTGCATATTAGCATTTTATTATATAGGATTCTCCTTCATCACCATGCGAAGTCTAAAAACTTGACCATAAGGATCAAGTAAAATTTCAATTTAATGAAACTCAACAAGAATATTCAATTAACTAGAATGCTTGGTGCAGTCCACTTTGAAAGGAAAAGGCAGTTCACACAAACAAAACATTGCTATGAGTTTTGTTTTGTTTTGTGTTTTGTTTTGTTTTGTTTTGTTTTGTTTTTCAAAAAGGCTATTAGGTACTGTCCTGTGTTCAGATTCATTTTCTACATTTTTAATTAAATAAAATATTCATGTAGGTAAATAAATATTCATGTCTGACACACCAAGTTAGACACCAGAGATACAATAGGGGAAACATGTCTGACACACCAAGTTAGACACCAGAGATACAATAGGAGAAACATGACAGAATCTCTTCCTTCAAAGAGATTGCATTCTGTTAGAAAGAGACAAACAATCAACATGTAAACAAATACATGTATAAAATAATTTCAGATACCAATAAGTAATATAGGATATTATGATAATGACAGAGTTAGAGTGAACTGTTTCTTTTCTTTGTTTGTTTTTAATATCTTTATTGATTTCAGAGAGAGAGAGAGAGAGAGAGAGAGAGAGAGAGAGAGAGAAACATCAATGATGAGAGAGAATCATTGATCGGCTGCCTCCTGCATGCCCCCTACTGGGGATCGAACCCACAACCCAGGCATGTGCCCTTGACCAGAATCAAACCCCGGACCTTTAGGTCCACAGGCCGACGCACTATCCACTGAGCCAAACCAGCTAGGGTGAGAGCACTGTTTTAACTAGAAGTTTGGGAGGGAAAGCCTCTTTAAGGAGAGAACATTTTTTTAGAGACCTGAATAACAAGAAGAGATAGCCATGTGGCAATCTGATGGAAGAGTTCCAAACAGAAGAAATAACAAATGTCAAGGTTCTGGGGTAGGAACAATCCTGGCACATTTAAGAAATAGGAAAAGACCAGTGTGGCTGAAGAATGGAATTCTTCATATAACTAGGTTATATAACTGAGTTATAGTGATGAAGATTGTGTAAAGTGGTCAGATTTAGAATATATTTTGGAAGTAAAGTCACAGAATTTGCTGATGGTTCGAATGACATTTGTGAGCAAAAGGGAAGAACCAAGAATGACTCTCAGATTTTTGGCCTATATTCCTCTTAGTGATCACTAGTGAAATCTATAAGTCCTGCATTCTTTAAATGACCCAAGGATACTTGCTAAACTGCAGTTCCCAAGGGCTGAAAAGATACATTAGTACTAATTAGGAAATTTTTCCAAGTCAGAAAATAAGAAGTCTAAGGTTAATCCTCAAAAAGTTTTCATAGTCCAGAAGCCCTTAATGATTCACGCCTTTTTTGTGTCATATTCCTGTCTTCTTAGAAGATGGCTTTATGATAGAGAGATATATTCACAGGTGACTAACTCTATTTTGCAAAAACATAACTGGCACCCCATTTTTGCCACCTGGCAGAAAAGATACATCAGATAAATTCAAGCAAATTTAGTAATTTCCTAGTCATTTCAGGATTTTTCACTCCATCCTCCCTAGGATGACATCTAAGTTCTAGGAAGTTTATGTGGTATTATGGCTTCAGGGGAAGCCATCTAACCCCAGACCATCATAATCACTTCCAGATATCCACTGCTTAGATGTTAAGTAGTCTTTCCCCTCCATATTAGTATATCTGAGATATAACCAACCAAATCCTCAGCATCCCCGCATCCAGGCCACAAGACCTCTGCAGGCCTGACCTTGTATTTATTCTGAAACATGTATTCTCATTCATTCTCTCTCTCTCTCTCTCTCTCTCTCCCTCCAACCCTCCCTCCCTTCCTTCCTCTCTCCCTCTCTGCTACCATTATATGGCTGCTGGAAGAGTCAGTTTCTCTCCTTCTACCAGTCTGGAGACACTCAGACTTCTCCTAGAGACCTCATGTAGCCATTGCTATTCTATCACACCAGCACTAAACCAAATGTGGACTATTCTCTTAGATTCATCATCTCTGTGCTATAGTCTGGGAAATGAGACCTCATTGTTTCTACCCTGGGGTCCTCAAATAGCTAGGAGTCCCATCATCCCTCCCCCATTTAGAGAGCCATGTCTGACTTCTCTTTTACTTCTCTCTTCCTTGACTTTTATCCAAGGGTAGTTAGTCTGGCTTTTTATCTATCTGCTTTCCATTTTATTGAGTGTGGAATAAACTTCATATTTCCCTTGTATACCTAAGAATTTTGAAACTCAAAAATTTCCTTTTTTCTCAAAAAGCTTGACTTTAATCTAAAACTTGGCTTTCAAGATAATGTTGTCTCTGCTATAAGTTTTGAAAACAGTTTGGTTGAGGTACAATTCACATGCCATAAAATTCACTCACTTAAAATATACAATTCAGTGGATTTAATTTATGACATTATTAAAATTTTTAAATTATAATAAAATAGATATAACAAAATTTGCCACTTTAACCATTTTAAGTACATAATTCATAGCATTAATTACATTCACAATGTTGTGCAACCCCACCACTGTTTACTTTCAAAATATTTTCACCATTGAAAAGAGGAACTCCATAACAATCAATAACTTTCCATTCCCCCACCACTGGTAACCACTACTCTATTTTTCATCTCTATGAATCTCTATGGAATCATAGAATATTTGTCTTTTTGTGCCTGGCTTATTTCACTTAGCACAATGTCTTCAGAGTTCAACCATGTTGTAGCATATGTCAGAAACTCATTCATTTTTATGGCTGAACTAATATATCATTGTATATATGTATCACATTTTGCTTATTCATTCATCTTTTAATGGACACTTGGGTTTTTTACAACCTTTTGACTATTATAAATAATGTTGTAATGAACATTGGTGTACAAACATCTATTTGACTGTCTGCATTCAACCCCTTCTGGTATATACCTAAGAGTGCAATTGCTAGATCATATGGCAATGCTATGTTTATCTACTATAATTTTTTAAAGTCTATTTTAAAACAAAAGATTAAGGCATTTTCTGTTCTGTTTCCTTTCCATTCTTGTTCAAACAACTCTAATCTTCTGTTAGGCCATAGATACGTCTGTCCCAATAGGAAGAGGGTCACTGGGTAACTGTTACTGGAGATAGAACATTAGTTAATATCACAAAGTTTCATCTTGATAAATGACTGAAGTTGAGGAGGTGTGTATGTATGTGTTGAAAAATACCTAAAGTCTTGTCTAAGGGAGATTAGGATAGAAAAAAAAACAGTTTCCAAAAAAAATTATGACTTTGAAACAATAGTAAAACAGTACAAATCAATAAATAGACTTCCAAGGGTCAATTGGAAATCACTGCTTGAGACCAAGGTGCTCTGAGCAGTCTTATTTCTAATTTCTTAATTTACATTTTGCATGTGAAGATGAGGTTCATTAAAAATGAACTCTCCAAAGAATACTTTTCTTTTTATAATGAGTTTAAGAAACCAGTGTTGAAAATCAAACTCCATCTATGGTTTGCCTAATAATACCAGATAAAAGAAGATTTCATAACCAACCTTTCATATTTAAAAACAGCCCCCACGATATTGGGCATTATTTCAGCCAAAATAAACAGTCTCTTTCCTGAATGTGGTAGCATTAATGTGATAGTCATAAAGAGAATCACATTAAAGCCCATATGCACAAATTTTGAAGTTTGATTTCCAAATATTTGTATCCTGCCTCTTTCCTCCAAAGAGACAGACACACACATACATGCATGTGCACGTGCACAGAAATTCAGTGGATTTAATTTATGACATTATTAAAATGTCATACACACACAAAAATTTGGGTAATTGTGATTACCAAGTAATTGAAATTAATTATATATGAAAGCCGGAGGGAGTAAACTGCTCCCACTGACCAGATCCTGAAGAACACTTTTGCTTTATTTTCTTGACCTGGGGTTTCATCCAATTGTACAAACAAAAAGGTTGAAAATAATATGGTCAATGATTGAGGGGAAATATAAATAAATTCAATGAGACTTGGATAAATGCATGAAATACACATCCATAGAAAGTAAAAGATAAGGGACAGGTGTTTGAAGGACACCTCCTTCAAGTGGATAACCATGGCTTCTAATAGTTCTTTGTCAACCGTTTCTTAAAACATTCCTATCTGGAATTACCCGAAGATCTAACCTATAAGGACTGGTCTACAATTTTTTACAAGATTGTTTCCCTCTTCACAAGAATTGAGACTATTTAGTCTGAAGAAAATATGTAGCAGTAGAATATATTAGGATTTCCTTCAAATACTTGAAGGGTAGACATTTTAGAGATAAATTATACTTGTTCTGTAGGGCCTTAGGATGGATATTAAATGGATAGAGGTATTTGCTCATTGTAAAAAGAATATTCTAATAGAGCAATTCAAAAATAGAATGGGCTATCTCCATAGAGTGTGAGCTGTTCATCTTTGAAGGTATTCAAGTACAGACTAATGGCCACTTGTCAGGGATGTTGAATAGCGGAGTCAATAATCTGATGAATGACTATACTATACTAGAACACTGGTTGCATATAAAATCATTTGGGGAGATATTTTAAAATACAAATTATTGGGTCTCATGCCTCCCCTCCAAGATGTTGATTCCATAGGTTCCATTAATCTGCATTTTTAAACTAGCACCCCAAGTGACTCTAACATAGATGGCTTAGAGTGCTCTTTGAGGAACATTTGACTATACAACATATGAGAGAATTTCTGCTTTGATGATTTGTATTTGCTTTTTTCTATTAATCCTATGTGAAGGTTGCAGGGAGGAGGCTAGAGGCTGGGCTTATAATACAGAGAGAATCCTGAGTAGGATATATCTGGGGCTTGTCTGGCAGGAAGAAATATCTTGAGAGTGATCACAGCTGACTGTCTGAGTTGTAGCCTCCTCCTCTGAGTATTCCTGAGAGGGAGAGAAATTAAAAAATTTCCTCTCATCAACAAGGACCAATGGGAGATGATTGTTCCAGGAGGTAGAATCTGAGGTTCAGCTGGCTCTGAGGCTTTAGGGTGCCCCACGTGCAGATCTCTATAGGGAAGGTCAAACAATAGTCTCTAGCTAGAGACTATGAACAATAAAAGGTTATGAAAACTATAAATGGAGGAGACATGAGAATGCAGGGGAATGATGCCCAGAAGCTTCAAAATGTTTATAATTTTGACCTAATTCTCCTATGATTCATATGACACACTTCCTTTTTCACTGTGGGTCTTGGGTAACCAGAACTGTTGCATTAATATTTTTATGGGTCCTTCAGAAACCCCATGATTCAAATGTCCTATCCTAGAGGACTGCAGGTGGCTATATCCAAGTGTTGGTTATTGTTTCAGATTTTCAAGCAGTATGACCTAGGTAAAGGCTGTAGGTAAGAGAAATTTCTTAAGGAAAAAATGGGACAGATGTACAAAATAAACCAGAAGCTGAAACTGACCTTAATCCTCCCCCTTTCTCTTTCCTTCTCTTACTGCCGGGTCTAGGGGTTGTCAGGGTTGCTATATTAGTGCTTTTACAGAGGCTTTAGAGACCCTCTTATCTCAAATGTCCCTACCTAGAAGAATTTAGGTGAACATCCCTAGGTGCTAATCAGCATCAGAAAACAAAAGCAATAGAAAGAAGTGTGGGCACCAGAAATTTCATAAAGAGAGAAAACAATGGGACAGAAGTAAGAGATTGCTCAGGAGTTTGATAACTCCTGACAACATGACAACATGACCGAAACTACCCTACAAGCCCCTCCCCTGATATCCTTCCCCATTTAACTTCCAGGTGGCCAGGGCTGCTATGTTTGTGATTTTACAGAGGCTTCAAGGAATCCCAAGCTCCAAAATTCCTCAGTCCCCAGAACAGTAGGTAGACAAACAGAACTGGCCTTCACATGGGGAAGTTAGAGTATTAAAACATGGTAGGAAGCTACGTGCAAGAGAAATGTCCTTAAACATTAAAAGGGGCAGAATGAGAAATTGCAACAAGAGCTTTGAACTCTTGGCCGTTAGCTAAAGCTCTCTCCTACTATCATGTTACCCCACACCTCTCTCCCTCTTTGTCCTTTTCCATGCCTTTTATTATGAGGCAGCTGTACCCTGTTAATACGTTTAAAAGATTTCAGGAAGCCTCATGACTAAAAACTTCCAACCAAGAGGACTTTAGCTGAGTAAATATGAATTTGATCACCAGGAAGAGCTCAACATTAGGAGGATGTAAATGCTGTCAGGAAAAGAAACATATTTTAAAACTAGTGCAGAAGGAAAAGACAGACCAGGAGCGAGGGAACTCCTGCTCTTCCTCTGGAAGTACTTTTCTAATATATCACTGCCTAATCCTTACCCCCATACGGCCCGCGCAGGCCAGATCCGGCCCTGCACATTGGGCAGCCAATGCAATTGCATTTGTTTCTTGCAGAGGCATTAGGGAGACCAGGGGTTCAATCTTTCCCACCTGTGAGACTTGTTGAGTAGACAGCTCCAAGTACCCCTATGGCAGGGCGATGCCTCCTGGAAGTAAGTGGCCCTCGAGTCAAAAAGTTTGCCCACCCCTGGCTAATCCTTACCCCCATTCCATTTTCCCATTTTAACCTGCTGGGCCTGCACATTGGGCAGCCAATGCAATTGCATTTGTTTCTTGCAGAGGCATTAGGGAGACCAGGGGTTCAACCTTTCCCACCTGTGAGACTTGTTGAGTAGACAGCTCCAAGTACCCCTATGGCAGGGCGATGCCTCCTGGAAGTAAGTGAAGGTCATTGCTGAGGGGAATTTGAGCTGGATCCCTCACTCTAGTATCTCTACCAAGGAGGGTTAGTGAGAGCTCATCTTTCTAGAAACGAGTGGTATGGTGGACATTTGTAACCAGAATAAAGTGCTGGCCTTTTAAGCCTTAAAGAAAGAGGTGAGAGTGCTGTGATCTTTTCTTCCTCCCTCCCTTTTGTGAATTCTACATTGCCATTATCTTTTCTACATACTATGGGTACTAGGTAAACAGACACATGATGCACTTGGTGGTAGTAGCAGCATTCCAATTCCCAGGAAAGAGAAAAATGCTTTCCAGGCCAGAGGCCAGATTACCCAGCATTTCATCAACACTATTCATTCTGGGGAAGTTGGTCAATTTACTAATCAGTGCAATCTGTGTCAGTGTTGCCAAGACTCCTACAGGGTGAAGATGGTGTGGGAAACTGTTAACAAGGTAGGAACAGTATTCCAAACATTAATTATTTGTAACACTAATGAATAATTAAGAAGAACCATCCCTCCTTTCTAACCTCATCCCTCCTTTCTAACCTTCTTTGTGGTGCCATAATCTCCCAAACAAAAGTATATATCCCAATTAATACAGAAAAGAGACCTCTACGCACCCACCTCTTGCTGAAGAGTAGGTAATTTATCTCTCTTTTATTGAAGACCAGATCCGTTTTTGTAAGGCTAGTGTCCAATCTTTTTCCACTCTGTTCTACTGGGACCCTTGCTATTAATGGCGAATGGCACCAGAATGTTAAACCTCAGTCCTTAAGTTTTGGCTAAGAAAGAATTCAGAGTCAAGACTCAAATACAAGCAAAAGTTTATTTAGAAAGTCACAGAGGTAGACGTAAGCCATGGAACTGGTGAGGCAACTGAGCTGCATGGGCTCAGGAAACAAGTTACAAAGACAAAAGAAGGGCCCTTGGATCTTAGGTGAAAGAAAGCAAAGGTGCATGCCTCGAGGGAAGGAAGAGGGAGGAAAGGCACAGGTGTGCAGAGGAGAAAGAGGGAGAGGGAGAGAGGGAGAGGGAGAGGGAGAGGGAGAGGGGGGAGAGAGAGAGAGAGAGAGAGAGAGAGAGAGAGAGAGAGAGAGAGACTGCTGGGAAAGAAGGGGGCAGGGAAAGGCTTGGGACCTTTGTCTTAAGGGTTTTTATCTGGAGGTCGCAGGGGAGGATCTCAATAGCATATCCATCAGCTTTCCAGGTTTTTCCTTTCAGAGTCATAGTCGCTACTAATTTGTCAGTGCCAGGGCAGAGGGTCATTAGTCATCACATCTGGTCCTGATGTCAGAGGTGGCTTTGCCCCACCTGGCCTTGCTGCTTTTCTGGGCCTGGAGCTGAAACACAACTGAGGCCTAGATGTTATCTCTAGGGCATAATGCTTAAGGGATTGGTCATGCAAGGGTTTGTATGGGAGTCATATTAGACTATTCTTCTGCCCCCTTGTTCCTCCTATAAGGGGGTCTACCACATGACTAGTGATATGCTAGGGGGAAAAAAGGTTAGGGGAGGGTCCGAATGGCATGACCAGAGATATGAAAGGTCAGGGGGCCTAAACTGCATGACCAGCGATATGCTAGGGGAGGAAAGGTCATCCTGGGGGTGAGGTTCCACCTTATAATTATCCATTGCTAGTAACCCTGGGCTTTCTGCCCTGGTGACCTTCTGTACCAGGCCCATCATTCCTATTTTGCTCAGGTCTGTCTAACTCCTATTATATCACTACTAGTGGCCTGGTGCACAAAATTTGTGCATGAGAGGGGGGGTTCCCTTAACCCCTCAGTCCAGCCTGCACCCTCTCCAATCAGGGACATCCCTCTCGCAATCTGGGACTGCTGGCTCCTAACTGCTCACCTGCCTGCCTGCCTGATCACCCCTAACTGCCTCTGCCTGCCTGCCTGATTGCCCCTAACCCCTCTGCCTGCCTGCCTGATTGCCCCCAACTTCCCTCCCCTGCCAGCCTGATCATCCCTAACTGCCTCTGCCTCAGCCCCCACCACCATGGCTTTGTCTGGAAGGAAGTCAGACATCTGGAAGACGGCCTGTCGGTCGACCTGGTCTAATTAGCATATTACCCTTTTATTAGTATAGATTACCATAGATACTGTTCCAGTGACACTTATGGGATGCAGCACAGTACCCATTGTATTAGGACTTCCCACCTTGAATTGCTTTGTATTGGCTTTTTTTCTTCCCAGAAAATTACTGAGCTTGCCCTTCTTCCAGTTCAAAGATTAACTAGGATAAGTTAAAACCATTTGTTATCTTTTAAGGCTTCCCTCTTCTTCCAAAACCTTTGCCTACTCAACACAGCTGGACCCTACCTTAAGTAATCTATATATCAGAAAATGCACAACTGATAAAAGCAATAAATAGAATTTACAAGTGCATTTTTATGTTTACAGATCATTAATTGCTTGTCAGAGAAACCAAAAAGGAAGGCTTTAAGAAATAAATATAAAACAGCCAATGCATCAATAGCAAAATAAAATTTGATTTTTAAAAATGAAGCCAATCCATGCCATAATTTTTGTCCCCCTAGGAATTAATCTGTTACATGATGAACGCATACTATTATCTAGGCCCGCGGTTGGCAAACTGCGGCTTGAGAGCCACATGCGGCTCTTTGGCCCCTTGAGTGTGGCTCTTCCTAAGCCTTAGGAGTACCCTAATTAAGTTAATAACAATGTACCTACCTATATAGTTTAAGTTTAAAAAATTTGGCTCTCAAAAGAAATTTCAATCATTGTACTGTTGATATTTGGCTCTGTTGACTAATGAGTTTGCCGACCACTGATCTAGGCAAAGCCGCACAAATAAGGGAAAAGAAAATTCAAATGGGGTTGAAAAGCTGAGATTGAGCCAATCTACATAGGTGTAGAAACAGCATTCCAGTCTGGTAACTAATTTCAATTTCCCTTACAAACATGGGTCATTTTCTTCAGTACTTTTGGATCCATGCCTTCCTGACTCTGTACTATATATTTAGCATGTCCCATGTTGCCAAGACTGAAATGTTGAGAAACTAAAAATTCTGCGTTCCTTGATTTTGTGTTTAAATTTGTAAACTTAATGTTGCATTAATGGCCTATTTTGCATATCTGTTTGATTGTACCATCTTAAAGATTCATTTAAACCTGGGGAGGACAGCATGACTCTTATCTGCTTCTCATTAATAACATGCTTTTCAGTGAGTAGATAATGAATAACCTGGATAGAAATCAGTAGAAATGCAGATTGCCATTAGGTGGAGAAGGGATAGGAAATCCACTTTCCCCACAACACTGACAAGCAATTTCCAGACAGAAGGTAAAGAAACCAGGCCTCAAAGACAGATGAAGGACTGTGAAGGAAAAGTCATTTTAATGGAAGCGACGTTTAAAATCTTGGGTTCATAGAAACAAGCTATTTAATTATGAAAAAGGAAAGCAGATAACTCTTAGCTACAGCTTATCCTAATGGGCTCTGAAAAACATTCAGGTCTGCATAAGCATTCTTTAATTTGTTTAGTTAACTACTGTTTGTGGCACACTGGTGAAGATGAAGGGTGGGAGGTAGTGGGCATTAAGCATTACTGATGACAGAGGTCTGCCATTAGTTGATCAGATTTGGAATAGAAGGCAAGCAGGAGAGTCTTAAAGAAAAAATACATAATTTTTTAAAAGTATTATTGTCCTACTCCACTTTTCTGGAATAGCAACAGATAGTAACAGTCTTGCTCGAGATATAAAGGGCCTGTTTTACAAGTTATTTTATTTCTTTGGTAATAAGGTGCAGGCACAAAAATGACCAATGACTGCTAATAAACTATCCCACAGGCCACAGGTTTCACAGGTACTAGGAAATACATGATGTTTAGAAATGCAACCAATTTCCCTTTACTCTTTTAAATCCTTTAGGATTCAACATGGCTTCCTTTTGCTGTTCACTATTGATCTTTACTGAATAGAGATGATGATTGTATGTATCAGAAACTCAAGTCAAATGAAGTAATGGTTTGATTAGGTTTTCTTTGGAGACTTTTCATATTTTGGTTTTGTTTTTGTTCAACAGTGGCAGTAAATACACAGGCTTTAATATAAAACAATCTAGTTTTCTAGATGATTCTTTAAAACACACCTACAACTTTGCTTCAGCTTATTAATCTGTTTCCTGGATTTTTTTGTTTTGGTTTTTGTTTGTTGTTTTTTTCTAATGG
The DNA here is from genome assembly GCF_000147115.1 of Myotis lucifugus. Taxonomy (NCBI): domain Eukaryota; kingdom Metazoa; phylum Chordata; class Mammalia; order Chiroptera; family Vespertilionidae; genus Myotis; species Myotis lucifugus. Next base: position 14,175,738 of record NW_005871050.1, on the reverse strand, counting down.
GGTTAGGTTTGCAAATCATCAATTTGGCAGCATTTGTTTTAGTTTGAGGTTTTTAGTATATCTTGCTTCAAGCACCGAGTCACTGTCTGACAATAACCAAACTGAATGGCTCTACCATTCCACTTGCCTAATTCCCCTATACTTGACTCTCATATGAAATGCAGGTACGATCCTCCTTGTGGTGACTCAGAAAAAGCAAATTTACAGTGGTGACCTTAATGTAACTGTAACATGGTTTGAAAATGTTAAGCAAAGGCATTTGGAATAAGTACTTGACAATGTTATTTGGAATTTTTAGAGGAAAGTATCTCTGGAGATTTTACCACTTTTAATTTTGATTATATTCAATTCTTCAACCCATCTATTAGAGCTGAAACAGAGAAGTATTATTTTTTTAAAAAAAACTGGGGGGAATTGTAAATGTGTTAAATGTCTTCCCACCTTTATTGGAATTCTTCCCTTGGAAAAGAGAATCAGAGAGAGGGGCTCCAAACAACATAAGATAGCAACTCAAAGAGCCAGAAAAAGAATGTCAGGCTGGGTAGAAATTAAGGGAGAATACTCTCTTTTCTTTTCCACAAATATTTCCTTGTATTAATCTGCTCTCTTGAAGGAAAATATGGTTCTCAGACAGAAATCACAATATTCTTTCATGACATACCTAGACCCAGGAGTTCATTTATTTTCAATTTTATACAAATAGAGTAAATTTAAAGGAAATAGTTCCTATGTATGCCCATGCAATTGTTGCCCAAGAAATAATACATTATTTCTTTCTCCTTCTTTCCCTTGCTTTCACCAATACACAGTCATATGGCAGTCACTGATTGAGGCAAAAGGAAATTGACAAGCAGTACTTGTCTGAATGCTTAGAAATGTGACAACCAAAGTGAATGAAAGAAAGACAATGAAATTCAGGTTTGGGTCATGCTTTAGAAATAAAATAATTTCTTGTGTGCCTTGCTCCAAATCAAGTGGAAACCATTTTTTAGTTAAAATTCAATGATTTCTTTTTCCAAACACACCTCATCAGATGTGGAAGAAAAATATGTGTCAGATGCATTTGGCAAGCCAGATGTGCTCTTCTTCTTCTGACGCAAATTGTTCTGTTCCCATCATGAGGTTAAATGTGAACACTAGTGGCCTGTTAAAGGGTTACAATGTATATCAAGAACATTCATTTATGCAGTCCTTAGTGGGAAGGGATTGGAGTTAATTTACAATTTACCCCTTGAAAAAAGCTTAAACAAGAAATAAATAACATTTTTAAAGGTGAGTTCAAGAAGAATATTGTCAGTGTTAGAGCTGAAGAGGCAAGGTTTGTTGTGAGAAAAAACAAATCTGTCTGTAGCCTTGAATTCAACAAACTTAGATGGGGTTTCAGCTTTGTTCCTCATTAGCTGTGTGACCTGGGGCAAGTTATTGAGCCAATGACAATATCCAAATTTCTATATACTAGTAAGAGACCCTTCAGGGTGGCATTCTAGGTGGGACTTATTTGGAGAATGTGTTTGCATAGCAAACACAGTTTCTCCCAGACTTGTTTAATTATGGTGACTTTGGAGTGGATTAATGGAAATGAGTGGGTATCCTAAAGCCCACTGTGGCACCTCTTGGCATTGCCACTGGGCTTATCCTCTCTCACCCTCGATTCTCTCGTCTATAAAATGGGCATTCATTCTTTTGTTCAACAAATATTTACTGAGCGCCTGAGTGCCAGACACTGCTCTAAGTGCTAAGGATTAAGCACTGAACAAAGATACCTGCAGCTCCTACCTCACAGGGTTGCTGTGGGGTTTAAATGAGATGGTGTTTGTAATATCACCTAAGCAACCAGAAACCCTTATGCAAATATAAGGCTTAAAGAAATCCAGCTATCTCCTGCTTCTGGTCATGACAAAACCAAGGTCTCTCTGAGTAAGAAAGGGGAATACTATGACAGGCAAAGCATTCTTGCCACAAACATCTCCCTTTCACAGGCCTAACCTTAAACCATTTATATAGACCTGAAACTTCTAACCACACTAAAGAAGTTGAGAATTGTCCCATCCCTCTGGGCCTTGCCCTTCCCCTGATTCTCCTACCCAGCCCACTCCACTAGGTACCTTGTGCTCTTCCAATGCCATGAAACATTAGGAAAGGCAAAAAAGAGAGGGAAGAAAGAAGGCGAGTTTAGGAGCTCTCTTGAGCAGTTGCATTGCCAGCTTCCTTTCCTTCCAGTGCCTTGCCTTGCAAGGATCACCTGTCCACATCCCAGTATTTGGGAAGCTCAGTGAGGTAGTATTTGCTTCTGAACATCAGGGAGGACACAGGAAGCACACAGGGGGTCTATAAGCACTCAGTTCAGGTAAACAGAGGCCTAAAGCCACCTTTTTAAAATTTGTTCCAGCTAGCAATTCCACCTAAACCTTTATTAAAGGCAAAAGTTTCAAAGGCAGCTAAATAATTCAGAAGAAAACACACATTATGGTTTTTATTTTTTATTTTTGTCAGCTATGCTTCTTTTTTCTCTCTCTCTCTCTTTATTAAGGTATTACATATGCACACATTATGGTTTTAAATGATATTCTCTTAATTAAAGGTATAATCCAGAGAAGAAATTGACTAAATTGTTAAATAATAAATAATCCACAATAAAATTGGAGAAGGCAAAAGGGAGTGCGAGGAAAGCATTTTTGTTTGAAACTCTTGCCTTTCCCCCTTTCTTATTGTTCTGTTCACAGGGCTGGTCTACTACAGCCCCTAAATGGCAACTTTTACAATGCCAAGAAACCCACTCTCCTTTTTAAGATATGAGTCTCCTATTCAAATAAAAATGATCTCTTGCTCAAGGGTAACAAAAGCTCTTACAGTATCAGTGAACACCTTCATGAGAACCAAGCCTACTAATGGCAAAAAGGGGTACAGGATAGACCTCTGAAGGAGGAAGACAGTGAAATCAGGGGAGAAGGGGAGAGGCTGAGAACCCAAAGTCATATCTTGTCTTTCTTTGACATGTTTGTACAAAGCTAGTCTTGTACATGCAGTGATAGAAATGGACACATAGGCATAATGACAACAATGGCCAAAAAGTAAATAAATACGTGAAGCTAGACCATTCCCTTTTGAGGAATAGTGGAGTGCAAATAATTTTATGAATGAATGACCTTTCCTTCATTCTATCCTCTCAATACTCAGAACACATTGTATGTATTTGGGGCATAGAGATATCATAAACACCAATACTCTCTTCTCAAATTATGTAATACTTATCTGCAAGCTGACACTAAAGTAATACCATTAATACCATTAGCAGATTATGCCTCTGTTGATAGTTATGCTTCCAATTTATTGATCTGTTTTGTTATCTACATATCTTTTTTGTTGTCTACACTATCAACATATCTAAACATGTCTGTTGAAGCTTGTCAAAGTGAAAAATTACACTCATGTTCAGATCATGAGAAGAGATGGCTTCATTGTTCTTTGTTCTAGTGCCACTATATTGTGCATATTGTGGTCAATTCTGGGGGACACACTTTAGGAGGGACTTTGAAAAAAATTTTAAAAAATTTAAAAAAAAATTATATATATATATATATATATATATATATATATATATATATATATAGTGACCAGAAGGGAAGGGGAAAGGACTAGAATTTGTGTCATACAAGCAACATATGAAAGCTCTTAGTTTAGTTTACAAAAGATGATAAACAGGTGACATGGTGTTGGTACTCTTCAGGCTATACATCATGTGGAAAAGATAGCATATTTATTCGGTATCATTTCAGAGGGTAGAATTAGGACCAGTGGGTGGAACTACAATTTTAGCATTAATTCATTCCACAGATGCGTAGTGAGTTTCCTACATGCCAGGCATTAAGCTAAACACTAGGAATGAGGAGCTCAGATTCCACTGGAGATGACAATTACAAAGCAATATTATCAGTGCTACCTACAATGGAGAAATGGAAGCACCGTGGGAGGACTGACCAATTCAAGCAAAAGGCAGAAGTAAGATTGGAAAGGAGAGAGACTCTCATGAAGGATGCCAGCCCAACAAAAAGAACTTTCTACCAACTTGAACTGTCCCACCATGGAGTGAGCTACCTCCTGAGCCTCTTCTGAGCTAGGGAGTGTCTCACCTCTAGAGACATTTGAGCAGAGAAGCCATTGCTGAATTGGGTAAGAGGTTGAACGAGATGTTTTTTAAAGTCTCATCTATCTCTAAAAATCTATTATTCTACTAAGTCCAACTGGATGTTCTATTGATCAAGTAGATATTCTAATTTAACTCTTAGAGAAGCAGAATATTTCATTCCCCATTTCTCCCCAATAGCAGTGTTTTGGTTAATGGGGATTTTAATATATGTACCTAAACTGAAGTACAAGACATAAATTTAAAAGGAAATTTTGCCATCCTACCTATTTTTCCTCCAACAAGATTTTTTAAATTGAAGTCAAATGATAATGATTTTTGTTGATGGTAGATCATGAGCATTCACCAGGGATATGTCTGGAGATTCAAATGTGTGAATAAAGCTTGAGCATATAATTTTCTCCATAAATGAAGTAATGAATCTATAAATATGGACTGAAGTAAATTATAGTGCTATTAAATTCTGCCACTAAAATAAATATACTTTCTGTACTATAAAATATGTGATATTTTTCAGCACTTCCTGCATGCCAGGCACTGTTCTAAGTGAGATGCATGTATTAACTCATGTAATTTTTCCCAATAAACCTTTAAGTAGGTACTTTAAAAAAGTTATCCCATTTTATGGATGAGGAAATTGAGACAGATAGGGGCTAGAAACTTATGCACCTAGCAAATGGGATTCAAACCCAAGCAGCATGACTTCACACTCTCAAACACTGGACTATACAGTTACCTTGTGCTTAACTGGGTCTACAGAGGAATACTTATATGCACAGTGATGAGCAGTGACCAACACCATTGCAAAAAGATACAAGGTTTAAGTGGTGGGCTAAATCCACTCAATAATCACTTGGTTCCACGCACCAGCTTCACTGGGCCTGATTCAAATTTTTACTTCAACAAAAGGCAAATTTCTCCATATTGTTGACCTTAATCATTTATTACAAATAGTTGGAACAGTGACTGTTGAATCCATGAATGCTAAAGCTCTACTTTACTGTTTTTGGATTAATCTGCTCCTCCTCCATTCATGTACTAGTATTTCTCCTTAGGGATTTTATTTACTAATTATCTAGCAGTTCTAAGAGAAATTCTTGTGGCCTCTCTGCATAACCATTGTTTATTCATTCTTAGATACAAAATAGTGCTCCTTGAGGTGAAATAAATGAATCATGGCAGGTTGGAGAAAAATGAACTTGCTATTACACATCCTGCCCATAATTTTTTAATTTCTCCCAGATGATTGAGTTAAGATTCAATCCCTTTTATTGCCTTCAGTATTTCAGCCAAAATAAGACAGACTGCGAAAAAATGCAAAAAGAAAGAAAGAAATGCTAGAGATTGTTTTCTTCTTTTTGGTCTGAGTGTTATACTGTCACTTAAATACTAGTTAGGAAGATAAATATCTCAGCTTAATTTTTCTCAATTATGAGCCATTTCTTTTCCCCCTTCCTAACTGCTTTCAGAACTAAGTCATCAACCAGGGCCCAATCATTTCTGCCACTAACCAACTTTGTATTTACTGCATTCATTAATATCTGCTGCATGTACACCAAACACGTTTAAAATGCACACTTTAAGCATTGTCATTTATTCTCCTAGAAATGCATCATTACCTAAAAGAATAAACCTTTTAACCTGTATTAGCAATCAAAGAGCTCAAGTAAATGATGAAGTAAATGAGTCCAAATTATAGCACACTCAGATCAGAATTCATAGACCCATTTGCCCTTGTCTTATAAATTTATCTTTGGAAGCAATGGTCTGTTTGTAAATAGTGTAATAGACAAATTGTTCTAACACCCTCCCCTTATCACTCAGGTTTGATTAGGCCAAAATGAAGAATACAAAATACCTGTTTGTATGGCCCAAAGACACAACTACACCACAGTGTCGTCTATAATGCAAAAGAAAAAACAAAGAGACTGATCTTAAGAGTCCTTCAATAGGGAATTGGATAAATAAATATGGTATATCTATTAATTGAAATGCTATGCAGCCATTGTAAATGAGATAAGTTTATTCTAATAATTTTATTTTTCAATTACAGTAGGCATACAATATTATATTAGTTTCAGGTGTATAGCCTAGTGATTAGACATTATATAACTTACTACGTTATTATCCCAATAAATCTTATACCTATCTGACACCACACATAGTTATTAGAATGTTATTGACTATATTCCCTACATTTATTCTCATAAAATTATAAATATATGCAAGGAAATGATAAAGACCAGCCCTAGCTGGTTTGGCTCAGTGGATAGAGCATCGGCCTTCAGTCCAAAAGGTCCTGGATTTGATTCTGGTCAAAGGCATGCACCTTGGTTGCAGGCTACCCCCAGCCCAGGCCCTGGTCAGGCACATGCAGTAGGCAACCAATCCATGTGTTTCTCTCACATCAATGTTTCTCTCTGTCTTTCCCTCTCTCTTCCACTCTCTCTAACAAAAAGAACAATGGAAAAATATCCTTGGGTAAGGATTAACGAAACAAATAAAAGCAAAGAAAAGAAATGATAATAACCAAATTCAGTATAGTGGATACTTTGGGCCTGGAAGAAGCAGTATGCAATTAGAGAGGGGTACATAGGCAGACTTCAACTAATTCATAGCGTTTTTGATTTTTAAGTTTTGTGGTGGGTACACAGGTGTTCTTAACATTTTTAATAAATTTCTGTTCATCTGAATTTACTATTTTTTTAATTCTTTGAGCAACTGACTAGAAAATTCCTGCTGAAATAAAATAAAGTAATTGAAAATATTTTTCATTATGATGCTTAGAAATTGTTTTCTGGGTCAGATGAGAATAATGTAATATGAAATGAGCATAAATGTCAATGGGTGAGGTTTTGATCTTATAAAGCCTTAATTATAGGGGGAAATTATTGGTGTGGACATAAAAAGAGGATAATGGGGGGGAGGGAGGATTATAAAACATTATCCTGATTGGTTTAGCTGAGAATTTGGCCCAATGATCTTTAGAGTAACTTTAACTGTAGAATTCTACAGTGCTATAAAACTAGTGCTGATAGCCATTTTTCACCAACCTTCTGATATCTTTCACCAACAATCTAGTTGTCACCCTCATTAGACCTAAGCTTCAGTTCATGCCCACCCAGGGACGCCAAAAAACCAGAAACAAAAAACAAAAACAAAAACAAAAAGACCTAAGCTTCAGTTATTAAGGAAATATATCTTGAGTGCCTACAATTTAGGCACTGTGCCGGCTGCCAAGAAGGCTACAAAAATTAATCAGGCATGGACTTTGTCCTCAAGAACACCCAAGTAATGTGGGGAAGACACATAGCCAACTCACCTTAAAGTAATATAGTCAGCTCTATAGCAAAGGTATGAGCAAAGTGCTGTTGGCAGATAGCCGAGAAAGCACATCTGTGGGGCAGAGGAGAGTCAGAAAAAGTTTCACAGAAGACATGATGTTTGCTCTGGATCTTGTAGGGTGAATAGGGATAATTCAGGCAGAAGAAAAAGCATAACCAAAGGCATAAGATGTGAAAATGTGTAGCATATTTCAGTGAACAGTAAATAGTAGTCCAGTATGACTGGATCATAAGAGAATGTAGCCAAGATAATAAAGACTCATACATAAGAAGTTGGATTTTGTCCTGTAGGTACTATCAGAATTTTAAACAAGGAAGTAGCTTATCAGATTTACATTTGGAAGGATCACTGGATAAATTAGAGAGATGAAACCAGTAGATCAGTTAGGAGGCAATGTAGTCCAGACCAAAAACTGATGGGAGCCTAATCCAGGACAATGGTAATGAGAATGGAAAGAATACAAAAGGACAGATTCTACAGACATTTTTCTATGTTAGAATGAGCATGGCATAACAAATAAAAGCACCTAGCTTGGATGTTAGGTGCTTTACTGATAGAATTTAGGAGAGCCAGGTTATACAAGGAAGATAATATATTTGGTTTAGAAATGTTTAATCTGAAAGTATCTATGGGACAATCAAATGAAAATGTCGATCAGCAAAAGTTTTTTACTTTCTCCCTAAAACATATCTTGAATCCAATCTCTTCCTTCCACCTCCATTTCTCCCAGCCTAGTCCATGCCACAAACATCTCTCCCCTGAACTATGAGAAGAGTCACCTAACCAATCTCCTTGTTTCCACTCTGGCCCACCTTAGTTGGTTCTCCATATAATAACTAGAGTAATCCTTTAAAATTTTAATTCAGATCTTATCCCATCCCACCTCAAATCCTCCATTAGCTTCTTATCACATGTAGAATAAATCCAAGCTTTTTACCGTGACCTACAGGGCCCTACTAGATCTGACCTCTGATTATTCTCCTAAGCTCATTTCCTACCAAACTCTCTTGTTCATTTGGCTTCAGCCATATTGGCTTTTTTTTTCTGTTCCTCATGTTCCAGTCTCAGTGAATCATTTCAGTGACTCAGTGAAGGCCTCAGTGAGGATTTGATTGCCATAAACACAATGCGTAGTTTCCATGGTGATAGCTCCAGGAATTCCAGCCCTCTGAAATTATTTCAGCAGGTCTAAGCAGGTCTCAAAAAAGATGCAATGTAGCTTGCCAAAGTCCAGAAAAAAGCAACTAAATAAACAATCAAAAAAGTTGAAGTGGGATCAAAGAAACCCCAAAAAAGGACAACTGAAAACATGGCGTATGTTTATAATTTCTATCATGTTATCTTACCTCTGATCAAATATGACTTTAGACTCTTTCTCTAGGGTTTTTACTCCCAAGGACCTAAATCTCAACTGACTTGGAAGTGGTGGAGTCATTGAGACCATGCTTCCTTTATATTCTCCAGAATATCTAGCATACAGCTATAAGCATTTAGCACATGTTTAAGGACCACCAAAATAGAGGTGAAATTTAATGTAATTAAATTCAAATTTCAAAAGGGTAAAGATGAGGGAAACTTGACTTGGTAGAAAAAAGTAACAGTTTTAATTTGGCCTCAACCTGAGTTGACAGAGGGACTATATTCACTGGGTTATATTCTTCACACCTCCAGTAGAGTACTTTAAAATTGTGAAAGAATAGATGAAAGATTAAATATGTTAATGCAAACTCAGGCAGCATTGATAGAAAATAATGCTCTAGTGACAAAATCAGTTTTCAATTTTATCCTATCTTTCTCATATTTCTGGAATGTCATGTTTATTCCTAGAAACTCCAATTTAAGAGACATTGCTAACTAGAATGTGTCTATGGAAGAAAGACCAAAATTGTGAGGGTTCTGGAAATAGTAGTAGATGTAGGTAGAGCTAGCCTGATGAAGAGATGAGAAGGGGGCATAATAACAGCCTTGCAATATTTGAAGAAACATCCATAGAAGAAGGAACAGAACAGCTTTGTATAGCTCTAGCGGGTAGTGCTAAAGGTTGGGAGTTATAAAGAACCAAATTTCAGTTCAGAATAAGAAAGTGATTTATTACAATAATTAATATTCTGTGCTGGAGTGGGCTGACTAAATGGTTGTACACTGCCTTTCAATGGCCTTTTTTTCAGGCAGGTAAAGGATAATCACATAGCAGGATATTGTTGGGGAGATTTCTGCATTGAGATGAAGATTGAACTAAGAAAGTGTTTTCAAACTAGAATGCAACCCATTTGTGGAGCCATGAAATCAATTTAGTGGGTCCTGATCAGCATTTTTAAGTGAATTAGGATAGAATAGAAAATATCAGAGAGCATCACACAAAGCAAGGATGAGTGTGGTTTAAGAACTCTATTTTGGAACCATGTTTACATATATATGAATATATCTACAGGGTTGCAGTGTAATATGCTTTGCTTACTATGGATTGCAATAAAAAATGTTTAAAAACAATTTTTTCAAATGCACTGGAGCCTCTTCCAGTTTTAATATCTAGTAGCTCTCAGAAGTTTTATCTCTGTTGCAGAGGTCCAAAATTGCTGTTTATGAGAAAATGTGGTCTTACATGAAATCAGCAGAGCCATCTGTGTTTACCAAAACAACAGCAGACGGCGTGGCCCGAGTGCGGAAGTCCAAGGGAAAGTTCGCCTTCCTGCTGGAGTCAACCATGAATGAGTACATTGAGCAGAGAAAACCATGTGATACGATGAAAGTTGGTGGAAATCTGGATTCCAAAGGCTATGGTGTGGCAACCCCTAAAGGCTCAGCATTAAGGTGGGTGGAATAATATAACAATATCCGTGTTGTTATAGTATTCCACCTACCCTGATGCATTTTGTTGTCATTTTCTTTCTTGTGGATTTTGAGGTAACTTTTAAAAGTTTAAAATCTACAATATTCCATGGAGTTAAATAAGACGGTAAATTATGGTTTCATCTATTTAATGCATCCATTTTTTTTAATGTTCTCTCTCTCTGTGTTGTCCTCTCTGACTGTTGCTGTTTTAATTTTACAGTTCAACGGCTTTTTCAATTTAAATGGTAAAAGCCAAGTTATGGTGCCATATGTGACGAATGTTAATTGCATGGATGTGGTGTTCTTGTTACTTTTTTTCTCAAAGACAATTTCCCCATCCCGCACACTTCAGTTTTGAGCAAATGTTATCCTCCATGCCACCTTCCAATATTTAACCCTGTATTTGCTGTACAGACATTTTTATAGCTCCACGTTCTGTGAAATTTAGCCAATTTGTCCTCTTGTGCTCCTTTTTATACGTTAACGATTTCCTAAGCATTTGTGCATTTTCTTACAAGTTATGTTTTATCGTTTCAAGAAATGCTGTTAACCTGGCAGTATTAAAACTGAATGAGCAAGGCCTCTTGGACAAATTGAAAAACAAATGGTGGTACGACAAAGGAGAGTGCGGCAGCGGGGGCGGTGACTCCAAGGTCAGCCTCAATGTCACCACAACCGGGTACCCTTAGTGACGAGTAATCGGCAAGACTGTTATCTTATTATTGAGGAGAGAGCACAAGACTCACACATAAATTGAAATGACCAGGTTATTCCCCTGCCTGGCAGCTTTGGGAACCAGAAAGACTTCAGGGCGCTGCCTGCATTTTTGATCTAACTTGGGTCCCTTCTTAAACTCCCAGACAGAGGCTCCCTATCCACACCCCTTCCTTCCCATCATACACCGGACTGGCTGCCTTATGAAGGCTATGGTGTGGGTTTCACTGCCTTAGGCTTTCAATAGCCCAAGGCTTTCCTTAAGACTGTCCCCCGCCTGCCTCAGCTGAGTGGTGTGAGAAATCAAACCCATCTACTAAAAAGTCAGGTTACAGCCTCTTTTTTCCGCTTAAGGCATGATGTTGCTCACAGATGTTGGTTGGTTGATTAGAGTTGGCTTCTTCAATTATGTGTTTGAGTGATGAGATGTTGTTTTCTATATGTGATGGCCTATTTAAGCTGGCCCCACTTAACTTGAAAGCCAAAAACAAGCTCGGTTTCAAGTTACATGGGGTCTTTCTTCAATAGGCCACCTCATATATAGACTTTGCAAAGACATTTTGTATATTTAAACAAGTGCGTCGCCTAACTGTGTACTCTTTGTGTATAAATTCCTGATTTGGCTTCCTTAGCCATGTTCTTGGTTCAGGTAGGTCAAATTGTTATCCAGGCTACCATTATGAGAAAACACATCTTACTTGGCATTCCTTTGACTCCTTAATGCTCTTCGGGGCTAGTAAGAATGAATAGCTTTCCTCCAAGCAACAAGAAATGGAAGCAAGCTCAGAAGCCAAGTTAACAAATGATGGAAGGACGGATTGGGTAAGTACAGGAGAGGACCTGAAAACAGAATTCTCCATGGCCCAAAGGGAATGAGAATTATATCGAAACATGTAAGATCGACTTTTATACAACCAAGAATTCATGGGCATCTTAAGGTGAAGAACAGTGTTTCCCAACCACAGATCATCAGATAGGCAAGACAAAACTTTTCTCCTTCAAAGACAATGGTTACACCTCTGTTCCTCTCTTTCCCTCTCCATTCTTCAGCATCCTGACAGAAAAGTTAGTTTACCAGTCTGCAGAATAATATGGGTTTAGAAACACTAATACAGAGTATGTTCACAGAAATAAATTTAAGAATAACTTTCTTCAGCACATAATCTTACCAGGCATTGGCTAGGTCTTTTATTGTAAAACCTTGATTAACCAGAATCACCTAACCAGTACCCCAATTAACTGAACTGAGCACCCCCCAGTAATCCACAATGATGAGAAAGCAGCAATAGTACTAAAAGAGAAGACTGAAAGGAATTGATTTTTTAATCACTTGCCAAGCGATTACCTGTGGTTAGATCACATTCAGCTCTGTCTCCTATATCTTCTCTCCATCTGGATTGACCCTCAAATATTAGAGGCTTCTTCCCTGAGGAAAGAAAGAGGATACAAGCATTTTGAGGGGGGAAATGTTATTAACCAAGAATGAAACAAAATGAGTATTGAAAATTCCATCCATTCCTTATGGATGCCAATTAATCAAGGTTTTACTATGTGTCAAAAAGCAGTAACTTCCTTTCCCACCTATGTGAACTAATGACATTGACAGTTTAGCCAAGCTTTTGGCCTATTTGAGTTTTGGAATGGCTAGCCTGATGCCTATAGTATTTAGCACCTTCTTCCTGGTCTTCTTCTCATGTTAATAGCAGGCCACAGAGAACCCAATTATATCATTGAAATTAGTTGTGGAATGAAAATTGAGCTGGATTGGATACATTACTCTGAGGAATTCATCTCAGCATGATTAAAAGGAGCTATGGACTGTTTCAAGATGACTCTAAAACATCCACATGATGCCAACTGCCCAGAAGTTTTCAAATAACCAAATGTTTGATGTTACATAAAAAATCTACACACATTTAGCTGAATTTTCACTTTTTACCCAGATGTTTTGGTATCATGAAGACCCATAAAACTTTAGACCAGCTATTTACTAATTACAACCAACAATCAACTTTCTTTTCTCAGCTGATACTGCTGCAAAGTTATCAAGTAACTTAATCGCCGACCCATAATTTCCAGATTATAAGACTTTTATATGCAAATAGAAAAATATTTCAGTAGATCTTAAACGTTTTCAACTTCTTTGATGATAGTGCTACCTGCCAGGTATCCTTCAAATCACTTTTTTCAGTCATTGTTCCAGCCAATCTTTTGAAATAAGTCAACCGTTTTCTCAACTACGGATAATAGTATGATCAGTGCTGCATATCCAATGATTGCTTATTCTGTTTCTGGATTACCAAGGAGCTTGCCTTTATCTTCTTCCTTCTTGCTACCTGCTGTTTTCTGAAAATGAGTGAGAGAAGGGGCAAGAGATGAACTTGACTCTCTTTTACCACTATTTAGTGGTGATGCCAAAAACAAATCAATGGAGAAGAAAGTAGAAAAGGCAGTGAAACCTCATTAATTTGGAGCCCTCTAATTTATAATCTGTGATAAACTGGACAGGGGCCAGTCTATAATCTAACTTCATATTATCAGGGATGCAGCCAAGAGAGGTTTGTTAAGCAAATGAGAGTTGGGACTAGATTGTCAGTTGAATTTTTGTTTAAGAGAACAAACCTTTTTCAAATGTTGGAAGCATCTATTAGATATAATCATATTCATTACAAATATATCTGCTAAAGTACTGCTCACAAAGACCTCCGCAAAGCAATGTTTTATAGTGAGTTTGAATTACAAAATAGACTTAAAGTAGTAAAATTGCCATTCTTCAAACAGATTTTGTAATTCATGACTTTTTAATTCAGACAACCCCTCCTCTGTTAGTCCACATCAGTAAGGTTTAAATGTATTAGTAAAATGGCTTGAGAATTACAGTTCTTTATTGTATCCCATCCCCAGTTAACATGACAATTGACTGCTGAATATATCATCTAATAGAGAAAGTGAGACCCAGAGATGGTGGTGACTTTGAGAAGGTCACACAGCTAATGCTATTACAAATCTCTTCAGACTTTCAGGGTCACCTCCTGTGATAATATTGCAGATAGCAATTTATCACATCTAACCATCCAATGAGCAATGTCAATCTGACTGCATGTGACATATTTCCATAAAAATCAGGTTCATTCTCAACTACCTTGGTTACAATGCAAATGGCATATTGAAGCCATTATAGACCTCATACTGATTACTAAAAATGACAGCAATCACAAAGCCTGACATTTATGAGTGCTTTTACTTGTTAAAAAACACTTCCACACCTATTATCTCTGAAACCAGGAGAGGGAGAAAAACCTACACTACTGATCTCTTTGTCTGTCTCCTGCAACCTTTAAGTAATGATAAATGGGCAATTATGTTAAATTGTTGTCTTTTTCCCCCTGGCATGAAACATTACACATCCTAAGCCTATTCTCAAAAAGTCACAATTCTATGGAAGGAACCAACAACTATTCAGGCTGTTTTAAATATGCACATGCTTAAACTAATGAAATAGATATTTATTTTACTTTAATTTATTTTATGAATAGAAGGAATTAATTCAAAGCCAGTCACTAAAGTAGCCTCTGAACCAGACCTACAGGCTAGAACTAAAATACTTCTTAGTTTTACCATTTTTCTGAACTTGAGCTAATAGAGCCTAAATAAATCAGAACTGATCCTTCCTTGATGGACTTTAAATGCAGGCAAGGATCATGGAATTAGAGCTGTGGTTTGGGGGGTTTTAACCTGCAAATCAACCTTTTGTGTTAGTGCTTTATTACAATGTGTATGCAAATGTGGTGATTAAGAGCCAGAAGGTTGCTCTACCAGGTTTGGCTCAGCCTACAGACTAAAGGTTCCTGAGTTCAATTCTTGTCAAAGGCACATGCCCAGGTTGTGGGCTCAATCCCCAGTAGGGGGTGGGTAGGAGGCAGCCCATCAATGATTCTCTCTCACTGATGTTTCTATCTCTCTCTCCCTCTCTAAAATCAATAAAAATATATATTTTTTAAAAGAGCCAATAGGTTATTTCAGTGATAAACCCAGTTCACCAGGGGTTTGTGACACAGCCAATGAAAGTCTGTCACTGTAAATCACAGTAGAATGGGGATTTAGCTGCTGAATTACCTCATAAACATATCAGCCTCCCTCTATAGCTGCCCGTCATCTCAAACTTTCAAATTCTTCTGAAAGAAACACCACCATATTTCATTCTCTTAATCTTGGGTAAAGTGCATCAGATTAGCTTTCCCGTGTAGTCCTACCTTACTAGAGGGGGTCAGGTCAGTGAAACAAGCTATTTGTGACTGGGGTGACAAGGCATTATAAACCTTATCCCACCTCACCCTAGAATTGCCCTGGCTTTAGTTCTATCCAGGGATTTAAATAGACTCCCAGTGTCCATATTTTCTAAGCTGAAAATCATCACACTTTATGTGCTTTGGGGGACATTGGAACAGAATGTTTAAGTGGGGCCATTCTGAACCACTTGACTTCAATAAGAGTTGTACCACAGGTGCCTTAACTTGTAAGGCATATAGGAAAGTAAGGGATGAGGATGGAATATGCAGTTAAGCTTCCATTAATTAACTAAATAATTTGATGATCATTATGATTTGTAGAATATTGATAGAGAAATGCAGTTTTATTATCTTCAAATATATATAGGGACTAGATTATACTAGCTAATGTAATGCTAGGAAAGAACTTAGGGAACTTGTTTTAATAAATTCAAAACATGACCTGCAATTGAAATTGTTTCCTTTTGTACTGGTGCTTTTAAAGTACCTAAAAACAGTTTGTTCTCTTAAGAAATTCAAACATGATTCTCCTCCCTATCAATAGCAATCTTTTTTTTTAATCCCATACATTTGCTTAGCAAGTCTTCTCCTCAAAGATAGGGAAAAGTTATACTTTTAAGACAGTCCATTTCCAAATGCCTTCAGCTTCCTATTCAGTGGTACATAGATGACTGAGGTGATACTGTGTTGCCCATATGCATAAATGAGATCCTCAGTTTTGTGTGTATTTCTTCTTCCATGTATGTCCTCAATTCTCCTCTCCTATGCCACCATTTCTTAACCACTTCTCTTCCACACCCAGAAGTCTTTGACATTTTGGGGCCTTGAATAACAGATGTGAATCTGCATCTGCCTTTTACCTGCAACAAGATGGACCTTTTATTGGCAGGAGCCATCCCCAAAGGTAGACATTTAGGATACCCAGGGTTAAGATGGATCCCAATGACTCTTTACTGACACTGTTATGTGTGTAGGCAAGAATCATTACAGATTGATGGCATTTCCTTCTTGGAAGAAGTTCCTTCTTGAAAGAAGTTTCCGTGAATCATCGAGACTGGTTTGGGATCAAAGAGTAGGGTGAGTATACTATGCTCTTCATTGATTTGCATGTCTCTGTGCTGGTGCTGCCTCCTGGAAGTATGAAGAACCTGACAATTTTCTTTTCTGGTAGTGACTAAATTTGCTCCTTGAACTTACTCAGGTCTTTCTCCCAAGAGCAAATCCTCACTTTTTCTCTCAAGTGACTGCTTCAAGCAAGGGACCTCTTTGCCTTAAGAACTGAACCAGTCCAGTGACTGCCAAAACCATTGAGTTTGCAAGATGGTGTTAAAGAATAAATTCTACCACCGGAAAATAATTGTAATCCAAAAAGAAAACATTTTTGTTAAATTAACCCATTCTACTGATGTTTTAATTTTTAAATTGACTGTGTGGCCTTAACATGATTTCTATGATTAAGATATGATTATTTGCCTTTGGTGTTATCCTGATAACTTGAATGTGTTTCTTATTGAAAAATAATGACCAAGTGTCCAACACCAGAGCTACAGAAAGAGCAGCAGGAGTAAAAAGCCTGAAGGTAAGAATGCTGTTATATAATTTCCGAAAGGAAAGACACTGTTGCAATGGCATAGTGAAATGATGTATGTCTATGCCTTTTCTGCCCCTCTAAGACCAAATCAATTGGTTTCCTTTCATTTGGAGAGGAGGTTACAGAACCACACTCTCTGAAAAGTAGGACAACCCATGGAAAAGAAACATGAAAGATTTGAAACAAATAAATGCATTCAATGAGGGTGGGAACTGAGGTTGGTGGAACAGGGTGGGGCAGATTTCTTACTGAGAACAATTGAAATCCATTCTCTTTTAACTTTCTAGAGAGCGGTATAGCATTTGGCCCTTGGCACGTGAGGCAAATCCCTATTGGTCAAAAGTGGCAAAAGTGTGGTCCAAGTCTAGATTCATCTTAAAGCTTAATTTCATCTTGCCTTGAAGCAGATGTTTCTCAAAATATAGACATAAGGCAATAGCATACTTTACACTTTTTAAAAATAGAAAGAGATTGAATGAGAGAGAGAGAGACTGACTCTGCTGGTGTGTTCTGTCTAGCTTCACTACTGAAAATGCAGATAAATGAATGCTAGAATGCTCGCTAGAGGAGGGCAGTATGTGCCCTGACATGGCAACCAACTTTCAGATCTTATATTTGACTCCATTTGTTTCTATCTATTGGGGTGTAAGCTGAACTGATTATTCTTCTATGGGTCATGGTCAAGGGAAAGCTTTTGAGGAAAAAGAGAATGTTGGCACCCATTATATTAAACTCGCAATAAAAATTTGGCTAGACTCAGGGGAATGAACTAGATGTCTATGCCTCTTTCTCAGGGTCATTGGGATATCTAAATAAAACACACTTATAATAAAACTCAACCAAATTCTATAGTTTTAATTTTAATGGAATTTAAAAACAAGTTATCAAGAGAATCATATCAATTATGAACTTGGGAAAGTACCTGCAGTCACATTTTAACCAAAACTGCCTTCTCTGAGAGCTTAGCATCTTCCCTGAGCTCCTTCTCTCTGTCAGGAACAAATTGAATAAGAAGTCCTCTCAGACAAATTGGGTTATGTCCATAACCAATAATTGTTTTGGATTCCTGTTCTAGAGGGAGAGGTTGGACAAAGGCCCAGTTTGGCAGAAATCCATCAGTGAAATTCACAACTTGTAGAATCAAAGGGTCTATCACTTTGAATTTGAGAGGTTATCATTTGGAAATGCACTGGTTTTACCCACATATCTACAAGTGGCTTTGGGGCTGCTACTCTAGCATAGATGCTCATCAATAGGTCTCAATCACCAGCATTCTTAAGCCCCTTAGTAAAATGATTCACAGCTTTCAACTCCTAATGTTACATGCATGCATTATTGAATTTGCTCTTTGCACTTATATTAAATTATGATCTCATTAGCAAGGAGTTAAATAGGTTTGAGCTACATTTGTGAACTACATAGATATAAATACTCTCTCAGAGGGAGCTTCTAGCAGCTAAGCACTGCATAGCTCTGCAAATCATTGTAGCTGCCCCTGTGAAATGAGGGTCATCTGAGTGGCCAGAGTCCAGTAATGCCAACAGTCATATGAGCATGCTCTCTATTGTAAAGAAAACTTGGGCTTTCTCTAAGGGTAGAAGGATTGAAATAATTAAAACCCTCATCCTCTTAGAATCTTGCACCCAGAAACCCCTGTGCAAAGAAATGGGTAGAGATATTTTAAAAGGGCTCCAGACACTAGTGTAGTCTAGGGCCTATTTTGAAATGCCACAGCCTCCAACAGCTACTATATGGAGAGGTAAATTCTTTCACTACACATATCCCAAGGTAACCTTGAGAAAAGAATATAAAAGATCTTAGAGTAAATTTTCTCATACAGCAAAGATTTTTCTCTTGCTTGGCCTTCAATGGGCTTCAACCTAATAAATCAAGACCTACCTGGGCAGTGATGTGTGCAGCTGCCTATCTATACAGCTGGTCCTCAAATAATATCATTTCATTCAACATTGTTTCATTATAACAATGAGATGGCATAGAAACTTAACTCTTGTTTATATCAATTAGCCTTTGGTAATATTGATTTTGTTATATATCATTTCACTTAAAGTCACAGAACCCATCAATAACATTTTAAGTGAGGTCTTACTATACATGCCTGTGATTTCCTGAGTGATTCTAGGAGTTCTCCAGAAAAGGCTAGAAAATCAAGTGAGCTATTAGAAACGGTGACTTGTCACCATTAAAACCTGAAATGTCTTCAGGAGAGAGAGAGAGAGAGAGAGAGAGAGAGAGAGAGGTGGCTGTCCTCCCTCCACTGGGCCAAAGATATTCTAATAAATTGTTCAAAAAAATCACTACCAAGTATGTACCAAGAAGCAAATGTTAGTAATTGGGAATGAGGTTTGAATGAGGCATAGGGTGAGCTTCCAGCTTAGGTTGTGATAAGTTTCTATATTCATTATCCAGATATTGTGTTGTTAGAGCAGGTCTCTAATTAACTATGCAAATACACCATCCTCGCACGTATTTCTTTTACTTCTCTCTGACCTCTTTGTCTTTCCCCATAATCTACATATTTACACATATATGTACCCCTCCTAAGGGCTTTATTGAAGATCTTCTGGCATTATTAATTAAACAGACATTTGCTCTTTAGGTGTCCCTACTCAGAAGTGAAGCCATTCAGAACAGAATATATCCCATAGTCTCCTGGGTGAATGAATCATATTACACCCTGGGTTCTTATATTTTTCAGGCCTAGAGCCATATTTATAGTACAAATTCTTATCTCAGCCCTTCCAGGATCACCATTTAGAGAAATCAACTTGCTTGTTAATTCACAAGGCTATTTTTTCTTCTTTGCCGCTATCAGGAAACTCAGCACCGTCACACCACTCTCACCACATTTCATGTTGATAAGAAAGAATCCAACATGGTTCCAACTACCTATTTTAAATACACCCTAAAATTAAAATCGAAAAAATTTGGACAGTGCTTTTGAAACACATATATCAAAATTTTTAGTTACTTTTAAAGAATAAACAGTTTCTACTTTCACAGGGGAAAAAAAATGGCCGTATCATCATTTGTAATGTTGGCCATCACTAAGATAACATTGAACTTTAAAATGGCTGGTTGGTACAACCAAGGAGTGAGCTGGGAACCTAAACAACTGCCACCTGGGGTTGATGCCTTGGCTTAGTGAATACAGTCCTTTGTAGCTGAGTTATTGCCAGGTGTGGATGGGAGAGATAAGCAGAAATTTTTTATCAGCCAGTTATGTTTTCTTTAAAAGTAGAACTCATTTTCAAGGCATTATAAATTATATTACTACCCCTATTTTTTAAATTGACATTATTCCATGACTGTTCCCCACACTAAGGAATCATTATCCTACCACAGGTCAGCACTACCTTCCCATACTTATAAATGACTCTCTTATTCACATTTACTCTTACCCTCTCCATCTGATCAACAATCCACATACATTTTTATGACTTAAGTGCAGTAAATCATTTTATTCTTAGAAGAACTTTACACTCTCCCCAAAATATTTTTAAAGAATATGGAACAAAGATTTGGAGTTTGTTTCATTTCTCATTTATCAGGAAGCTGTGTATTTTAACAAGAAATGTTGCTCTGACTTAGAGGTGTGCAATTCTAATGGGAGAATTTTAGGTGAAAACATTTCTGGATGGGGAGGCATTCCCAGACCCCCCAAAATTGCATCACAAAGCTCTCCTATTCTCTCCCTAAGCCTGCCACCCATGCCCTTGTCTTAGGAGGTCTCTCCTCAGCAAAAAGTTCATAGCAAGCCCTTCAAAGGAAAGAATGCCTCACTAATTTCCATGATAGGAATCTGACCTACTTTGTGTAATTCTTTCTGTTCTCTATTGAGATGAGTATAATAAATATTTCTGACTTGTAATTCTCTTAGGTACCAGTTAAGGGCCTACAGTAATTGCTCTGAAATATTACCCTGGAGACATATTGCTACACCACAGTGACAGGCCCCAGCTGCAAGATATGCCCTTGCTAAGTTGATAGTTATTTGGAGTATGGTGGTCCCTAAAGAAAAATTCACTGTGAACATCCAAGCCCAAAGAACAAAAATAAGGAGGACTGCTACCATTATGTGTGTTCCTTTGTAGAATGCATAGTACAGAGCTGGCAGTATATTAATTTGCCTTCTGGCCTGACCTGTAATTGCTGTGCAGGCTTGAGCAGATTGCTTAACCGATCTATAGTTCAATCCCTTTACTTGTAGAGACCATAAATCTACCTTCTTAGAGTGATCATTAAGCTTGACCAATAATAATAGTTATTATAATAATTATGTGAAGTACTAAGCTGAAAAACAAAATGCTAAAAGAGAGTTATCTATTCAATAAATATTTATGGAGAGAACTGTTATTCTAAGTGGGGATAAAAATACATAAGCCATGGTTCCTGCTCTTGAGAAGTAAAAAGTGTAGTGGGAGTTACAAGACATGGGCATAAATAACAAGCAAGGTAGGAGATGAAAGAGGAAAGAGAAAATATTGAGGTGGAGAGTTAAAATGGCTTCATGAAGAAAGTGACATTTAAAATGACTGAATGCCCACCTAATTCCACATCCTTTAAAATACCAAATTATGTTCATGTGTGTGTGCTGGGGGAAGGTGTCAATAGATTTGGTTGATTTGAGTTGGGCTAGGCAGTACATCCAGTAAGGTACAGTAAGAGAGAAAATTATGGCAGTTTTTCTCTGCCATCTTGGGAATGTATTCCACCCCACAGAGACATACTGTTCTAGGAGATTTGGCCTTTACAGTACCTTCTTTTCTTGGCAGCTATCCTAACCTTGTTAAGTGGTATTATCTGTGATTCCTGATTACAGCTTTATGCTCCTTGGCTGTGCTGCTGCTTGAAATGTTTGTTTTTCTCCATTTTTATTTGGAAGCTCCCAAATGCACATTGGCTCCCTGCCAGATTTCATAAGCCCTGTGATTTTTTTTCCAATCAAAGACTAAACTTCTAGAGTATATCATTTGTCAGATTTATCTAAAGTCCTGGAGCATCAAATGAGGTCTGGATGCTGTAAGGCAGGGTTCCTCAACTTCAGCACAATTGACATTTGGAGCTCTGTTGTGAGGGGCTGTCCAGTATACAGTAGAGTGTTTAGCATCATTTTTGGCCTCTACCCTCTAAATGCCCATAGTATCCCCCCCCCACCCAGTTGTGACAATGAAAAATGACTCCAGACTTTGCCAAATATCCCCTGGAGGACAAAATGACCCCAAATGGAGAACCATTGCTCTCTAAGGTAACCTCCAATGTAACTGTGGAGGCCGTGGGAGTGGAGAGGAATTACCAGCCATTCTGTGGAAACCACTGGATGGCCTAAGGCAGAGATAGGCCATTTATCAGAAGTAGGATGCTAAATTGCCTACATACTAAGCCTAGGTTTTGGCAAGAGTGCATGGTGGCAGCCCAGAATAGGCCTGGCACAGGAAAAGTCTTTCTTCCTCCAAAAACAGCGCTTCTCAAAATTTTTTGTCCCAGGATCCTATTACACACTTAAAAATTATAGGAACTCCCCAAAATTTTATGTGTGTTATATCTATTAATATTTAGCATATCAAAAATTAAAATTGAATAATTTTAAATGAATATATTCATTGATTCAGTTTTAAAATAATAAATCTATGTTAACATAATGTACTTTATGAAAAATAACTATATTTTTCCAAAACAAAAATAAGTTATCAAGGAGTGGTATTGTCCTATATTCTTGCAACTCTTGTTAATGTCTGGCTAAATATAAGAGAATAAGATTCTCATTTCTGCTGCTTTATTCAATCTGTTGTGATAGCACATGTCATGTAGCCTCCAGGGAACTCCACTGTACATCGTTAGAGAATAAGAGTGACAGTGAGAAGGGCGGGAGATCGGGACGGGCTGCGCCTGCGAGAGGATCAACATACCTTTGGCTAGAGATTTACTACACCCGTCCTTGGAAGAGGAAAAGAAAAAACATAAAAAGAAACGGCTAGTTCAAAGTCCAAATTCTTATTTTATGGATGTAAAATGTCCAGGTTGCTACAAGATCACCACAGTTTTCAGCTGCGCTCAGATGGTGGTTCTTTGCGTAGGTTATTCAACAGTGCTGTGCCAGCCGACAGGAGGAAAGGCTACTCACCGAAGGGTGTTCATTTAGAAGAAAGCAACACTAATGATCCACATAGCTTCCTGAATTTGGGTTATATCACAAAAAGCCTTATCAGTTTAGTAATTCTAGTTAATCTACCAGGATAATGTAATTACATTTAATTTTCTAAGTATACAACAGTGATCTATTTTGGTGTCAATTTTTCAATAAAGTTTTGATTATGGGGAAAAAAAGAGTGAGAAGGGCAAGGGTGCCTTAGTATTATAAAAATAGTTTTGACCTCGCTGACCCTTTGATGAAAAGGTTTCAGGGATCCTTCAGGGGTTCCTGGACCACACTTCGAGAACCACTACTTTAAACTAATATGTCTCACTTTTATCAGCCTACTTCATTTAAGGCTGACAAACTTCTTTAAAACCCAGAATCTCTAGGGAGAGGTCTCTATTTGGACCTTAGCATGAGTGAGTCTAAATAGAGATCAGACTTCTCTGTTCCTGAGACCTAGTGAAACTAGCTGTACTGAAGAAATTGAATGAAGTAATTTGAAGAACATAGTATCTGGAGCAGCGGTTCTCAACCTGTGGGTCACGACCCCTTTGGGGGTCGAATGACCCTTTCATAGGGGTCGCCTAAATACATCCTGCATATCAGATATTTACATTACGATTCATAACAGTAGCAACATTACAGCTATGAAGTAGCAACGACAATAATTTTATGGTTGGGGGTCACCACAACATGAGGAACTGTATTAAAGGGTCGCGGCATTAGGAAGGTTGAGAACCACTGATCTGGAGGGAGGTCAGGGACTGGTAAGGGCTTAGAGAAGCAGTCTGAGTAATCTGGGCCCTTTGTAATAAGAAAAGAGGTAATACAGAAAGGAAAAAGGAAATGCTTTGTACTTTTTGGTCCTGATGGAATTGGTCACCCATATGCATCTCCTCTTCGATCTGAGCTAACTGCCAGAATCCTAAGCCCAGGTGCCAGCACCTAGCTTAAGGCATAGAGCACTGGGGAGAGGTGGTAGTGATAAAACAAAAAGTAATCGGGAAAAGGAGAGAAGAGAGCCACACCGTGAGGATTAGGGGAGAAGGCAGTTCCAACACTTATGTCAGGGCAAGAGATCGTCTGTCTGTCCTTTAAAAGTCTAAGACTTAACTTTCACTGCCAATAATATCTTAAAGAGGCTCAAAGTTTTGAGTCTATTGTGTTTCTTTGCATTCTAAGCATCTCTGGTTGGCATTTGCAAAGCCTAAGACTGTAAGCATTGATTGAAGGAACTTGTTTAAAGTCTAAAAGGACCTCAATTTCCTGGTAAGATACTAAATGCAGATATTCTGGCTTTCAAGCCCTGCACTAACTGAGAAAGTGTCACCTCCCTGACACTAAAAGTTTTTAGTTTTTCAAATCTCAAGTACTCTGAAATTACATATTATTTTAAATGATGATACATTTCTCAGAATATCTTAGGTTGAGATGCTCCCTTTGCTCTCAACAGCAACGTGGGGAAGAAAGGAAATAAGCTTTGAGGACTTGGTCTGATAGAGACCAGATCTCTGTGACTATAGGAAGTCCAACTTATCCAAAATAAGCTAGGAAAATTTATATCATGTTCATAGTTACATAAGTGTGTATAAATGTGTCTGCTTTCCTCCTTGTAAATCCGTGGCATTCAAACTAATATGCACTGGTATTAGCAATATTGTTCACATGAGTCTGAACACCCAGTAGTTTATTGCCTTGTAATAAAACTATGCCATGCTCTATATATAATATATTAATTATCCAAAGTTATTAGACATACTGTATTTAAAATTCATTAGCTCTAGAAAGACACCAGGGTAAAGGTCATTATTCCCATTTTATAGCTGAAGAAATGTCTTAAGAGAGAAAATCTTTATCATGGGACCAGTAGGGTTTCCTACATTTTGCCCAGTGGCTCCAACTGTAGTCCTTATGCTTTAAGGTGTGGAGGACTAGGTAGCAGTGGCCTGGCCTCCTGGAGATATATTAGCCTCTCAGTTAAGGAAGTCTTATCTTCCCAGAACAGCTTACCTAAGCTGTTCCTCTACACTGCTACCCACAGTAGCAGGCAGTTTGCATTTTAGGTCATGCGTATTAATAATCTAGTTTAAAACAATCTGGTTCACTCTCTGGCGGCCTGAATTGAGCATCTCAGAGAGACAGCTAGTCAGTAACTCAAAAACAACCCATAGGCCAGTTCTCCTACTGTTGAAAGTATTCCTCTTACCCAAAACACAGAGGTCCACATTATACTTTTAATACTAAGATTAGGATGTGTATAAGAATTTAGTTTGTGGAGTGAATACATGTATGGAATACAGTTCTTTCTAAGATCATTTTTGGCTGGGCAACATATTTGTGTAATAAAGGACAATCAATCAGAAGGCATGTTATTCACAAAGAATCTATTCTCTTTTCTGTTCGGATTCATTCTTTTGTCTCCTTTCACATATGGAAATGCTGCCCATTCTGGCTCAGTCCCCTCCCCCACTCCTCCATAGAACTTGCTTTCTGTCTGGAAGTACAACAAGACACCCGGTTAGATCAAACCTAATACATCTCGTCACAAAACTACTGCAAGCTGCCGCCGACGATTGTCACTTGAGGAGAGACCCTCCTCACCACACACAGCCTATCTGAGGAGTGCCTGTTTTTCTATCCTCATTATTTAACAGTGTGTGCCGATTACTCAAAGCGATATGGGCAGGCCCTGGTAAATATAGCGTTGCTGTAGTGTTAACTTTTTATAAGGTAATGCTCAGGTTGCCTGTAGTGTCTAAAATTACTCTGTGGCCAGGGCCCCCTGCTTTATCGCTTTCTATAGTTTTAAAGTAGTTTGAAGCTTGAATAACATAAAATAACATAATATAATGTTATTTATGTTATTTCCCACGTGAAGAACGCCTGTAAACCTTGCAGTATTGAAACTCAGTGAACAAGGCATCTTAGACAAGCTGAAAAACAAATGGTGGTACGATAAGGGGGAATGTGGAGCCAAGGACTCCGGGAGTAAGGTCAGTCGCTGAAGGTCTTTTTGTACTGATTAGCAATCACATTTTGAACCACTGTTTATTTTCTACCCTAAAAAGGCTTTCCTTCCCAACACACACTCCCTGACACAGTGGGACCCCTTTATAACACCAGCGTTAAAGGAATAAGGCAAACAGCAGCCTCAGAGGCCTGTCATGTGACATCAATCATTAACTCTAGAGAGCTATTGTTATAATTAGGGGATTCAATCTGGCCCACTGCATTTCCAAAGCTATAAAAGAAGGAACTGTGTTATAAGGGGGTTTTACTGTATTTCACATTTCCAAAGTTCAAAGAGAAAATATAACAACAACCAAAAAAAAAAAAGATCCAGTTGTGACAGTACTTTGTCTTAACCTGTTACAGTGTCAGAGACTTTGTAGTTGTAAATACCTTTGGTTATTAATGTATTATGTCAATCCCATCTGAAAACAGCCAAAGAAATAAATCACTAAGACTGGTCTCTGTAAGCAGAATGATTAGCTTCCTCCCAGCTGCTGTCGTATTGAGTTCAGCATCTATTTGGATCTCGAATCTCATTAAGTCTGTCACACTTCTCTCTTCCAAAGGTGTCATTTAAATCTCTGTACATAATACTTTTTTAAATTCAGTCGCATGATCCTTAAGGGTTTACATTGTCAGGATAACATCACATTGATAAGCATGAAACACTCTTCCCTGCCTCCTTCCTGCCCCCCTTTGTTCCCCTAAGAAAGTTTTTTTTTTTTTAGTTTCGATTTTTGCCTTTCCTTTTTTTTTGAACTAATATTGTGGTATCAGTTAATTCATTTCATGAAATGCCACTCATTTTCCCTGTGCAGTGAACCATTTTGCTACTGGTTTTCTACATCCCACAACAGGGAATTCTGTGAAACTTAAATACATGGAACTTGAAACTGTTCTTGTTGCTACAACTTACATGGGTTATGTCAAAGGACACTTTTTCCCCATCAAATGCCACATACATATAAAAGTCTCATGGCAGAGGGAGGGTTACCAAAAATTGGTTCATTTCCTAATGGACTGTGGAACATATTTGAAGATAGCCCCACCAGCTTCCTTAAAGAAATGATCCATTGTTCCATAAGTAACAAATTGTTACCACTTGTCTAGCTGTCAGTCATCCTAGAAGAATGACTATTTGGAAGGTTGTTTAGACATGAAGCATACACTTACCCCCTTCCTGACCATGTGATCCAATTCCAATTGGCAGTTTTAGTAAAGTAAACAAGTATAGGACTGGCTCCTATGAAAATAGAATCAGGACAAGGCCATATTGTCTACATTTAATTCTTTAAATGGTACCAGGACTAGCTGAGCCACAGAGCATTGAGTGTCAGCAATGACCATCATCTGCTCACTATGTTATCATTTGAATAAGATTCTCAATTCACTGATTTAACAATTTGGATATTCCATTCAATTGCATTCAGCAGCAAAATGGTTACATTCACTCTAAAAAGACTACAAAATGCTATTTTTTTTGTTTGTTTCAAAGAAAGGCTCCTGGCCCTTGGTGTGTCCTACCTCAAGGTAGGGCTCAAGGCACCAACTTTTTTCTTTCCATGGTTCAGCAGTTCAGTTTTTGCTTTTTCATACAGGCAGATAGCTTAGTCAGATTTGGAGAGTTTGACCTGAAAGTCACTGACCGGCTTCCTCAATTTTTCCCCTATTTTGAACAGAAAGCAGATAAGTGTAATCTTTTTTATTATTTGCTACTTCCCTGGAGTAAAAGCTAAAAATGAGCTGGATTTTTAAAAAATCCTCAGCCTCCTGGAAAAGCTTTCTGATTTGTATGGAGCCAATTCAGGACCAATAAGTTCTCCTGACAGTTTCCTTAAACTCTCAGGAAGATGGATTAGAGCCAATTCTTTGTGCTGTGCCCTTGTTCCAGCAGCACAAAGACTTGCTGCCCTAAGGATGAACACTTAGCAACCAGTCCCCAAAGGGAGCAATTTCTCAACCACCAGAGGAAAGGGGAGTGTTAATCCTTTTTAAACAAACCCTTGTGAAGTAACTCCCCAGATAAGAATATCAGGAACGGTCTAATAGTTTCACCTGGTATCTTAAAGACTAGTTGTTGACAAGTTTATCACAGGGAGAGCAAGGGAGAAAGGGGTGTTGCGGGGCAGAGAGGGGAAAGAGTGCTTCAAGTTCCCAAATGAAAAGAGTCTTACATTTATAGAGATTATGTCACAGCTCAACTCTGGCAAATGGTGTTTATTGAGACTGGAAGAGGAATGAATTGTGGTTATGTTTACAGTTTTGCTCCCATGACCAAGTGCTGTTTTATTTAGTTGTTGACACTATTTGAAGTATTAGAGGATTTAAGGAATCAAAATAAAAGATCATATAGGTGAGGATCACAACTGTCAACAGAAACAATCGATCATCTTGCTGCCATTGTGAAACATCAGTCAGTTGCCAGAGTTGAGTCATAACACTTACATCAATGTTTAGTTATTTTACAACTTAGAACTATCCTATACTGTTGTAATATATTATAATGTTCCATTGCCTTTGTTTTCTCCAAGAACTAATAACATTGTTCATTTCTCTTAGGACAAGACCAGCGCTCTGAGCCTGAGCAATGTGGCAGGCGTTTTCTATATACTTGTCGGAGGTCTGGGGCTGGCCATGATGGTGGCTTTGATAGAATTCTGTTACAAATCACGGGCAGAGTCCAAACGCATGAAACTTACAAAGAACACCCAAAACTTTAAGCCTGCTCCTGCCACCAACACTCAAAATTATGCTACATACAGAGAAGGCTACAACGTGTATGGAACAGAGAGTGTTAAGATCTAGGGGTACGGTTAAGGTCTAGTAAACTAATCAGCCTTACATTGCTGTATGTTAATCTCTTTCTTTTTTATTTTTTGTTTCTTAGTTTTTTTTCTTGTTTCAAGCATTGTCTATTCTTTGCAACCACTTGATTCTTTGAAAACAATGGTTGTGCTTTCTTGTCAGACCGTAGTGCTTTTCTAATAGTATAGTTGTAATTAAACTGTGGTCTGTGACCCAAAAGGCAAAAAATTCTCTAGAGCAGCACAGCTCAATAGAAATATTTGCCAGCCACATATGTGAACTGCATAATTTCAAGTGCTCTAGTAGCCACATTTTAAAAAGTAACACAAGTGAAATTAATTTAATGATATATTTTATTTAATCCAAGGTATATTTTCAACATGTCATAATTATAAAAATAAAGGAGATATTTTACATTCTTTTCTGCATACTAAGTCTTAAAATCTGGGTCATATTTTATACTCATGGCACATCTCAACTAGTACTAGCCACATTATCAAGTATATATTCAATAGTCATATGTGGCTAGTGACTACCATATTGGACAGTGCAGCCCTAGAGAAATCAGCTGCTCCAGAACTGATGTTAAAATAAGGAGTGAAAATGGGGCACTGCCACCTTGAGAAATGCAATGCTTCCATAGGGGAACAGTGTTCTCTTAAGTATAAGCCTGAGAAAGTTTTTTTAATCTTCGAGTTCTTTTGTTGTCCCTTTCTTGGAACTAATATTCAGGTAAGTATCTCCCAAAGAACAATCTAGGATCCTTGCTGCTGGCTGCCCCAAATTCATACTTAGATGAACCTGACTGATGCCACCTTGACTCTGGCAGCTATAGCCAACCCCACCACCACCATCACCAATAACTCAGATGTGTTCAAAGGCAAGCTTGAATTAGGATAATGCTTTATTCTGGAAGTTTTTAAAATAATATAGTCTTGTTACCTTCAAGTGCATCTGTCATCACTAACAGACCTATCTGAAGTGGAACAGAACATTTAGCAACTTCATAGCCCTTATTTTACATGGGAGATTTTTGACCTCATGAGTCAATGTCAATGTGCTTGAATTTCTACAAATTTATTTATTTGTGTTTTGATCTCCTTATATTTGACATTGTGAATCTAAATTCAGCTGATTTTTAAATAACATTTCATCCAAATAAATCATTTGTCTTCACCATAGAAAACATTATCTTGTTTGATGAAGTTGCTGGTTGTTCTTTTCTGCTGCACACTGTAAACTTTTGCTACAATGTATTAAGTACACTGAACTAACCCACTAACAAAGTGTTCCCATTGCATTGTTGAATGTACAATGCATGGATTTGTCTGTAATTAGCACTGTTTGCATGCAAGCATTTAATGTGCTATGTGCTTAAAATATTTTATTTTTGAGTAGGTTATATAGTCCCATTACAATTTGGGGCATATTATTTGCTCTTTCATAGAATGGTACATGGGTGATTTCGGCCTAGTTTAATTATCCCAAATTCTGAGATACTGGCATCCAAAGAAATAATACATCTAAAATCTGCATAGCATTTTTCCAAGAGCTCTCAACTTTATTGCATCATCAGAAAGATTTTTCCTTTTAAGCAACTAAGACTCAGACACACCACGTGACTTGTTCAAGTCAACACAACTAGATAGTGAAAGTTCTGAAACTAGAACCCAGCCTTTCTTTCTCCTATAGCTATATTCTTTTTTAAATTTCTTTATTGATTAAGGTATTATATATATGTCCTTATCCCCTCATTACCCCCAACCCCCCCACTTATATCCTCACCCCCCTGTTGTCTGTGTCCATTGGTTAGGCTTATATGCATGCATACAAGTCCTTTCTTTATTAAACCATGCCACCTCTAATCCCCATAGCCTGGTAGTTTCCAGGAACCTTGAAATCCTAGTAGGATCCTACCAAACAGAAAGCAGATCTCAAGTTTATGTCCCACTTGTTTATAAAAAGTCTTGAGGGACTGACTTCACCAAGCCTCCATATTACCCACTTATGGACTCTACATGAGGTTGTATATTCACTTCTACTTTCCCCAGAAGGAATCTTTTGAAACAAGGGTATCAGGGCTCAGGGCCACATAGCCTCCAAGCCCTCTTTATTATCAGCCATTCCATCTGAGAATCTAGGTCCCTATTCCCCAACTACTATAGCTTCAGTCCCTTGTTAAAGCCTCAGAGCAGTGCTTTTCAAATGTCAGTGTGCATGTAAGTCACCTGGGGATCTTATAAAAGTGCAAATTCTGATTCAGCAGGTCTGGGATAGGGACTAAGAGTCTACATTTCTCACAAGCCCCCAGGTCTTGATGATGCTGGTCCAGGGCTAGAGAAAAGTATCTCAGAATGTATAACTTAAGGAAAGAAGGGAAGAAAGGAGGAAGGGACAGAGAGGCAGAAAATGAAAGCAGAGATAGAATGGAAAGAGAAAGGGAGAGAGGGAGAGAGGGAGAGAGAGAGAGAGAGAGAGAGAGAGAGAGAGAGAGAGAGAGAGAAAGGGAGGGAAGGAGGGAAGGAGGAAGGAAAGAAGGAAGGAAGGAAGGAAGGAAGGAAGGAAGGAAGGAAGGAAGGAAGGAAGGAAGGAAGGGAGGGAGGAGGGAGTGAGGAGGGAGGCAGGAGGGAGGGAGGTAGAAGGAAGGAAGGAAGGAAGGAAGAAAGAAAGAAAGGAAGGAAGAAGGAAGGAAGGAAGTAAGAAGGAAGAAGGAAGTAGAAGCAAGTAGTAGTAGGAGAAAGAAAGAAAGAAGAAGAAGGAAGAACTGAGATC
>NW_005871050.1:14035594-14143977 GCF_000147115.1 Myotis lucifugus | reverse complement strand
AACTTGAAAAATCTTCTCCATAAGTTCGTTTGGAAGAGTCAAGAAGCCAAAAGTAGTTAATAGTTTGGAATAAGCAGGAGACTATAATTAAGATATAGTCATTGAGACAGTGTCACATTGGTGCAGAAGGAGGGAGGAAGGAAGGAAGAAAGAAAGAAAGAAAGAAAGAAAGAAAGAAAGAAAGAAAGAAAGAAAGAAAGAAAGAAAGGAAGGAAGAAAAGAAAAGAAAAGAAAAGAAAAGAAAAGAAAAGAAAAGAAAGAAAGGAAGGAAGGAAGGAAGGAAGGAAGGAAGGAAGGAAGGAAGGAAGGAAGGAAGGAAGGAAGGAAGGAAGGAAGAAAAGAAAAGAAAAGAAAAGAAAGAAAGGGAAAGAAACTGAGATCAGTAAACCTTTGGGCAGAATGTTGCTGTTCTAAAGCAGAAGACCAGGACATCAAATGTGGGAAAAGAGCCACAGGAATGAACTTGACACAACTTCTGGTTCTCTGGCTTCCCTTTAAGTCATCTTGGTTGATCCATTTTGTGAAGCAAAACTTAGGCTAATTAAAGCAAAAATCACATTTTAATTGGCATGGATGCCTATGTGGTTACAGCCCAGTTAGCTAGCACCTTGGCAACCATCCCTCAGATGAAAAGCAAACCTGGGAAACGCCTCTGCAAACAAATCTGTCCCCCAAGTCTGTGAAGTCTCCAGATGAAAAAGAAAATAAAAAGCTTCGGAGGATGCTGGAAAAAGCCTTACATGTGCCAGTCAAGAGGCACAAAGCGGGTTGAGCCTGGAGTAGAAACCTCTCTGCTGTCTTCGGCTAGTTTGGTGATGTAATGTTAGGGAAATGTTGGTTAAGTGAAGAGTGAGATCTTCATTCATTCATCCTTTATTTCCCAAGAAGTTCTGGAATATCTAATTTGTTGCCTAATTATTAGACTTCCAGTTCAATGTGTTGGCCTAGATCTGTCAGGGTCTACTCAGGGGCACAGAAATGAAGAGGCACCCTGAGGTGTAACTTTTATTTCTAATTATCACAGCCAGCCTTGGGAGTTTATGGTACCTGTAATTCTTCAGGGAAAATTCTCAAGGACAAATCACCTACAAAAAATGTGATCCAGGTGAAATCTGATTAATAAAAAGGCATCCTTGAAAGAGGAGGAAGTCCTCTATGGGTGAGAGTAGAGTCAGGATTATTAAACTCCTTATGGGAACATGTGCCTCAGCCCCAGATCCAGCACCCACTAAGCGGCAGGTAGTCAAGAGGCTACCTGCTGCCTCTCTGGGTTACTGACCTACTACTGGAAGTGTGGGCCCCAAGCATAGCTTGGCAGGTGACCGACTGCCAAGTGTTCCAGATTCACTGCGCCCTAGGGTTAATTCTGCTAATTGTTTTAAGAAATATTTTCTAATTTTTTTCATTGCTGTTCAGCACTACTTCTGGCTTCTTTGGTTTCTTCAAAAATATTTTTGAAATCCTCATTTTCAAGACCTCGAGATGCTAAAGTGAAGGAAGATTTCCATTTTTCCTCTAAGATATTCTTCCTAGATAATATTAACTTTGTTCGTGTAGCCATTTTCAAAGTCATCAATCTTCTTTTTGCAGCCTAGTCATAGACATCCTTGCTGGGGAAATTTTCCTGCTTACAGACTTGATCCTCTGTTAGGTGGAATAGCTGGAGTAGTGATGTTATTTGTCCCCAAAGGACTTTTACCTCCGAGATAATGTCATCTATTGCCATTTTAAAGCAGGAAACAGAGGCACTGAGAGATTAGGTCGCTTTCCCAAAGTTATGCAGCTATGGTCAATGGGAACCAAGGAGGAGACTTGGATCTTTCTACCAGAGATGTGAAATTTATCTAAGTTTCTGAGACAGATATGATTCAGGAATCTGGGCATTCCAAAGAAAAGGTTTCTTGTTAACACTTTCATGTTAGTGTTATTCTGCCCTCTGGTTTTTGGTCTTCAGGTGCATCTTTGTCAGTCTTCTTACTTTTATTCCAGGGCCAGTAGGAGAAAATTTTATGCCATTCCTTTGGGATAGAATTCATTGTTAGCTCAGGAGGAGAAGGGTCCATTAGTGTAGAGGGAAAGGATAAAGAGGAGGGATGTGAGATTAAAGAGGAGACAAGAAAGTGACCTTAAGTTTTCAGAACCAGGAGCAAATGAATCCTCTGCACTAGTTAATGCTCCAAGAGAAGAGTGGCATCAACATCTCCATCAGGCCCACAATATCAGGGCAAAGACCCCATGAATGCCAACCCCCTTCATGGGTTTCACTGTTCTGGCCTTTCCCTGAAATGTGCTTTCTCTTTAAGGTCTCTGTACTATTTTCAGACTTTAATAACTAAGGTTGTAGGTATTAAGAGAAATAAGCTGTCACCTTTCTGGCAATGAGCAGCAAATTTTCTTCTCACAGGCAAATGGATTTCAATCGAGCAAGCCACAGAACACTATTTACCCTCTGTACCAGGTAAACAGTCCTTGGTCACAGGTTCTGCAATCAGAATACACTCCTAAATGCAGTTATCCTGAATATCTATATTTAAATGCTACTAAGACTTTCTAGTATACCTACATCCTAAGTGATTAACGTCTTGAGTTAGACTTCATGCAATGCCTATATATTCCTTAGTACAATACATAGCAGAGAAAGAACTTAATTTAACTTGTTGAAAAACATTTGCATAAGGTAAATTAATTTAAACTAACATGTTACCTAAAACCAGTAAAACTGGGTGCAGCCCCAGAGATGCCAATTTGAGAAAACAGCCGTGGTTCTTGTCCAAGATAGAGTAAGCCATAATAAACTTCTCAATTTCCAATTTAAAAAAAAGCCCATTCAAATTTAAATTTCCCCCTTGCCTTTTCAGATCCCTTCCCATTAGAGGCATGTGAGGAGAGGAATCACCGAAAACGTGGCTGCTTCAAGGATCCTGAGCCAGATTTCACTCTCCTTGGTGTCGGGCATGACACGAATATTGCTGATGGTGCAATGACCTTTCAATAGGAAAAACTGATTTTTTTTTCCTTCAGTGCCTTATGGAACACTCTGAGACTTGCAACAATACAAACCATCATTGAAATCTTTTTGCTTTGCTTGAGAAAAATTTCAAAAAAACCAACAAAAAAATGGACATGCAAGATTCCAGTATGTGAAAAAAAAAATCTTACTAAAAAAAAGTCAATTCAACAAAAGCCATTCTTTGATACCACTGCACAGTACTTAAACACCATGTTCTTTAATACACACACACAAATTTAAAATTCCAGTTCAGCAAATAGGCCCATCTTAGCTAAAATAATTTCTCCTGATAAAAATTCTTTGACTCCCTGTGTGTGGGAAGACAGACTGGCATTTGTTCTAGGATCTGCTGACCAGATGTTTTTGGTATTTCCTGTTGGTGATGAAGTTCTGTGCACACTATTTCTTTTCAACGTTGCTGAAATGTGTATATCTTTAGAATGTAAATGCAACACTTAAGAAAATTCAAACACTTTCAAAAAAAGGGACTCAACAGTTACTTCTCTGTGTTCTTGAAATGGTTTCGTGAACATGCTTTGATAACTTCCCACTCAGTGAAGGGATTAACAGAGTTTTTGAAATTGACTTTTGTGTGTAGCTAGGGATGGGGCACGATCAGGCATACCTCTCGGTGCTTCCCTAAAACGAATCCCTAGGGCTTTTCAAGAAGCCTGGAATTTCAGCTCACAGATCTGTTTTTCTTGCTTCAGTGTGCATTTTAAGTCACTATAGCTCAGTATCTAGCATTGAGGTGAGGGAAATGCTGCCTATACTCCCAAATGTGTTTAGAATATCTTTCTCAGAAACAACACTGTGTTTAGCTCTGCTTTCTCTGCTAAGTATGCCTTTCAAGTGTACATCACGGAGACAGTACTGCGTTGCAAGGCAAGCCAGTGGATTCAGACCACAGATCTCAATCTGACTTTACTCTTGCTAGGTCTGTCTTACCAGCTGTTGCCTGTTACAGCCCGCAGCTCTCCGTCAGACTGCATGTGTCCTTTTCTAGTTTGCAAAGAATAAAATGCATTCCGAAACCTACTGCTAAACTGAGGGCCTCAGCATCACTCCCAGGTCCTTGCTTGGAGCAGTGTCTCTACTGACTCTCTAAGAAGATCGTTCCGCTGCTCCGCGGGCTATCAAGTCACTAATTGTGTACCTGCCAATGGCATCATCAGAACAGTCAGAGGAAATAGTCGCTCACTAATTACCTCCTATATAACGATGTATGCTTTCTGTAGTTCAATAGTTTGCTCTCATCAGTGACATGCATTGGGAAGTTTCCAGACTGTAAAAACTAAGAGCTCGAATTTATTTCCCAAGTGTGACCTTTAGATGCTTAGTTGACTTGCTGAAAATTTGCTCTTGTCTTCAGAAAAGAAAGGAAGAAGTCTCGTTCCAACAAAATGTTTCTAGAAAAGTGTAATATAAACTTTCATTCCAAAAAAGTGTGTCATAAGTGAATAACTTATCTGTCAAATTTTAAATGGTATTGAACAAAAAAAAGAAAGCTGTTGTGTTTTTGTTTTGTTTTCATGAAACTGTAATTTTCAACTTCTGAATGCTATAATGTTCCAGCGCAGGAAGCTAATGCTGTGCGAATATGAAGTTAACATAAAACAAACCAACCTACCTACACACAAATGTTTTAATAGGCACTGTATAAAAAGAAATGTATGTTTATTGATTCAAATCAGTTTTTCAGAGAGAAACTTAATTGGGAATGAAGAGGCGGGTAAATTGGTTTGTTATTTTTTAAAAATTTGCATGTTTAAAAAAAAACATTGATTGCTTCAAATTTCTGCTACTAACTTCAAGCTATGGGAGTTTGGCGGTAGTCACTTGAGGATTATTTTTCCAAGTCTTTTCTTTTTGTTGTTAAAGCTGTACTTCAGTGAACAGAAAAATTGCCAAGCAAACTAATGGCTGTAAAAGCATAAATTGCATGTATGGGTACAAATTACGGAGCCTCATTGCCATGAGGTATTGTACAAAGTTTTAATACATTTTGTAAATAAAATTGTAAAGAAAGAATTCTGTTTCTGTGCTTTGTGTAAAATTGGCTTGGATGCAGATGGCAAGAAGTAATTACTCACTAATTTCCTTCCCACCAGAAGCTTTGCCAATGTAAGTCACCTTACTGATGATTTTCACAAAGGATTATGCCTCTCCCCACCCCAACTGCAGCTGCAGTCAGACTCAGACCCCTTCACCTAAGTGGAACGGTACCACCAAACTCTAGATTAGGTTTGTCAGGATCACTAACAGTGAGATGGTGTCTACAAACAGCAATAAGCAGGACCTCGGTTCATATGCAAAGGAAGAAAGTTTGATTTCAGGGCCTTCCGTTCCCACTATCTGCCTCCTCCACCCTTTGGGATTCTCTCCTCAGAGACTTTTCTTGACTCTAACTTTGGTCCAATCCTCCCATTTCCAGATATGATCGCTCATGAATGTGCACAAACTTAGGACTGATAAACCTCAAAAACACTTCTAATTCCTTTCCCACATAATCACAAAGCATATGTCCTAGTACTTAGTTAATTAGCTGAGTTTTGCACTGCTGTCTTAATTACTGACAATAACTTAATATTCTATTGGAAAATCTTTACTCCACCAAGGGTCTCTGATCTAGAGTGAGGGAAGAATAATGAACTTAGGGATATACTGACTTTAAATTATTTCTGAGAAAGAAGCAAAGGTTAATTATCTAATCTGATTTGTAGATACTAAAAATGGAATATAGTTTTATCCAATAAATAAAGCAAGTGTTTAAATATAAAGAAGATTTATACTATGATCACTACAGAAAACAGGGGATAATGATAGGAGAAAAGGAAAGGGGATAGTTTGCAACTAAGAAAAGAAGAGTGGAGTTGAGATGCTAAAGAGATAAAGGAAGAACGATATCTGGAGTTAGGGAGCAAGAGAACAAGGAACACAAGACCTTGGAGAGGAAGACAAATTGATGCGGGAAAGGAAAATTCTTAGAAGATTCTGAAGTATTAGGCTGATATAACACACTGTAGCTGATTTGGCCTGTGGGCTTCAGCATATTACTGCCATTTTCAATGTCCTCTGAAATGTCCATTAGCTGGTAAATGACTTGCACTTTAAAACTCAACTGCTTTCCTTCAACTGCTTTTCTGGCAGTCCCACCAGAAGAGAACTTGATTATCTAGGGAGTAGATTCAATGACTAGATTAGAGTGATGATCCCCTTGATGATCCCCTCTAATGATGCCTGATGAAGTCAGTTCAGGTACAGCAAGTCTTTGATTAACATTATTTTGTTCAATTTGTTTCATTTAACATTAATGAGATGCTGTTGGAACTTAACTCTTTTTTAAAATATATTTTTATTGATTTCAGAGAGGAAGAGAGAGATAGAAATATCAATGAAGAGAGAGAATCATTGATTGGCTGCCTCCTGCACACCTCCGACTGGGGATCGAGCCCAAAACTGAGGCATGTGACTTAACCAGGAATTGAACTGTGACTTCCTGGTTCATAGGTCAATGCTCAACCACTGAGCCACCCTGGCTGAGTGAAACTTAACTCTTGTTTATATCAATTAGCTTATAGTTTCATTATACATTGTTTTGCTTAATATCATAGAACCAATCAACAGCATTAAGTGAGGACTTACTATACCAAATATGTCCCCAGATCTTCCAAAATAATAGATTTATATTTTAGCAGGAACTCTACTTCCTTACCCCAAAGGAGAAGCTAATCTCAGGTACTGTGGTAGATGATGGTGAAGTACAGTTGAGGTTTAGGTGGGATTTGTGTGTTTTTTGTCTCCTTAGAGAAAAGGAGACGCAAAGGGGGTACTTTTAGTCTGTCTCATATTAGACTATAGGTGGCTATATATCTTGTTTACACATAGAGTCAGACTCACCAACCAGATTTGCAAAAAGACCTTGAACTTCAAATAGCATGCTCCTCCTATGCACAAAATGAGAATGTTTCTTTGGTCTCATTCTGTCAATAGAGCACTTGTCCAGGTGATGTTTGGTTACAATGACAATGACTGTCAAAAAACTTGGACAACTTGCCAATTAAATTCAGTTAGGCTCCACTTGATTTTATTAGGAAGGGGCAGAGGGAAAGTCTTCATTTGGATTTCTTATAGTTCTTTCTCTGAGCACAGCATTGGGCATGAATGGATTCAGATTCTTTCAAGTCATCATCTACCTTGTCAGCAAGACTGAAAACCCCCTGAGAGCAGGAGCCAAGTTTGTTACCTTATCATCTATGCTTTCCCCTTAGCCTGGAGCTTAACTGAATTTCTCTTTGTGCCTCAAAAGCTGTGAGCCTTTTCAACTGAGGAGTTATATCCAGCCCCTGT
Organism: Myotis lucifugus; assembly: GCF_000147115.1. Classification (NCBI taxonomy): domain Eukaryota; kingdom Metazoa; phylum Chordata; class Mammalia; order Chiroptera; family Vespertilionidae; genus Myotis; species Myotis lucifugus. The sequence goes on along the minus strand of NW_005871050.1, from coordinate 14,136,617 downwards.
AAGCCTCTAGCTACTGAGAACTTCAGAATGTCCACATTCTTGACAGCCTGCCCATCCTCTGAGCAGGAGGTATTTGCTTATTTATTAACTCATGATGCATAAGCTATAAAAGTACAAAAGAACCTGTAATGACAGCCTAGGAAATAATCCTCTCCCCATGTCAGCAGCTTTGACAAAATTGCCCCCGCAGTGGTTTCATTAAGTTTCAATCTTGTAGCAAATGGTTGATTTAAATTTTTCTTAATAAATATTCATTAAGCCTGAACAAGTCAATTAAAGCTCTGGCAGCAGCTCACAGGAATCTTGAATGTAGGCAGACAGGGGGAGAAATTTTGCAAATATTTCCAACAACGTTGCAGTCTTCCCCCATAAGAGTGCTAGTTTTCCTGAACAACTGGGAACACTCTCAAACCTGGGGAAGCCATCTGAGGCCTCCATTTTCCCCCATTTACAGTGTAGCTTTAGAAAATCTTGTTACATCCTATCTCCTCTTCCACAATTATTGTACTGCCCCACCATCCTATAGAAACTGCCCAAAGTCATCAATAAACTGTAATCTATACTTTATAGCAAAGAATGGCAGACTTTAGCCCATAGGCTAAATCAGACCCACCACCTGTTTTTGTTAATAAAGTTTTATTGGAACATACCACTCTCATTCATCTACATATTATTGTGGCTGCTTTTGCCCTCCACTGGCAGAGATGAGTAGTTGCAACAGTATTTCCCAAAAAGCCTAAAATATTTACTAACTTAATCTTTACAGAATAAGCTTGGCAACTCCTACTTTACCTTACTTGATAGTCATTAGCTTATTTGACCTCTTTCTAGAATTTGGTGCTATTAATCTCTCCCATCTCAAAAATCTCTATTTATGCCTGGCTGGTGTTGCTCAGTGGTTGAGCATCGACCTGTGAACCAGGAGGTCAGGATTTGATTCCCGGTCAGGGCACATGCCCAGGTTGCAGACTCAATCCCCAGTGGGGGCCATGCAGGAGACAGCTGATCAATGATTCTCTCTCATCATTGATATTTCTATCTCTCTCTCCCTCTTCCTTCCTCTCTGAAATCAATAAAAAATTACATTAAAGAAACAACCAAAAAACATATATTTTTTTATTCCCTATTCCTTTGACTTCTGTGACAGCCCTACCCCTGGTTTTCTCCCTAGCCTGCTGCTGCTAATTTTTCTTCTGCTTTCTGGTCTCCTCTTCTCTCTTTATATCAATGTTCTCCTGAGTTCCACCATGTTTATTCCTCTCGTCTCACTTTGTACATTCTCCCATGGTGCTATACCAAGGTTTCCATTTCTATTTGTACTATGATTGTTCTCAAGTGTCCATTTCCATCTCAAAACTCTCTCCTGAGCTCCAAACCAATACAGATAATCCCGAATTTATGGTGATTCCGCTTAAAATTTTTCAGCTTTATGATTGTGCAAAAGTGATACATATTCAGTAGAAACTGTACTTTAAATTTTGGATTTTAATCTTTTCCAGGGCTAGTAAATACATTTCAACTTACAATATTTTCAACTTACAATGGTTTAGTCAGGATTAATCACTTAGTAAGTCAAGAGGCATCTTATCCCATAAACACATCAACTTGCATAGCTATAAGATATAGTGAAAAGTAAGCATATGATTCTTTTTATCTTTTGGATCCCAGAATCATAATATGGTTTACACTCATGTGGAAGAAAATCAACGAGTGTTATCACCAAAGAAAGAATATGCAAACTCCAAACAAGCTAGCCAAAGACCTGGAAACCACACCCTGAAGCATAATATAAGGAGATGGTTCTGATCACCTGAGGGAGATGTTGTTTGGAACCTGGATGCAATAAAAGAAAGAACAAAAATGAAGGGATGGACGCATTTGAGAGATATATATTTGTATATATCCAAGTATGTATATTTGTATAAGTGTACAGAGTACTCTAAACAGCCAATTCTCTAGATTTTTTTTCCTTCCCCTTGCCATTGCCACAAAAGATTGAGCCACGGGACGGGGGTCAATCACCAACATAAACCCATTCACCCACTCCAGAAACCTGATAATCAACCTTGCCAGCTCCCTCCCTCATGCTTACCGTCACTCAAATCCTGGTTATTCTGCTTTTTTGATCTCTGAAATCTATCTACTTCTATGAATCCCTATCTTTGTTTGAGTTTGTAACACTCTGTATGGCTAAAGCAATAGCCTCTTACCTGTCCCTCTTGTTTCTAGTCTGTGTCCCTCCAATTCTTCCTTCATATTGCAGCCAGAGTGATTTTCCTCACCCCATCACTCTTCGGCATCAAATGAGTCCCAATTGCCCTTTGGCAGAAGAGTAAATGCCTTTTGTTTTTCACAAAAAGCCCTTCATAATCTGCCTGCTACCCATGTCTTCAGCCTTATTGTTTACCACTCCTTTACCTCCATTCTCCACTCTATCACAAATATCCACTAAGACCCAATTATACTTAACAACTTAAAATTTCTGGCTTTGCCATCTGTTTTCATGCTTCCATGTTTTTGCACATGCTTCTTACCTGCCTGGAATCTCCTTTCCCTCACTTTTATGTCTAACTATTTCATACTCTGTCTTTAAGACCAAACTGGCATAATTTTCTCTGGGAAGCTTTCCGTGTCTATCCTCTCCCCACAGGTCTGAGTTAGAGAATCTTCCTCCATGTTCCTATCTCAGTAGTTCTTACTTCTTTCATAGCATTATAATGATATATCATCTTACCTACTAGATCATGGGCTAAGGCCATAAGCAGAGTTTCTCTTAGTCATTTCCAGAACTGAAACAGAGTTGTAAATATTTCATTAACAAATGAATGAATGAAACAAAATAAATGAAATGTGGGAGTGGGAAAAAACCAGAGGCATAACTTAGGAAGTAATGTTGAGGACAGAGAGGAAGTGCCATCTAATACTCTACAAAATAAAAATGAAAAATCTCATACCTTCTGTCCAAAGATGTCTACTTTCTACATTATTGACCCATCAGCAAAGGCAGTTTTCCACAGCCTGGCCATTCAATGTCTTTCTTCTCCCAAAAGAAGCCCATCATCCAGGCAACCAAGCCCTCAATTTCCTTTGGATGTGGAGTATCCCCTGTACTAATCACTATTGCCACTCCTATTGGCACCCTCCTTGGCCAATACCCCAATTTACTGCACTCTATCAAGGTAATTCACTCATAGGACAGTCAGATGTGCAAATCTACTCGTTTTAAGACTCAGCCATTGGATAGTGAATGGGCAATATAAATTTTAGTCTAAACAGACACATTCAGCTCATACACAGTAGTGTTATACTCAGTCCACATGATATACAAAGTTATATACCTCTTATACCCCCTTCAAGAAAGGATTTACTGCCAAGCCTCCAGCTGTTAGCAACTTCAGAATCTGCCTCAGCTTTTGAAACAAGGTCACACTCTTGTTGGGTCATCCCACAGCCAATGACTGAGCAAAATGGTTATAATCAAAGTCAGACCCTCTCAGAATAACCCCAGATAATGACCAAGCAAAGCAGTGGTACAAAAGCCTAGCCATTTTCACCCAGTGTAAGACTTCTCTAATGAGCAATCTTTGCTCCAAAAAGCCCCCTCAGGTGGCAAAGACTTTTTCAGGTCCACATCCCATTCTGGTGGCTCAACTCTGCTTCTTCTTCCCTATTCCTTAACAGGTGTTATTCTCTAATTAACCTTTTGCACTCCTAACTCCTTTCAGTACCTGTTTCTCTAAGAGTTCAACCTGTGACATTTGGTACCAGAAGGAGTCCAAGAAAATAGGTCACAGATGGCGTTTTGGGACTGAATTTCTCACTACTAGGTGAAAAGTTGTATACATACAGCTCATGGCACAAGGCAAACCAGTTGTTAAAGCTTTTAGCTGTGGTCTTTTGGGAAGAAAGTGCCAGTAGAAAGGATGTGCTAGTTGGTGAAATGATTCAAGCATTTAAAATGCATGGGAGATGGCAGCGTAGGTGAACACCTGTACTTGCCGCCTCCCACAACCACATCAAAACTACAACTAAAATATAGAATAACCATCATCCAGAACCACCTGAAATCTGGCTGAATTGAAGTCCTACAACTAGAGAAGAAGAAAGCACACTGAGACTGGTAGGAGATGCACAGGGTCTGACACCCACGTGTACCACTTTTTTAATTGGGAGGGAGATCATCCCTGCAGAAGCCGCTGGTGAGGAGCAAGGGGTCCCAGCCCCACACCAGAAGCCAAGCCCAGGATCCCAGAGCTGAGAAAATAAGTCCCTGTACCTATGGGCTGTAAAAACCAGTGCAGACTGGGGCTCAGTGACACAGGCTGCTGGAGACCCAGCTGTTCCTCTTAAAAGGCCAGCACCATGAACTGAACTTACAAGGTCCTGCTTCCTCTGAGCTCCAGCACCAGGGTGAGGCTCTGAGGGATACATTTGTCTAGCATCAGGTCAGGAACTTGGGGGAGGCTTTCTCCCAGACAGAGATGCTTGCAGTGATCATTGTTTCTATGCTGGGACCTCCCTGGTCACAGGGCTGACTGGCAGCAGCCATTTCTGTTTGCTCAGCCTGGTGATTCCCTAAGATCTCACCTCATCCAATTTACAACCCCACCCAAGCTGTCTGCAGCAGCTGCTGCATATGAATGGCCTGTCCTTGTTTAGGCTAAAATCTCTCAAACACGCTGCAGCTGGGTCAGGAAGTCACAAAACATACCAATAAAAGGCCCAAGACCCGGCACCAGCATCAACCTGCCTTGCTTCATAGCCAGGCCTCATCTGGGCACTTCCAAACCCAATACAAAGAGGAGGAATCTGCAGAACTCTCTGGAGATCCTGCTGGGTGACCCCAGGCAGTGGCTAACTTTGCACCTCCCTGGAAACCCAAGAGCCAGTGTACCCAGTGGTCAGTGTCAGATCATACCAGATTACAACTCTTCACATCCATAAGTGACACACTCAAGGAAAAGACTCAGTGAGCACCAAAGCCCCACTGAAGCAAGTCCTGCTCCATAAGGGTGTCTCCTGCACAGCAGCTCTCCCACTGTAATCACAGCTGGTCCTCATAGCCAATTGGCCTGGAGGTCAATTCCTCCCAGTAACACCAACAGCAATCAAATTTCAACTACAACAAGACTGTGCTCACAGCCCACAAAGGGGTGCACCTAGAGTTCCTAGCTCAGGTGACTGGGGATGCTGAGCCACTGGGCCCTACAGGACACCTACTACACAAGGTCACTCTATAAACTCAAGGAGACTTAGCAGCTACCCAATACATAGAAACAAGTACAGGGAAGCAGTCAAAATGCAGAGACAAAGAAACATGTCACACATGAAAAAAATGGAAGAAAGCAAACTACTGAATATAGAGTTCAAAACCACAGTTAAAAGGTTACTCAAGAATCTTCTGGAAATCTCCAAGGGACTTAGTGAGACTTTCAAGGATCTTAGTGAGAATGCCAAAAAAATGAAAAAGGAACATTCAGAAATTAAGCATACACTGACTGAAATAAAGAAAAATATACAGGGATTCAACAGTAGTGTAGAGGATTCCAAGAATCAAATCAACGATTTGAAATATGAGGAAGCAAAAAACACCCAACCAGAAAAGCAAAAAGAAATAAGAATTCAAAAATATGAAGATAGTGTAACAATGGACACAGACACTGGGGCATTTGGGGCTTGCCTGGGGTGGGAATGGCTGGTGTGGGGTCAGTTGGGGGAAAAGGAGACATATGCAAAACTTTAGACAATAAAAAAAATGCAAATTTAAATATATATATGAAGATAATGTAAGGAGCCTCTGGGACAACTTCAATTGTACCAATATTCGAATTATGGGGGTTCCAGAAGAAAAGAGAGAGCAAGATATCAAAAACCTATTTGAAAAAATATTAGCAGAAAACTTCCCCTACCTGGTGAAAGAAATAGACTTACAAGTCCAGGAAGCACAGAGATTCCCAAACAAGAGGAACCCAAAGAGGACCACACTAAAACACAAGTCAGCTGCATGAGAAGTTAGCCCAGACTCTCATGTCACCCACTATAGCTACACCAGCACCACTCGCTCATCTCACACTGGTGGCCATACTGTCAGGCTCCCATATAACCAGCTAAAGGAGGAAGAAAAATCCTGAATTTGGTTTGCAGATGGTTTGCTTGACATAAGGGTACAAGTAAAAAATGGAAAGTGGCTACAATACAGCTTCACTCAGGGTTAACCTTGAAAGACAATGGAGAACAGAAAAATACCCAATGGACAGAACTATAGGATATGCACATGGCCAGCTACTTTGTGTGAGAGGAGATTATACAGTTTGTAAGAACATGAATGAACCTTGAGGGTATTACTCTCAGTGAAATAAGCCAGTCTCAAGAGGTATCTAAAATAGTCAAACTCTGGAGGTGGAAAAGGTCATAGAGGGGATAAATGGTGATGAAATCTTTTTAATTTAATTTTAAAAAAATAAAATAGTAAAACTCATAGAAGCAGAGAATAGAATGGTGGTTACCAAGGGTTGGAGGAGAGGAAAATGGGAAGTGATTGTTCGATGGGTATAAAGTTTCAGTTATGCAAGGTGAGTAAGTTCTAGAAGTCTTCTATACAACACAGTGACTATAGTTAAAAACACAGTATTGTGCACTTGAAATTTTAAGAGGGTGGATCTTATTTGAAGCATTTTTTAACTAAATCAGCATTTATTTTTTACACTGTTCTCTCTCATTGGTAGAAACACGGCAGTATTATCAATTAACCTAATAAGAAAAGATGATTCTGGTTTTAGATTTTAAAAATCTTCTAATGAGAGAAAATTATAAACATTTTAATGTGTACTGGAAAGTCTTATTTTAGAGTAAATAAGATGTTGAGTTGATAGGACCAATAATCCAAAGTGTTCAAAACACTTAAAATTTTCTTCCAATTCCTTTGTGCCTCTTAACTAATGAAAAGAATATTCTTTTCACCTGAACACTACTGAAGACATATTGATTCTTAGGAATTCAGTTTTTATAAGGTAATATTTTAGAACATTTTGACCTTATTAAAAATACCTAGCTAATGGAATGCACTTGTTAGGCTATTCATATAAATGATCAAAAATATAGTAAAAAGGATATCCAACAGAAAGGTCATTTAGGAACTGAAGAGTCCTCGAAATTACAGGCTCACATCTTCCTCAGTATTTAAGGTTTGTAACAATTTTCGTCATGAATGTTTCTAGAACGTGATTGTCATCTGTTATTCCTAGTACTTCTGACATCCAGGCATATGCCAGAGGTGACCACAGGTACACTTTTGTTATTTAAAAAGATGTGGTTTTAATGCTTAAATAATATTTCTGGAAGAAGCTCTCTGTAGATCAGTAAGAAGAGCTCTCCTCCGCTGAACACTCAGAACACCCATGATTCTCATTTGAAGCATTTTTATCACAACAAAAAAAATGAGGGATACAAAGGAACTTTTGGAAGTAATGGATGTTTTATTACCTTGATTGGAGTGATAGTATCATGGGTGTATGCATAGGTACAAACTCATCAATTGTATACATTAAACATATGCAGTGTTTAACATCAATTATACTTCAATAAAGCTGTTTTTTTAAAAAAAACTACCACAAAAATTAAGACTAGTATTATAAGCCCTAGCTGGTTTGGCTCAGTGGATAGAGCATCAGCCCTTGGACTGAAGGGTCCCGGATTCAATTCCAGTTACAGGTTCAATTCCAGGCAGGGGTACGTACCTTGGTTGTGGGTTCAATCCCCTCTGGTTACTCCATACCTGAGAGAACAGCATTCCATTTCAGGAATAATATACAGAAACAGTTCCCACCTAATTCAAAATACATGCTGCCTATTTGGAAAACTTCAGTCAATTACTTCATACCACCTGGTGCTAACCAGATGGTAGCTTTTTCCCCCTTGAAAGAGATGAAAAGTGATTTTCAAAAACTTTTTTCAAATAAATTTTTATGATTTATTGCTTCAATTTCCTTTAGAAGGCAAATAAATATTTAATTCTTACATGGGCTTAACTCTTTGTGTAGTTTCATCTCCTATCCCCCCAATCATAAAAAGGAGTAAATCTTTTTTGCTAAGGAACTGTTTCTAAGATCACCCTTTAAACTTTAAGCTAAAATAATTCACACTCTTTCATGTTTAAAGTGTGCGCATTTCTGTGTCTTCAAGGAGGCGACACAGCTGATGTTTTTTAAACGCACAATTCTGCTCTTTCATGAAATCAACAAAGGCCTTCTGTGACTTTCTAGGAAGACAAAAGATTCCATTTCTAGCCACCTAAAGAAAGGATGGCTTTTCTGTACCATGACGACTCAGAATACCTTATATCAAGTGTCTTTGAGGCTTGGCAACTCCTTAACAACCCTACTTTTCTTTGTCAGGAAAATCTGAAGCTCTAATAAACCATTCAAATGAAATTTCCCACAGAATACAATCTTTAGTACCCATAGAATCAAATTAGGACAAAAATGTGACTTTTCTTTTCTATATCTAGGATCTTTTATTAAAATTGTAAAGGACGAAACAATAAGAAAGCCCACTGCATGGGAGAACATATTTGCCAATGTTATCACCAATAAGGGTTTTATCTCCAACATTTATAGGGAACTCATACAACTTAACAAAAGGGAGATAAACAACCCAATCAAAAAATGAACAACAGACCTAAATATATACTTTTCGAAAGAGGACATAAGGAAGGCCAAGAGACATATGAAAACATGCTCAAAGTCACTAATCATCCCAGAGATGCAAATCAAAACAACAATGCGGTACCATCTCACACCTGTCAGAATGGCTATCATCAACAAATCAACAAATGATAAGTGCTGGCAAGGATGCAGAGAAAAAGGAACCCTCGTGCACTGCTGGTGGGAATGCAGACTGGAGAACAGTATGGAGTTTCTTCAATAAACTAAAAATGGGACTCCCATTTGACCCAGTGATCCCACTTCTAGGAATATATCCCAAGAAACTAGAAACACCAAACAGAAAGGATATATGCACCCCTATGTTCATAGCGGCACAATTTACCATAGCTAAGATTTGGAAACAGCCTAAGTGCCCATCAGTAGATGAATGGATTAGAAAACTGTGGTACATCTATACAATGGAATAATATGCTGCTGTAAAAAAGAAGTAATTCTTACCATTTGAAACAACATGGATGGAACTGGAGAGCATTATGCTAAGTGAAATAAGCCAATCAGAGAAAGGTAAATATCACGTGATCTCACTCATTTGTGGAATATAATGAACAACATAAACTGATGAATAAAAAACAAATCCAGAGACAGAGAAGCATCGATTAGACTGTCCAACCACTGAGAGAAGGTAGGAGAGAGTGGGGGTAATGGGAAGTGATCAACCAAAGGACTTGTATGCATGCATATAAGCATAACCAATGGAGGCAGACACCATGGGGGTGAGGGCATAAGCGGGGGGTGGGGGAGAGTAATGGGGGGATAAGGACATATATGTAATATCTTAATCAATTAAAAAAGGAAAAAAAAGAAAATTGTAAAGGATTTGTTTCACTGTTTTTCAAGAAAACAACTTATCACACTCGCAGGTTTTCTTCTCCTGGGATCATTAGCTCAATTGATTTGCGTTTGTTGTTAATGAGACTACAGTCTTGATAGATTCAGTCCCAGTATAGATCAGCTGGGCTTTCCGTAGGCAGACTGCATCCTTGACTCTAAGTTCATTCTGATCCCTGATTTTGGCCAGGTCATATTCCACTCCAGAAGGACAAGTGATATTATGACTACATCTGTGCAAATATTCCCACCATGGAAATAACTCAGTCTCTCTTTATAGGTATACTGAAGCTTGCCTTTATAACCACATATTTAACTGCAGCAAAAATTGTAGGAACTTGAATTTGGGGCTTTGGTATGAGTACACATAGAGCATATTTACAGTGTTTTAGGACAAATGATGAGCTTCTATAAAAAACAGTACTAACAATACAGTGATTTTTTTTAATGAGTTTATATATTTGCCTCATAATATTTGTGATGTAAGTACATAGTCTAGGTAAGCAAAGCAGCTCTGATCCACTGTCATTTAGGGATCTGGTTTCCTTTCATGGGAGCGCCCCTCCATCCTTGATTTCATCTGTTTGGTTCAAGTCAGGTTGTCATGGGTAATAGCATGGAGGAAGAATATTCACTTTCTTATTTTTTAGATATGTTTTGTATTGATTTCAGAGAGATGAAAGGAGAGGAAGAGATAGATAGAAACATCAATGATGAGAGAGAATCCATCAATCAGCTGCCTCCTGCATGTCCCCTACTGAGGATCAAGCCCACATCCTGAGCATGTGCCTTGACCTGGAATCAAACCATGACCTCCTTGTTCAAGGGTTGACACAACCACTGATCCACACTAGCCATGCCATATACACTTTCTTAAGGCCTGGAAGTGATACACATCACTTCCATTCTCATTCCACTAGGAAGATTTAGTCAAATGGATAAACATACTCCACAAAGGACGGTAGAAGGTATACCCATGCACCATGTTCATAGAAAGAAAGGAAGAACATATTTCAGTAATCAACCACAGATGAAAAGCCAAGACCATCCTTATATTTGCTGTTCGCATACTCAAAACAACCACTGGGAATAAGAGCTGTCTTCAGCACAAGTTCTATGATAGCATGTCATTTTTCAAGTCAACACCCATCACCCAACCAAAACCACAAACTAGAGGAAGGAAGACAGCACTCTAAGAAAAGTCACAGACATGAGGAAGAATAAGCATGAAAAACTGCATTGTTCATCCCCCAATATAGTAATGCTATCACCCCATGGAGGTACAGATTATGCTAGGTAGTGCTTATACCTTTCTCTAGGTCCTTTGGAATAGGGAAAAATAGAGCTATGGGGGAATAAAGAGAGGACTAGTAACATTGCTGAGTTCTTCTTTTGACCCAACTAGCACAGGGGGCACTGCATTTTCATTTTGCACTGGGTCACACAAATTGTGTTGGCCAGTCCTGCATGTGGAAATTGAAAGCCGATGGAGAAATGCTTTTTCCTCTCTAACTCTCAGAAAATGGTGTTGAGACACATTTCATAAGTCTTGTCAGATATCCAGGAGGATTGAGAAAATAATCTCATAAAGCTGTGGTCAACTCTATAACCTAAACTTATATCAGCACTCCCTCCTTCCCTGTTTTGCTTCCCTTTCCCCTTACTCCTGATTTCTGAGATCACATTCCTAAAGAAATGACTTGCACAAAGCTGCTATGTTCAGCATTTAAACAGAGACCTTAGGTGGTAAATGATCTCTGCAGATATCTAGGGGAAGATGATTGCAGGCAGTGGGAATAGTAAGCAAAGGCTGAGGTGGGAGCATGCCTGGTGTGTTTCAGAAGCAGCAAAGAAGTAAGTTAGAGTAGAGTGAGAAATAAGAGGTGAGAGAAATAGGAAATGAAGTCAGTGAGGTCACAGAGAGATTTATAAATCCCCTAAAGACTTGAGGTTTTACTCTGAGAATATGGGGTCTATTGGGGCATTCAATCAGAGAAGTGATATGATTTGACTTAAGCTTTGAAAGGGTCATCTGGCTGCTATATTGAAAATAGACTTTAGAAGACCAGGACAGGAGACAGGAAAACATTTAGAAGACTATGCAATAATCCATGTGAGAGAGATGATGGCTTGGACCAGGGTAGTAGTAGTAGAGGTGGTGAGAAGAGGTCAGACTCTGGATGTGTTTTGAAATAGAGCCAAAGGATTTGCCAATGAGCCCTAGCTGATTTGCTCAGTGGATAGAGCCTCAGCCTGCGGACTCAAAGGTCCCAGGTTCGATTCTGGTCAAGGGCACATGCCTAGGTTGCAGGCTCGATCCCCAGTAGGGGGCGTGCAGGAGGCAGCCAATCAATAATTCTCATCATTGATGTTTTTATCTCTCTTTCCCTTTTTCTTCCTCTCTGAAATCAATAAAAATAGATAGATAGATAGATAGATAGATAGATAGATAGATAGATAGATAGATGATAGATAGATAGATAGATAGATAGATAGATAATAAAAAATTTTAAAAATGTGGCCTTGTTTAATAAAAAAGAATTTGCTAATGAATTATATGAAGGCGGTAAGAGAAAGAGAGGAGAACCCACAAGGTGCTTAGACTCAGGAAGAGATATGGCCTGGTAGAGCAGGTCCCTGAGGGAATGTGAGACAGGATGAAGAGGAGATGGCTCAGATAAGACACGGGATGATCTGTAGAACAGACAGGGAATGTCCAAAGAAGGAGCTATGGGACTCACAGTTCAGGGTTATTCTTTGTCTATTTACCCCTTTCCCCTGCCCAAAAAGGAATAACTAATGAGTACAGTAAAAGGCTAAAGAGAAGAAGGGTCAGTACCATATATGTAGCCACTCTCCTTGTGTGTACTTGCAGTTGACTTCATACAAAGTCATATTTGGTCTCTGAGACTCAGATATTAGGACAGCCAATGATGACAGAACTAAGTAAATAAGACAAATCAGCTTTCCAGGAAAGAGCATAGAACTGAGAGGCACTTGTGCTAGGCTGCTGTAACCCATAGATTAGTAGTTCCCCATGGGCAGCATCTGTTTATGCTCATCTATCTTGACACTTCTTTGCATACCCCCAAAAGAAAATCTACTGGCAAAGCAATTATTATACCAAAGATTTCACAGTGGAGAAAGAGGAAACATTTACATCACACACATTTTTTTCTTATTTTTTTAAATATATTTCATTGATTTTTTTACAGAGAAGGAGGGAGAGGGATAGAGAGTTAGAAACATCAATGAGAGAGAAACATCGATTAGCTGCCTCCCGCACACCCCGCACTGGGGATGTGCCTGCAACCAAAGTACATGCCCTTGACCGGAATCGAACCTGGGACCCTTCAGTCCGTGGGCCGACGCTCTATCCACTGAGCAAACCAGTTAGGGCTATATCAATCACACACAATTTTTATCAACACCCTCTTGATATGTCCCTTAGTCTCAGTCTCTCTCTTTATTCCACCAACAGAATATTTTTTCCCTTCAGCCACTTAGAGCTGCCTAGCTTCATTAACCTTCCCTACTCCTATTGCTCTCATTCCTGTTCCTAACCCAACTAGCTTCTTCAAACTTGTAACCCAGCCCATTTTGGCAAAAGAAGTTTTCTAGTTACCATGATCCATCTCCCTTGGGTGAATGGTGGATGGGGGAGAACAAGATGGAATTATAAAATCTCTTTTTCCTTTGTACTAAGAAATGGTGCTGAGCCTGGCTGGTGTGACTCAGTGTTTGAGTGTCAATCTATGAACCAAGAGATCACGGTTCAATTCCCTGTCAGGGCACCTGCCCAGGTTGCGGGCTCAATTCCCAGTGGGGGGGGGGGGGGTGCAGGAGGCAGCCAATCAATGATTGTCTCTCATCATTGATGTTTCTATCTTTCTCTCCCTCTCCCTTCCTCTCTAAAATCAATAAAAAATATTTTTTAAAAAAATGGTGCTGAGAAATATATCAAAAGACACACTCCCTCGCCCTAAGCATCCAACCAACATGTAAATAGATCATTGTAACTCAGTGCCGTAAGTGTTATGATAGAAGTAAGCACAAGCAACATTACGAGGGGCTTCTAATCCAGACTGAAGAGATAGTAGTCAGGGATGTCATTCCAATTTTTATGAGTACCTACTATGTGCCAGATTCTGTACTGCACACCAGTGATATGGAGATGACTCCTACACAGCCTCTCCTCCAAGAAGGGCATCACTAGTTGGTGCCCTTGCTTCACTAGTGCGATCACAACCTGGGGCTTTTTGTTCTTACTACATGGGACTTAGAAAGTCTTAGAGGCTAAGAAATGTTGACTGGAACACTTTGTTCTCATCGCTCATTTATCAGCCCAAATGTGTTGTTAGAAATAGAAGGATGTAGGTATTATGCAGGCCTCTAGAGGATTCTGGGCTGATTTGCCTATTTATTTTTCCTGCTCCACTCTCCACAGTCATTACCAGGACCAAAGAAGTCTAATCTTCACTGCATTTCCTTGGAACCACAGTGACATTTAGTGGTCACTGGAGATTGAAAAACAAGTGTGAGAGAAAGTACTTGTCTTCAAACTGCAGGATGGAGTAAGGCAAGTTTCCCAGAAACTTTTCCATTTAAAATACTACAGTCTGATTGGCTCCTGCTAATGCTCATGGAAATTTAACATTGGGCTAATAGGCTGGACCCAGTGAAAGACTATACCTAAAAAACTATCCTCATTCAGTTGCCTTTATAGACAAAAGAATAAACCAAAAAGTTTACATTGTAATACTGGTTTTTAATTTTTTCCTAAATGTAAAAAATGAGGAATAAAAATGTAAAAAACGCAAAACGTTAAAATCATCCACAAAGCCAGAGTGGCATGGCTCAGTGGTTGAGCATCGACCTATGAACCAGGAGGTCACAGTTCAATTCCTGCTCAGGGCACATGCCTGGGTTGCAGGCTCCATACCCAGTGTGGGACATGCAAGAGGAAGCCAATCAATGATTCCCTCTCCTTTTCTCTCTGAAATCAATAAAAATATTTTAAATTTTTTCCTTTATTGATTAAGGTATTACATATGTGTCCTTATTCCTTCATTGCCCCCCACTCTCCCCAACTCATGCCCTTACCCCCCTGGTGTCTATGTCCATTGCTTAGGTTTATATGCATGCATACAAGTCCTATGGTTGATCACTTACCCCCACCAACCAACCTTCCCCTGCCTTCCCACTCAACTTTGACATCTGTTTGATGCTTCTTTGTCTCTGTATCTATTTTTGTTCATCTGTTTAGGATGTTTATTATATTCCACAAATGAGTGAGATCATGTGATATTTATCTTTCTCTAACTGGCTTATTTCACTTAGCATAATGCTCTCCAGTTCCATCCATATTGTTGGTAATGAATGGTAAGAATTACTTCTTTTTTACAGCAGCATAGTATTCCATTGTATAGATGTACCACAGTTTTCTAATCCACTCATCTGGTGATGGGCTCTTAGGCTGTTTCCAAATCCTAGCTATGGTAAATTGTGCTGCTATGAACATAGGGGCGCGTATATCCTTTCTGATTGGTGTTTCTGGTTTCTTGGGATATATTCCTAGAAGTGGAATTACTGGGTCAAATGGAAGTTCTATTTTTAATTTTTTGAGGAAACACCATACTGTTTTCCACAGTGGCTGCACCAGTCTGCATTCCCACCAGCAGTGCAAGAGGGTTCCTTTTTCTCCGCATCCTCTCCAGCACTTGTCATTTGTTGATTTGTTGATGATAGCCATTCTGACAGGTCTGAGGTGATATCTCATTGTGGTCTTTATTTATGTTTCTCTGATGATTAGTGATGTTGAGTATCTCTTCATGTGTCTATTGGCCTTCTGTATGTCCTCTTTCAAAAAGTGTCTATTTAGGTCCTTTGCCCATTTTTTCATTTGATTGTTTATCTTCCTTTGGTTAAGTTGTATGAGTTCCCTCTAAATGTTGGAGATTAAAACCTTATCAGCGATAACATTGGCAAATATGTTCCCTCATGCAGTGGGCTTTCTTGTTGTTTGACTGGTGGTTTCTTTTGCTGTGCAGAAGCTTTTTATTTTTATGTAGTCCCATTTGTCTATTTTCTCCTTAGTTTCCATTGCCCTAGGAGCTGTATCAATAAAGATATTGCTACGACAAATGTCTGCTATTTTGTTGCCTATGGCTTCTTCTAAGATTTTTATTGTTTCCCATCTTACATTTAAGTCCTTTATCCATTTTGAGTTTATTTTTGTGTATGGTGTGAGTTGGTGGTCTAGTTTCATTTCTTTGCATGTATCTGTCCAATTTTCCCAACACCATTTATTGAAGAGACTGTCTTGACTCCATTGTATGCTCTTGCCTCCTTTGTCAAATATTAATTGGGCAAAATGGTTTGGGTCAATTTCTGGGTTCTCTGTTCTGTTCCACTGGTCTATATGTCTGTTCTTGTGCCAGTACCAGGCAGTTTTAAGAACAATGGCTTTGTAGTATAGCTTGATATCTGGTATTGTGATCCCTCCAACTTTGTTCTTCTTTCTCAGGATTGCGGTGGCTATTTAGGGCCGTGGTCGGCAAACTGCGGCTCGCGAGCCACATGTTGCTTTTTGGCCCCTTGAGTGTGGCTCTTCCTAAGCCTTAGGAGTACCCTAATTAAGTTCATAACAATGTACCTAACTATATAGTTTAAGTTTTAAAAATTTGTCTCTCAAAAGAAATTTTAATCATTGTACTGTTGATATTTGGCTCTGTTGACTAATGAGTTTGCCGACCACTCATTAGGGTCTTTTTTTTTTTTTTATTCCAGATGAATTTTTGGAGAGTTTGTTCTAGGTCTTTAAAGTATGCCGTTGGAATTTTAATGGAAATTGCATTGAATTTATAGATTGCTCTGGGTAGCAAGGATATTTTTTCCACTGGCGGGGGCGGGGGGGGGGGAACTTTTTTTTTTTTTTTTGCAATTGCAGCCAAAAGAATAAAATACCTAGTGATTGATTTCTAGTTTTATACCATTATGGTCAGAGAAGATGTTTGATATTTTTTTCACTCTTCTTAAATTTATTGAGACTTGGTTTGTGTCCTAACATGTGGTCTATCCTAGAAAATGTTCCAGGTGCACTGGAAAAGAATGTATATTGTCCCGCTTTGGGGTGAAATGCTTTGAAGATATCAATTAAATACATTTGATCTAGTGTGTCATTTAAGGCCACCATTTCCTTGTTGATTTTCTGTCTGAAAGATCTATCCATTGATGTCAAAGAGGTGTTAAAATCCCCTACTGTGACTGTATTACTGTCAATCTCTCCCTTTATGTCCATCAAGATTTGCTTTATATGTTTAGGTGCTCCTATGTTGGATGTATAAATGGTTTCAATCCAAACAATCCTCTTTCTGGATTGTTTCCCTTATTGCGGGGGTCTTCACATCTACTAGGGTTCAGGAATCTGGAGAAGGGGCTGCAATGTAAATGAATAAAGAAACTAGAGAAGAAATATGAATTTGGAAGGCATTTTAGAGTGTCAGACGGAAACTTAGTTCTAGTGACTAAGTTCCCCGAATCTCCGAACCCAGGGCTTTTTAGTCACACATTTTGCCCTTTACCAAAGCAGATATACATATCAAAGGTAAGGTTTGGTAAACAGTAAAGGACCATCAGGTTGGGGGAATTGCCTTTGGCTGTTCCAACAGCACGTAATAACATGCAGACTTTCAGCCCTGCTGAAAGAGTCCATTCAATCTTTTGAGGACTTCTCACATTTATTATGACCTGCTGGAATTAGCCTCCAGCACTTTATCATTATGTAGTGTCCTTCTTTGTCTGTTTTAAAGTCGATTTTGTCTAATATAAGTATTGCTAACCCAGATTTTTTTCATTTCCATTTGCATGAAATACCACTTCCATACCTTTACTTTCACTCGGTGTGCATCTCTCATTCTGAGGTAGGTCTCCTGTAGACAGCATATGTATGGGTCTTGTTTTCTTATCTGTTTATCTATCCTATGTCTTTTTTTAAGTTCTTTATTGTTGAAAGTATTACATATGTCTCCTTTTTTCCCCATTGACCTCTCCCCAGCCACTACCACACTTC
Source organism: Myotis lucifugus (assembly GCF_000147115.1). Lineage (NCBI taxonomy): Eukaryota > Metazoa > Chordata > Mammalia > Chiroptera > Vespertilionidae > Myotis > Myotis lucifugus. The sequence goes on along the minus strand of NW_005871050.1, from coordinate 14,118,995 downwards.
AGCACATGCCCTCACCCCCCTACTGTCCATGTCCACTGGTTATGCTTATATGCATGCATACAAGATCTTTGGTTGATCTCTTACCCGCCCCCTCCCCTGCCTTCCCTCTGAGGTTTGATGGTCTTTTTGATGTTTCTATGTCTCTGGATCTATTTTTGTTCATCAGTTTACATTGTTCATTATATTGCACAAATGAGTGAGATCATGTGATACTTATCCTTCTCCGACTGGCTTATTTCACTCAGCATAATGCTCTCCAGGTCCATCCATGCTGTTGCAAATGGTAAGAGTTCTTTCTTTTTTATAGCAGTGTAGTATTCCGTTGTGTAGACATACCACCGTTTTTTTTTTAATCCACTCATCTGCTGATGGGCACTTAGGCTGATTCCAAATCTTAGCTACTGTAAATTGTGCTACTATGAACATAGGGGTGCATGTATTCTTTCTGATTGCTGTTTCTGAGTTCTTCGGATATATTCCTAGAAGTGGGATTGTTACCAGGAAACCCCTGATTGGGCTCAGGCTTCCTGTCACTGTGTCCAATAACAAAGGCAGGGTTGAATCATATCAGGCATTTATTGAGACACCCCAACCAAGAAGACAGGGGACAAGCATCAAACCTTGCCTCCCAGCAAGATTCAGGGGACAAGATTATGAAGAGGAAGGGGTTGGGGTGAGGAATGCAACTAAGTGCAGGCCTGGGGGTCCACAGACATCAGCTATTGTAATTAGTCATCAGGTGATGAGATGATGTTGATGAGATGACATTTTGACTCCTGGTGGGTCGGCCTGACCATGCTTATCTGTTCTGCTTGCTGGATTCACAGGTGAGTCACCTCCCCAGTCACGTTGCACAGGCCTTGAAAAGGAAACTTTAAGAAAAACTTAACCCCCTATTCACATATTAGAAACTTAACCCCCTATTCACATAAGTATATGTGTTCTAAGATTTAAAATAATATGATTACTTTTCAGCTTAAGTCAGGTGCTCTATCTATCAGGTTATAGGTTCCCCCTATCAGGATTACTGGGTCACATGGGAGTCCCATGTGAGTCCCATTTTTAATTTTTTGAGGAAACTCCATACTGTTTTCCACAGTGGCTGCACCAGTCTGCATTCTCACTAACAGTGCATGAGGGTTCCTTTTTCTCCACATCCTTGCCAGCACTTGTCCTTTGTTGATTTGTTGATGATAGGTGTGAGATGGTACCTCATTGTCGTTTTGATTTGCATCTCTTGGATGATTAGTGACTTTGAGCATGTTTTCATATGTCTCTTGGCTTTCTGTATGAACACTTTCAAGAAGTATCTATTTGGGTCTTTTGCCATTTTTTGATTGGATTATTTATCTCCCTTTTCTTAAGTTGTATGAGTTCCCTGAAAATGTGGGAGATTAAACCCTTCCTTATCTGAGATAATATTGGCAAATATGTTCTCCCATGCAGTGGGCTTTCTTGTTGTTTTGTTGATGGTTTCCTTTGTTGTGCAGAAGCTTTTTATTTTGATTTAGTCTTATTTGTTCATTTTCTCCTTAGTTTCCATTGTCTTAGGAGATGTATCGGTAAACATATTACTATGAGATATGTCTGATATTTTGCTTACCCTAGGTCTTTTGATTGGAGAACTTAATTTATTTACACTTAAAGTAATTATAGATAGGCATGTATTTATTGCCATTTTATTTATTCTAACTCTGTTCTTCTTGTAGAACTTTTAAAATTGCTTGTTATACTGGCTCGGTGGTAATAACAACTTTAGCTTTTTCTTGTCTGGAAAGCTCTTTATTTCTCTACCTCTCTCTCTCTCTCTCTCTCTCTCTCTCTCTCTCTCTCAACCAGTGGAATGACCAGAACAACCAGAACGACCAGTGGCTATAATGCACACTGACACTGCAGTGGCCAACCAGGGGTGGGGCTGGCCAGCCAACCACCCGCGGCCCCTCTCCCCTGCTGACTGCACCCCCAATTGGCTCCCCCAACCCCAATCACTGAAGTGTGACCTTCAGTGATTCTAAGTAAGTAAACACTCTCCAGCCTTCATTGACCAGGAACCTGAATGACGAGTGATCAGGAGGAAAACTGCTCACAGTCTGGACCATCATTCAGGTGTCCAGGAGAAGTGCCCAGCACAATCACCATCTTCCCTGCCCCCAATTGCCCCCCCGCCATGTAGTCACGTGTCCAGGAGAAGTGCCCAGAACAACCACCATCTTCCCGTGTTCTCTCTCCACTGCTTACTACCAAAGAGGGCAGCCACATCACACCACGGCCTCTCTTTAGAGGGCTTGTCAGCAAGAAACTAAACCACATTACCTGTCTAGGGAGAGGCTTAGAAACAGAAGCTGTAAGTGTCCCTGACACTAAAGCACCTTTGAAGCTTCAACTCATCTGAAAGCCAACAGCAAATGTGTATACACACTGCAAAGATCTTTGACACTAATAACTCCCTTCAGCCAGCCCTGCCCCCGGTTTCTTCCCCTCACCCCCGATCGGGGGCGGGGCTGGCCAGCCAACTGCCTGCGGCCCCTCCCCCCAGCCAGCCTCACCCCAATCAGCCCCCCTACCCCATCAGGGGCAGACAGCTAGACTCCACCCATGCACGAATTCGTGCACTGGGCCTCTAGTTTTATTATTTTTTTTTATGGGCATCTAGTTTTAAATGATAGCCTTGCTGAGTAAAGTAGTCTTGGCTGTAGGTCCTTGCTCTTCATTACATTGAATATGTCATACCAATCCCTTCTGACCTGAAATATTTCTATTGAGAAATCAGCTGAATGCCCTGGCCAGAAGGTAGTGGGTTTAATTGCTAGTCAGAGCACATACCCAGGTTTCAGGTTCAATCCCTGGTCAAGAAACAATCTCTCTCTCTCTCTCTCTCTCTCTCTCCCTCTCCCTCTAACCCTCTCTCTTCTCTCTCTAAAAAAACATAAATTTTAAAAAAGAAATCAGCTGACAGTTTCATGGGAGCTCCCTTGTAGGTAACTATCTTTCTCTGGATTTGAAATAGCTTCTACCAAATATGTGAACTTATGTGAGATTTGAAGGCAGAAATGAAGCCAAGGCCACCTTCCCTGCCATTTTGGGCTCCTTTACCCTTGCAATCACATGAGAATGTTCTGCAACAGTGTAACAACATCTATTCTGCAGCTTCTGGGTGTTAAGAGACAATACATCAGTGTCAACAGTATTTCCTGACTCCAGCTTCTGTTCCCTGGGACACAACAATGGTGCTATGTTCTTGAAATCAAGCATTCTAGTGGCTGTCTCAGAGGTAGTAGCTAACTAGTGGATGAGTTCTATAAGAATCTGGGAGCAAGTTCTTTAGGCCCAGCCTAGAGGCCACTCTTCCAATCCTTTCAAAGATTTTTAAACTATCTATATTCCATATTAAATCCCTTTCTACCAAAAATGCTTAGACTGATTTCTGTTTCTTATACCAAATCCTGACAGAAACAGGGAGCCAAAGTCAGAGTCCAAGATCTTTAACCAATTCCACACAAGACCTGACTCTGGAAAAATATGGGTTATAGACAGGTGCACATTAGGTAATAGCCGGCTAATATAGCAGAAAAAAACTCTTTATCCATCACTGTCTTGAGTCACAAATACTGGCATACTGCCCTTGATTAAGGCCAACACTAGATGTAAATACATGACTGTGGAGGAGTAGAAAGGAAGGGAGCTAGGAAGGTAACACAAAGTGTCAACTATGTATCAATTACTAACCTAGACCCTTTCACATGTTCTCATTTAATTCTTACGATAGCTCAGGAACATACATACAATTATCCTCAACTAACCCAACCCTGTGCATACACATTTCTGAGTGTAGTAAACATTTCTGAATATAGTAATGTCTATTTCCCTTGGGCTAGTGTGGCTCAATGGTTGAGCATAAACCATGAACCAGGTCACAGTTCGATTCCTGGTCAGGGCACATGCCTGGGTTGCAGGCTCGATCCGCAGTAAGGGGGGTGGGTGTAGGAGGTAGCCAATCGATGTTTCTCATCATTGATGTTTCTATGTCTCTCCCTCTCCCTTACTATCTCTGAAATCAATAAAAATATTTAAAAAAAAAAAACACCTTCCCTAGCATGGGGACCAGATGTTGAGTGGGTCTAGATTCTGAGTCACTCTGAGGACCTCAGTTGCAGAAGTATGTGACCTTGAGGCAAGTGCTCTGCAATTAACATGACTTGGCTCCAGTCTCTATGTCTACTTCTTTCTGTTCTGCTATCAACTGGTAAGTTTAATGTATTGTGAATCAAACTTCCTGAAGAAATCATCTGTATCTAATCATCTTAAACATGGGCCACAAAAGTCAGCTTCTAGCCTATGGTTGGGCAGCATCCCTTAAAGACAGGCATCTGTCCCTAGTCCAATCAAATGTGATTCAGAGGAGGGGTCCCAGGTCCTGGTAGGTACTCAGCAAGATGATGAACAGGGAAGAACAGATTTTGGCATCTCTTGAAGAACCAGAATATTTAGAAACACTGATCCCACATTTTCATAGGTAACAGGAGGAAGGGGTTCCCCTTCAGTTTGTTGCATGTCAATTGTTTATGTTAATTGCCTGGTCCTTTTAGACATTTGAGTTTAATAAATCCTAAATTCCTTCCAGCTCTAATAATCTTTAATTCTAAGATTCTCTACTCTTCTGGATTCTTTTACACTGAATACATTGTGGATTGACATGGGCCTCATTGAACAGATAATTTGGAAACAAGCTGGGAATGCATTTTATCTATCTACTGATTTGATTTTCTAAATAGGGAATCTACATTTCCACACTACAAAGCCATTATTCTCCTCTATTGGCGCTGCTGTAATTCTTAATGTGCCGTGTATTATCATCATCCTGTCAAAATGAAAATCTTACAGAAAGCTTGCAAGGGCCTTATCAAATCAAGTGGAAGTGATTAAGGACAATAGAAAAACAATTATATATACACTATTAAATAATGCAACAGATGAGAATCCAACTAGTCTTCAGATTTTCATAAGTAAGGTTTGTAATTTGATATTTTGTTAATTCAATAGCAAATTATCAATTCATTAAATGATTAAGCTATTTATCAAAACTGGGAATGACAAAACAATCAGAGGCTACGATAATTAGACTCTAAGTCTGTTCTTTGTGTAAAATTCAAATGCACCCAGCAGAAAACAATTTTGTACTTAATGTCATTCATCTAATCAGCATATTTCTGCTCCATTGTGAGATATTTATTTGAACATGAGATGCAACAGATATGGAAGCCACAAAAATCTCATTTATATAATCATAGAAAGCATGTTATCATGGCTGTCAAAATTAATTAAACCTAGAGGAACAAGGGTTAGAAAACCTATTTGAAGAAATAATGTCAGAAAACTTCCCTGAGGTGGGGAATAAAAAAGTCACAAAAGCACAGAGAGTCCCAAACAAGATGAACTCAAAAACACCCACACCAAGACACATCATAATTACCATGGCAAATGTTCAAGACAAAGAGAGAATCTTAAAGACTGCAAGAGAGAAACAGAAAGTCACATACAAGGAATCTCCCATTAGATTATCAAATGATTTCTCAACAGAAACACATCAGGCCAGAAAAGAACGGATGGAAATTTACAAAGTGATGCAAAGCAAGGGACTGAATCCAAGAATATTCTATCCAGCAAGGCTATCATTCAAAATTGAAGGGGAAATAAGAAGCTTCACAGACAAAAAAGGCTTAGGGAGTTTATCACCACCAAGCCAGAAATGCAAGAAATGCTAAAGGGACCCGTGTAAAAAGAAGAAATAAAAAGCTAAGAAAGAAAACAGACTAAAAAAAAATAGCTACAAACAAGTACCTTTCAATAATAACTTTAAACATAAATGGACTAAATGCTCCAATCAAAAGACATCGAGTGGCTGAATGGATTAAAAAAAAAAGACCCATATATTTGCTGTCTACAAGAGACCCACCTCAGAATAAGGGACTCATATAGACTGAAAGTGAAGGGATGGATAAATAACTTTAGGGAAATGGAAATGAAAAAAAAGCTGGGGTAGCAATACTTATATCAGAAAAAATAGACCTCAAAGTGAAGGCCATAACAAGAGATAAGGAAGGCCACTTCATAATACTAAAGGGATCAATACAACAAGAAGATATAACCCTGATAAACATATATGCACCCAATGCAGTAGCACCCAAATACATTAAAAAAAACTCCTGGAAGATATCAAGGGAGAGATCAACAAAAATACAATCATAGTAGGGGACGTTAATACACTACTGACACCACTAGATAAATCCTCTAAACAAATAATCAGCCAAGAAACAGCAATCCTAAATGACTCACTCGATCAGATGGATTTAATTGACATCTTCAGAACATTTCACCCCAAAGCCACGGAATGTATGTTCTTCTCAAGTGCATATGGGACATTTTCAAAAATAGACCACATATTAGGTCACAAGCAAAGTATCCCCAAATTCAAGAAGATTGAAATCATACCAAGCATCTTCTCAGACCACAATGGCATAATATTAAAAGTAAACTACGATAAAAACAATCCAAAACACTCAAACACTTGGAAGCTGAATAGCATGTTATTAAATATTGGTTGGGTTACCAATGAGATCAAAGAAGAAATTAAAATCATCGTGGAAACTAATGACAATGACAACACAACAATCCAAAACGTATGGGACACAATGAAAGCAGTCCTGAGAGGGAGGTTTAAGAACAGGAACAAGACAGGGATGCCCACTTTCATCACTCCTGTTCGACATAGTACGGGAAGTATTAGCCATTGCAATTAGACAAGAAGAAGAAATAAAAGGCATCCAAATTGGAAACGAAGAAGTAAAACTGTCCTTATTCACAGATGACATGATATTGTGCATAAAAACCCTAAAGACTCCATCAAAAAACTATTAGACTTAATAAATGAATTCGGCAATGTAGCAGGATACAAAATTAATGCCAAGAAATCTATGGCATTTCTATACACCTATAGTGAACTTACAGAAAGAGAGACTAAAAAAGCAATCCCATTTACCATCGCACCAAAAAAATTAAGATACCTAGGAATAAACTTAACTAAAGATGTAAGAGACCTCTACTCAGAAAACTACAGGACGTTGAAAAAAGAGATAGAGGAAGACATAAACAGATGGAAGAACATACTATGTTCATGGATTGGTAGAATCAAAATCATTAAAATGTCCATACTACCCAAAGCAATCTATAAATTCAACGCACTCCTCATTAAAATACCAATGGCATATTTCAAAGACCTAGAACAAACTCTCCAAAAATTCATCTGGAATAAAAAAAGACCCCGAATAGCTACAGCGATCCTGAGAAAGAAGAACACGGTAGGTGGGATCTCAATACCAGATATCAAGCTGTATTACAAAGCCACTGTTCTCAAAACTGCCTGGTACTGGCACAACAACAGACATATAGATCAATGGAATAGAATAGAGAACCCGGAAATCAACCCAAACCACTATGCCCAATTAAAATTCGATAAAAGAGGAAAGAGCATATAATGGAGTCAAGACAGTCTCTTCAATAAATGGTGTTGGGAAAATTGGACAGATACATGCAAAAGGATGAAACTAGACCACCAACTCACACCATACACAAAAAAAACTCAAAATGGATAAAAGACTCAAATGTAAGACGGGAAACCATAAAAATACTAGAGGAATCCACAGGCAGCGAAATCGCAAACATATGCCGAAGGAATTTCTTCTCTGATAATGCTCCTAGGGCAATGGAAACTAAAGAGAAAATAAACAAATGGGACTACATCAAAATAAAAAGCTTCTGCACAGCAAAAGAAACCATCAACAAAACAACAAGAAAGCCCACTGCATGGGAAAACATATTTGCCAATGTTATCACCGATAAGGGTTTAATCTCCAACATGTATAGGGAACTCATACAACTTAACAAAAGGAAGATAAACAATCCAATCAAAAAATGGGCAAAGGACCTAAATGGACACTTTTCAAAAGAGGACATACAGAAGGCCAAGAGACACATGAAAAGATGTTCAACATCACTAATCATCTCAGAGATGCCAATCAAAACAACAATGAGGTATCATCTCACACCTGTCAAAATGGCAATCATCAACAAATGACAAGTGCTGGAGAGGATGAGGAAAAAGGGAACACTTGTTCACTGCTGGTGGGAATGCAGACTGGTGCAGCCACTGTGGAGAACAGTATGGAGTTTCCTCAAAAAACTAAAAATGGAACTCCCATTTGACCCAGTGTTCCCACTTTTAGGAATATATCCCAAGAAACCAGAAATACCAATCAGAAAAGATATATGCATCCCTAAGTTCATAGTAGCACAACTTACCATAGCTAAGATTTGGAAACAGCCTAAGTGCCCATCAGCAGATGAATGGATTAGAAAACTGTGGTACTACTATACAATGGAATAGTATGCTGCTGTAAAAAAGAAGGAATTCTTACCATTTGCAACAGCATGGATGGAACTGGAGAGCATTATGCTAAGTGAAATAAGCCAGTCAATGAAAGAAAAATACCACATGATCTCACTCATTTATGGATAATAAAGACCATTGTAAACTGATGAACAAAAATAGATACAGAGGCAGAGCAGCATCGAACAGGCTGAAACTACAACAGGAAGGTCAGGGAGGGTTGGGGGAGCGGGGGGGGGGTAAGAAGAGATCAACAGAAGAACTTGTATGCATGCATATAAGCATAACCAATGGACATAAGACACTGGGGGGTAGGGGAGGCCGGGGGAATGTCAAGGGGAAAAAAAAGGAGACATATGTAATAGTCTTTGTAATACTTTAAGCAATAAAACAAAATTTAAAAAATTAATTAAACCTAATTCGCTCTTTTCTAAGTTAAACTTGACACAAAACATTTTTGTGAGAGGCAAAGACACTGAAAAATCACAGAAATAAGTATAAACATGAATATTTTAAATGCCTACATTTTTAGAAAACTAGCTAATATTGATTATGACAGATTAGATTCCCCAAAACATTTTTAAAAGATTAGTTGAATGTGAAAATTTATTCTATGAAAGTCCAAACCTTTGACTTCTTTTGAGTAATAATGAGTCCCACTGGTGCAATTACAATAAATGTAAATTTTTAAAACCTCTATTAACACTTCATTTCTCAGGAAGACATTCTTTCCTAAGGCAAGGGCCACCGTTATTTTATATTACACTGTCATGTTAATCATCCTCCTTTTAGAGCCAAAGTTACACTAGTACTTGTCAAACTTCGCATATACATCAGAGACACTTGGAGAGTCTGTTAAACATGCAGGTTTCAGAGCCTGACAATGGTCTTGATTCAAAAGGTCTTGGGTGGAGCCTGAAAACTCTGTATTTTTAACAAATAACCCAGACATTCTTGTAAATGATTCAAGGACCACATTGTGAGAAACATTGACCCACACTCAATGTTTTCTTTCTCTCTTTGCATTACGCTGTTTTGAATCCTTATATTATAAAACCTTCCAGTATCTCTCCTGAGTGCATTTCACATGTCCCAATCAACCTCCACTAATATTCCATGGGCCCCACCTCATCTCATAAGCCTGATTCATACCTCTCAGGCCTTCACATTTGTACTTTCTCCTTTGAAAACCCCAAGTGTTTCAGAACAGGAGCTCTTCAGGTAAATACATAAGCTCTGTTTCTTACAAAACTCTCTGTTGCCAAGGAAAGGCTTATTATATATGTGCCTTTTGTGTCCTCAGTACTACTCCACAGAGTGAACAAGACAAAACAAAGAAGAAGGATCTCAAACCTATTTAACATATTATTAGCAGCTCAAAAAAAGTTGTCAGTAAAGAGCTAGAATCATACATTCTTGAAAATTCACAATTGTCTGTTGATATGAATTATCCAAGTTATTACTGAGTTCTCATACCACAGATATAGAATACATAGGAAGCTATTACCTGGGAACTCACTTGGGGAGCTTCATATATATCAATATCTGGGCCTGTCCAAAACCAGGGTTTCTCAACTTTGGCACTATTAACATTTTGGTCAGATAATTCTTTGTCATGAGAGGCTGTCCTGTGTATTATAGGGTGTTTAGAAGCATCATTGGACCTACTCTATGCCAGTTCACGTCCTTCTCAGTTATATCTCTAGACATTGCCAAATGTACCCTGGGGGAGGGGGAGCAAAATTTTCCCCAATTGAGAGCCATGGTACTAGACCAATTAAATCAGGATTTCTAGGTGTGGAGCCTGATATTCTTTAAAAGCCCCCAGATAAATACAATCAATGTGTAGCCATGGTTGAGAGCCAGTGCTTAGGCAAATCTCTGAGCCTCAGCTTTCACATCTGTAAGATGGTAAGATGAGAATATATACATCATAGAGTTGTTCTAAAGATAAAATGAAATATGTATGAAAATATTTTATGAATTTTTAAATAAATGTAATGTGATAGTTCTCCCATATCACTGAAACACTAGTCCAGGGGTCATTAAATTGCAGCCTGCAGGACAAATCCAGCTCATCTCCTGTTTTTGTATGATCTGTGAGCTATGAGTGGTTTGTATATTTTATAATGGTTGAACAGAAATCAGAGGAATAATGATATTTTAGGACTCATAAAAATTATATTAGATTCAAGGAACAGCAGCCTCCCGATCACCACACCCTCTGTCTGAGAAACAGCAGCTGGGTGTGAAACCTCCCCCCACCAGCCAGAGGAGCCACCACAGCGGTGAACAGCACCCACCACAGGAGCTGCTGCCAACTGGGGAGCAGCTGCTACCACAACTGCCCGAGGAGCAACCGCAGCCCGAGGAGCCACTGCCACCGAGGGAGCAGCCACTGAACGACTCAACATCTAGATATATCCGTGAGATCAAACATGAGTAGACAAAGAAACCCCCAAAGGAAAGAAAAGGAGGACTCGCCAAAAAGCAGCTAAGTGAAACCGAGGCATGCAGCATGACAGAAAAAGAATTTAGATTAAGGGTCCTAGAATGCATAAACCAGATGGAGGAAAAAATCAACAACTTATGCAAGAAGCAAGAAGAAACAGATGAAAAAATCAATAAATTATGTAAGAACCAAGAAGAAATGAAGAGTGATATACCTGCAATAAAAAACACCATTGAAAGTTTCAACAGTAGACTAGGAGAAGCGGTGGACTGAATTAGCGAATTAGAAGACAGGGAAACAAAACACACACAAACTGAACAGCAATTGGAGAAAAAAAATTAAAAGACAGGAGGAGAGGCTAAGGGAGCTATGGGATAACATGAAATGAAACAACATACGAATAATAGGGGTACCAGAACAACAGAAAGAGGAACAAGACTTAGAAAACCTATTTGAAGAAAAAATGTCAGAAAACTTCCCTGAGGTGGGGAATAAAAAAGTAACACAAGCACAGAGAGTCCCAAACAAGGTGAACCCGAAAAGACCCACACCAAGACACATCATAATTACCATGGCAAATGTTCAAGACAAAGAGAGAATCTTAAAGTCTGCAAGAGAGAGACGGAAAGTTACATACAAGGGATCTCCCATTAGATTATCAAATGATTTCTCAACAGAAACACATCAGGCCAGAAAAGAATAGATGGAAATTTACAAAGTGATGCAAAGCAAAGGACAGAATCCAAGAATACTCTATCCAGCAAGGCTATCATTCAAAATTGAAGGGGAAATAAGAAGCTTCACAGACAAAAAAAGGCTAAGGGAGTTTATCACCACCAAGTCAGCAATGCAAGAAATGCTAAAGGGACCCGTGTAAAAAGAAGAAATAAAAAGCTCAGAAAGAAAACAGCCACAAAAAATAGAAATGGCTACAAACAAGTACCTTTCAATAATAACTTTAAACGTAAATGGACTAAATGCTCCAACCAAAAGACATCGAGTGGCTGAATGGATAAAAAAAACATGACCCATACATTTGCTGTCTACAAGAGACCCACCTCAGAAGAAGGGACTCACACAGACTGAAAGTGAAGGGATGGAAAAATATCTTTCAGGCAAATGGAAATGAAAAGAAAGCTTGGGTAGCAATACTTGTATTGGACAAAATAGACCTCAAAGTGAAGGCCATAACAAGAGATAAGGAAGGCCACTTCATAATACTAAAGGGATCAATACAACAAGAAGATAAACCCTGATAAACATATATGCACCCAATGCAGGAGCACCCAAATACATAAAAAAACTCCTAGAAGATATCAAAGGAGAGATTGAAAACAATACAATCATAGTAGGGAACTCTAATACACCACTGACATCACTGGATAAATCCTCTAGACAAACAATAAGCAAAGAAACAGCAATCCTAAATGACTCACTAGATCAGATGGACTTAATTGACATCTTCAGAACACTTCACCCCAAAGTCATAGAATATACATTCTACTCAAGTGCTCATAAGACATATTCAAAAATAGACCACATATTGGGTCACAAACAAAGTCTCCCCAATTTCAAGAAGATTGAAATCATACCAAGCATCTTCTCAGACCACAATGGCATAATATTAGAAATAAACTACAATAAAAACAACCCAAAATACTCAAACACTTGGAAGCTGAATAGCATGTTATTAAATATTGGTTGGGTTACCAATGAGATCAAAGAAGAAATTAAAAACATCCTGTAAATTAATGACAATGAAAACACAATAATCCAAAATCTATGGGACACAATGAAAGCAGTCCTGAGAGGGAAGTTTATAGCTCTACAGGCCTATCTCAAAAAACAAGAAAAAAATGGTAGTAAATCATCTAACTCTACATCTCAAAGAATTAGAAAGAGAGCAACAAGAAAACCCCAGAGTGAGCAGAGGGAAGGAGATAATAAAGATTAGAGCAGAAATAAATGACATAGAGACCAAAAAAATAATACAGAAGATCAATGAAACCAAGAGCTGGTTCTTTGAAAGGATAAAATAGATTGACGAACCTCTAGCCAGGCTCACCAAGAAGCAAAGAGAGAGGACCCAAATAAACAAAATCAGAAATGATAGAGGCGAAATAACAACAGACCCCACAGAAATACAAATGATTGTTAAACAATACTATGGACAACTCTACTGCAACAAACTAGACAACCTGGAGGAAATGGACAAATTCCTAGAAAAATACAACATTCCAAAACTCAATCAAGAAGAATCTAAAAATCTCAGTAGGCCAATGACTATGGAAGAAATTGAAAGCAGTCATCAAAAAGCTTCCAGCAAACGAAAGCCCAGGACCAGACGGCTTCACAAGGGAGTTTTACCAAACATTCAAGGAAGAACTAAAACCTATCCTCCTCAGACTATTCCAAAAAATTCAAGAGGAAGGAACACTTCCAAGCTCATTCTATGAAGCCAGAATCACCCTAATACCAAAACCAGATAAAAACAACACAATGAAAGAGAATTACAGGCCAATATCCCTCATGAACATAGATGCCAAAATCCTCAACAAAATTCTAGCAAATCGGATCCAGCAGTACATCAGAAAGATCATACACCATGACCAAGTAGGATTTATCTCGGGGATGCAAGGATGGTACAATATCTGCAAATCAATAAATGTGATACATCACATAAACAAACTGAGAGATAAAAATCACATAGTCATATCAATTGACACAGAAAAAGCATTTGACAAAATTCAACACCCTTTCTTGATAAAAACTCTCAGCAAGGTGGGAAGAAGGATCATACCTTAACGTAATAAAAGCCACATATGACAAACCCACAGCCAACATCATACTCAATGGCAAAAACTAAAATCATTTTCCTTAACAACAGGAACAAGACAGAGATGCCCACTTTCACCACTCCCATTCGACATAGTACTGGAAGTACTAGCCATTGCAATCAGACAAGAAGAAGAAATAAAAGGCATCCAAATTGGAAAAGAAGAAGCAAAACTGTCTTTATTCGCAGATGACATTTTTACTGGACATAGAAAACCCTAAAGACTCCATCAAAAAATTATTAAACTTAATAAATGAATTTGGCAATGTAGCAGGATACAAAATCAGTGCCAAGAAATCTATGGCATTTCTATACACCAATAATCAACTTACAGAAAGAGAGACTAAAAAAGCAATCCCATTTACCATCACACCAAAAAAATTAAGATTCCAGCCCTAACCGGTTTGGCTCAGTGGATAGAGCGTCGGCCTGTGGACTGAAAGGTCCCAGGTTCGATTCTGGTTGAGGGCATGTACCTTGGTTGCGGTCACATCCCCACTTGGGGATGTGCAGGAGGCAGCTGATCAATGTTTCTCTCTCATTGATGTTTCTAACTCTCTATCCCAGTCCCTTCCTCTCTGTGAATAATCAATAAAATATATATTTTTATAAAAAAATAAGATTCCTAGGAATAAACTTGACAAAGGAGGTAAAAGACCTATATGCAGAAAACTATAGGACACTGAAAAAGGAGATAGAGGAAGATATAAACAGATGGAAGAAAATACTGTGTTCATGGATTGGTAGAATCAACATCATCAAGATGTCCATACTACCCAATCTATAGATTCAATGCACCCCCCATTAAAATACCAACGGCATATTTCACAAACCTAGAACAAACTTTGCAGAAATTCATCTGGAATAAAAAGAGACCCCGAATAGCTGCAGCTATCCTGAGAAAGAAGAACAAAGTAGGTGGGATCTCAATACCAGACATCAAGCTGTATTACAAAGCCACTGTTCTCAAAACTGCCTGGTACTGGCACAAGAACAGACATATCGATCAATGGAATAGAATAGAGAACCCAGAAATCGACCCAAACAACTATGCTCAATTAATATTCGACAAAGGAGGCATGAACACACAATGGAGTCAAGACAGCCTCTTCAATAAATGGTGTTGGGAAAATTGGACAGATACATGCAAAAAAATGAAACTAGACCAACTTACACCATACACAAAAATAAACTCAGAATGGATAAAGGACTTAAACATAAGACGGGAAACCATAAAAATACTCGAGGAATCCACAGGCAGCAAAATCTCAGACATATGCCGAAGCAATTTCTTCACTGATACTGCTCCTGCAGTGGTCACCAAACTGCGGCTCGGCAAACCACAGGTCACGAGCCACATGCGGCTCTTTGGCCCCTTGAGTATGGCTCTTCCACAAAATACTGACTTCTGCGCATGGGCCACGAAGTTTCAATTGCACTGTACATGTGCACCCGCACTTGCTATTTTGTGGAAGAACCACACTCAAGGGGCCAAAGAGCCGCATGTGGCTAGCGAGCCGCGGTTTGCCGACCACTGTCCTAGGGCAATGGAAACTAAAGAGAAAATCAACAAATGGGACTACATCAAAATAAAAAGCTTTTGCACAGCAAAGGAAACCATCAACAAAACAAGAAAGCCCACTGCATGGGAGAACATATTTGCCAATGTTATCACCAATAAGGGTTTAATCTCCAACATTTACAGGGAACTCATGCAACTAAACAAAAGGATGATCAACAACCCAATCAAAAAATGGGCAACAGACCTAAATAGATACTTTTCTAAAGAAGACAGAAGAAAGGCCAAGAGACATATGAAAACATGCTCAAAGTCACTAATCATCTGAGAGATGCAAATCAAAACGACAGTGAGGTACCATCTCACACCTGTCAGAATGGCTATCATCAGCAAATCAACAAACGACAAGTGCTGGCGAGGATGCAGAGAAAAAGGAACCCTCGTGCACTGCTGGTGGGAATGCAGACTGGTGCAGCCACTGTGGAGAACAGTATGGAGTTTCCTCAAAAAACTAAAAATGGAACTCCCATTTGACCCAGTGATCCCACTTCTAGGAATATATCCCAAGAAACCAGAAACAGCAACCAGAAATTACCCCTAAGGTCATAGCAGTACAATTCACCATAGCTAAGATTGGGAAACAACCTAAGAGCCCATCACCAGATGAGTGGATTAAAAAACTGTGGTACATCTACACAATGGAATACTATGCTGGGGCAAAAAAGAAGGAATTCTTACCATTTGCAAAAGCATGGATGAAACTAGAGAGCATTATGCTAAGTGAAATAAGCCAGTCAATGAAAGATAAATAACACATGATCTCACTCATTTATGGAATATAATGAACAATATAAACTGATGAACAAAAACAGATCCAGAGACAGAGAAGCATCGATCAGACCATCAAACCTCAGAGGGAAGGTAGGGGACGGTGGGGGTAAGGGGGAGAGATCAACCAAAGGACTTATATGCAAGCATATAGGCCTACCCAATGGACACAGACAACAGGGGGTGAGGGCCTGAGCAGGGGGGATGGGGTGTAATGTGGGGATAAAGACACATATGTAATAACTTAATCAATAAAGAAATTTTAAAAAAAGAAGGTATTCTTACCATTTGCAACAGCATGGATGGAACTGGAGAGCATTATGCTAAGCAAAATAAGCCAGTCAGAGAAAGATAAATATCACATGATCTCACTCATTTGTGGAATATAATGAACAACATAAACTGATGAACAAAAACAGATCCAGAGACAGAGAAGCATTGATCAGACCATCAAACCTCAGAGGGAAGGTAGGGGACGGTGGGGGTAAGGGGAAGAGATCAACCAAAGGACTTGCATGCATGCATATAAGCCTAACTAATGGACACAGACAACAAGGGGTTGAGGGCATGAGTAAGGGGCGGTTTGGGGGCAATGGGCAATAAGGACACATATGTAATACCTTAATCAATAAAGAAAAAAAATTTAAATAAAAAAATTTTCAGCTGCAAATACATGCTACTCTTCATGACAAAGGAAGGACAGAAGGGGCAGACTGGCAGCCTCAGAGGATAGATCCATGGACCCAGAAGGCAGAACCATGAACCACAGAGGTTTATTTACAGCAAGCATGTCAAACTCAAAGGCTAACACAGGCCAAATAAACAAGGTTTAAGTTTATTTGGGCTGCAGAAAAACAAAAGTTTCAATTTTCATAGAAATGTAGGTTTATTTTGATAGAGATATGCTGAATACAAAGGGCTAAAACAAATGAGTAATCGTTAACATAAAATAATAGAACATTTTAATAAAACAATATTTTTTTCTTGAACATTAACTTACCAGACACTGAATAACTACACAAATTAATAAGCGTAACGCAAATAAACCTATTTTTCTTGTTCTCCAAAAGAAAAATATTTCCTGTTGTGCACACCAAACAAATCAGTCCAAGACTAATGATGTGGCAATCGGCTGCTAAAATATTAGCCGCTAGTATTAGCAGAGAGAAATGGTGCACCTGCGTGTAAGGCGTGTAAGGGTAATGAATGCAACATGATTATAGTAATCAGTCATTAGTGAACGTTATAGTTCTTTACTAATAATTATGTATAACAGGGTATTGTAAAAATTCAGTTATGAAATTTTTATTAAAACGTTTCTTACATACCGTTATATTGGCTGGGCTGCAAAAATATTCGTTGTGGGCCACATGCGGCCTGCAGGCTGCAAGTTTGACATGCTTGATTTACAGGCTTTGAAACCTAATGTTTGCTCATCAAGATTTTGAATCTGCTTGGAACTGGTGACTCCCTTTTGCCTTCCAATTGTCCCTACTTTGAATAGGAATGTCTATAATTAATGTCCTATGTCATCCCACCATTGTGTTTTCAGAGCAGATAACTTGCTTTGTATCTTCATGAATCCACAAATGGAGAGGAATTTTGCCTGAGAATGGATCACATCCAGAGCCTGACCCATTCCTAATTTAGATGCTTTATGTGATATTTAGGACTTTTGAACTGATGAGACTTAGATGGGATTTTGGGTTTGAGTTGACTTTGTAATGGGGTGAGCTGTTGGGGGGGGCCTTAAAGTGGGGTGAATGTATTTTTCAATGTGAGATGGATATGAACCTTAGGGGGTCAGAAGGCAGACTGTGATAGACACAATAATGCAACCCAAAGATGTCCACGTCCTAAATCCCGGAACCTGTGAATACTAGTATATTCATTTACAAGGCATAAAAATACTTTGCAAATATGACTAAGTTAAAGATCTTGAAATAAGGAGATTACCCTGGATACTCTGGTTATACAGCAATCCTTACAAGAGGAAAGCAAGAAGATCAACATCAGAGGAAAGAGATGTGACAACGGAAGCAGAGGTCATAGAGAAAGATTTTAAAAGATCTAATGCTGCCAGCTTAACAGATGAAGGAAGGGGCCAAGAACTAAGAAATACAAGCAGACCTTACAGTAGATGCTGGTCAAGACAAAGGCTGTATTCTTCCCTACAGCCTGTAGAAGCCTGCTAACACCTTGAATTTAGCCCAGTGAAACTAATTTCAGACTTCTGGCCTTCAGAACTGTAAGATCTTATTACTTGTATTGTTTTATGCCACTAATTTAGTGGTAAATTTCTATGGCAGCTTTAGGAAACTTACACAGTAACCTAGAAATACATTCCTATTAGGATTCTGCAATTTCTCATTTGTTTTACTGAGATGTTCCAAAATATATTTCCAAATAGCATTAGTGCTTTATTAACCTTTACAATAGTTTTTGTATCTCATTTGTGCTTGGGTTTTCCTTCCAAGTCTTCACAAAGATATTTTAGAGTTCTTAACATATCATTATACTAAATCCACAAGGCTTGAACAGCCTTATAATAGGCAGACTATTTTATCATACTTGTTCTTTAAAAGAAGAATCAAAGTTGGCATGTGTATTTAAACTACTACATCTATGAGATAAGCCAAAATATATAGTATTTTGAAGTGGCCTTCTTTGTATCTTGTTATGGCCTTTGTTTTGAAGTCTATTTTGTCTAATATGAGTATTGCTACCCCAGTTTTGGGGTTTTTTTTTACCTTTTCATTTGCATGGAATATATTTTTCCATCCATTCACTCTCAGTCTGTGTGAGTCTTTTGTTCTCAAGTGGGTCTCTTGTAGACAGCATATATATGGGTCATGTTTTCTTATCCATTCAGTCACCCTATGGCTTTGACTGGAGCATTTAATCCATTTACATTTAAGGTTATTATTGACTAGAGGCCCAGTGCACGAAATTCGTGCACAGGGGGTGGAAGGGGGGGGGTCCCTCAGCCCGACCTGCACCCTCTCCAATCCGGGAGCCCTCAGGGGATGTCCTACTGACAGCTTAGGCCCACTCCCCGTGGTTCTCTGCTGTCTGCGGGGCCCGCTTGGCCGCTCCCGGGTTGCCACGGCGACGGCCAAGCAGGCCCTGCTCTCAGCGGCCACTCCTGGGACTGGAGGACTCCAGCAGGGCTGAGAGGACTGGGCGCCACCATCTTGTGGCTATGGGCCATTGGAGTGATGGTTGATTTGCATATTAATCTTTTATTAGATATTATAGGTATTTATTTATTGCCATTTTTATTTTCTTTGTGCCTATGATCTTCTCTCCTTTGCTTCTTTTTAAAGCAGTCCCTTTAACATTTCTTGCATTGCTGTTTTGGTGATAATGTACTCCTTTAACCTTTTTTTGTCTGGAAAGCTTTTTATTTTGCCTTCAATTTTAAGGATAGCCTTGCTGGATACAGTAGTCTTCAATTTAGGCCCTTGCTTTTCATTACATTGAGTATGTCATGCCACTCCCTTCTGGTCTGAAGTGTTTCTATTGAAAAGTCAGCTGGCATTCTGATGGGAATTCCTTTATAGGTAATTTCCTGCCTCTATTTTGCTGCCTTTAAGATTTTTTCTGTCTTTTATGCTTGCCATTTTAATTATGATGTGTCTAGGTGGTCTCTTTGGGTTCATCTTGATTGGGACTCTCTGTGCCTCCTGAACTTGTGTGACATTTTCCTTAACCAGGTTGGGGAAGTTTTCTGTCATTATTTCTTTAAATAGGTTCTCTGTTCCTTGCTCAACCTCTTCCCCTTTTGGTATTCCTATAATGTGGATGTTGTTACATTTTATGTTGTCCCAGAGCTCACTTAAGCTATCTTCCTACTTTTTCTTTTTTTATTTGCTTCTCTAATATTTATTTCTTTGTCTTCCAAATCGCTGATTCGATCCTCTGCTACATCTAAACTATTTTAATACCTTCCAGTGTATTCTTGATATGAGATATATCATTCTTCATTTCTGTCTGGTTCTTGTTCATGGCTTCTATTTCCCTTTTCATGTTGTTGTAATTTGCACTGCATTCTTTAAACATCTTTATAACCATTGCTTTGAACTCTACATCTGATAGGTTGCTTGCCTCCATTTTCCAGGGCTGACAAGCAGACCCTGAGCAACAGATGATTGATTACTCTAACACAGGATTGCTATGAAAGAGAGGGCTAAGGGACTGCCTGGCTTAAGGAACCAGACAGCCTCGATTGCCTGCCTCTTCAGGCTTTTATTGTAACAGCAGTTTGAGATAAAGTTTATCTTTTAGATACAATCAGTAAAGTAAGTATTCTTTGGAGGACACATGTGTCTGCAGTGTCCTTTAAGCAAGGACACCTAAAGATTAAGCATAAAGATTCCAGTAAACACCCAAGGGTCTGCACGTGCACAGACTTGTTTGAAAAGGTCAAGGAACAACTAGGGGAAGCCCCCTTCAGCCAAATCCCCTCAGTTGGAATTCCAATAAACAAGGGTAGGCTGCCTTTAGCCAACTACCCTTTTTGGAATTTCCTCCTTACTGACTTTCCAACCAAATCTCCCGTGCTTCCCTACATCCATTTCATTTAGTTCCTTTTCTGGAGATTTCTTCTTTTCTCTCATTTGGGGGTTGTTTCTTTGTCTCCTCATTTTAGCTGTCTCTGTATTTGCTTCTATGTATTAGAATGCCTCCCAGTCTTTGTGAGATGGCCTTATGTAGAAAGTGTCTTGAGGAATCCAGTGGTGCAGTCTCTTTGTTCATCTGAGCTGGGTGCTCTAGGAATGCCCCATTGTGTGCATTATTTAGGCTCTCCTGTTGTAATTGGGACTTGATTATTGATGTCCCACTCATGGGAGGGATATCCCCTCTGATTTGCTGCCAATGAGTTTCAACCCTGATGTCATTGTGCCAGCTGTTATACAGGTGCTTTGGGTCTGCTATTTGGGACTCGTTGGATTTTGCTCTGATGTTGTTGAATCTGGTCCCTTGGTGTGTCTATCCTGGGCCTCCTAGGAGCTTCTCTAGTGTAGGTGAATATGAGGCACTGTCCATTTCTGGCCCTGGACAATCTGATTGAAGTTCAAGAGGTTGAATCCCCTAGTAGTCCAGTGGTTGGGGACTCCTTAGCCCAGAAGTTGAATCTCTCTTGTCTCACACATAGATTGTCTCTGTTATGAGCTGTACTCCCTTCCCCCATGGAACTTGTCCTACAGGTGTCAGCTGAAGACACTTGGGGTCCTACTGGCATTTGCCTCACTGCATGGTCTCGGGTGGTGTCTGTGGTAGGTATTCAGATGATGTTTCTGACTGATTAGATCAGGCAAAGACTCAAAGCCTCCAGAGACCTGACTCTGCCAGCAGACTGATTGGATTCAGTCTGAGTAGCCTCAGGCAATTCTCCACAGGTAGGGTGAGAGGTTTTCCAACAGGGTGGGACAATTGCTTCTGTGTGGAGGCTAATTGTTATTCTCAGTCTCTTAATGGGCCTCAGAAACTCCACAGGGTGGCAAGGGGTTTTCCAATAGGGTGGGCAACTGTCTTCCCCCTAGGCAAGAATCGCCTGGATAGCAAGGGTCTGCCTAAGAAAGATGACCTCCACAGTGTGAGGGAATGACTCAGCACAGGAAACCAGGGTGTCTGCCTTCTGAACTTTAATCCCAGAGCCCCCAACCCTGGCTTATGCTTACACAGCACCAGTCCTCTCTGCCCTCCCTCTGCTGGAGCCCAAGGTAAGTGGCTGCACACAAAATTTTGTGTGTTGGCCATTTAAGAGGGTGCCTGCATTTCCATCCATCTCTCCCTGGCAGACAGTGACCCTGCTCTTTTTTACAGCCAGATGTTATGGGGGAACCTTTCTCATTTCTGATGGGGGGGAGCAGCTTGGGTATTAGACCCCAGAGTTCTGTGGCAACCCCCCACAGCTGAGATATCTCTCCCGAAATTCAGCTGCTGTCTTTGGAAGCCTAGCCAGCCCTTTCGTGCCTCTATCCTTCCTACAAGTCTCTATGCAGTCTCCACTTTCTGTCCTTGGTTATCAGGGTTCTCTCCAGCTAGTCTTCAGTTGATTGTTCAGGATGACTTTTTTGTATTTTAGTTGTAATTCCAGTTTGGTCTTGGGAGCATGTCTGAGTAGCATCCATTTATTCTGCTGCCATTTTAAATCTACTGGTATATTACCACTAATAACAATTGCTAACAGTTATTGAGTGTCTGTATTGTTAGATTTAATTCATTCAGAAAAGACCATTGTGAAGACCAGGTGCAAAAGTGCAAGTGTAGCTCGTGGCCAGTCAGAGGAAACAAGGAAAGTAATCTTGACATAGAGGCAATAACTTTGATTACCTGTAAAGATATGAAAAATGTGACTAACACTGATTAAAGCAATAAAAAGGCTGATGTCAAGCTTAGAAGTGAGATAAAGATAGAAAAAGGAAAAGTCTTGAGGCAACATGGAACAGCATCCAAAGAGGTCGGGAACATTTGCCTCTCGAATATGATCCAATTCTGGGCTAGTATGGTAACAGGTTGGCTTCAAAGATTCTGCACTATACCAGAATGGGTCTGAATTCCAAGTTCAACATTCTTTCCCCTCTAGTGCCAATTTAGGGTTAAATCAGACCCAAAAAACCTACACCCTCTGAGTATAAATACAGGGTGGGACAAAAGTAGGTTTACAGTTGTGAGTACACAAAACAGAATTTCTTCTTGTATTATTATTTATTAATTATTGTATTATTTTTCCATACTAACTACTATAAACCTACTTTCCTCCAACTCTGTAGATTAGCTTCTTGAACATTCAAATCCTTCATGAAGTATTCCCAGATCAACCTGTTGAGAATAAGACTTCCCAAATCACATCTAGTCTAAGGTCATTCTTACCCTGAGCACTCAACATCATCTTAAAATATAACAGAACCCCAGTTGCATTGGTATGAATATTCATTTTACATTTCATTTCCCGCTTGTAACTTATTAGCATGATCTTTTTTTTGTATTATTGACATCTTGGATCAATTATCCTGGAAAGTACATAATAGTACCTAGCAGTGGCATATCTAATTACAACTCATATACTTTAATAATGATATACATAACCCTAGGAGATGAGTACCACTACATATGCACAAAATTAGGATCAAGAAGGTCTTGAATATAGTACAATATCATTCTGGTTAGAATTTTGTGGGGACAGGGGTAATAGTAGCTCTTCATCAACTTGATACTCTAGCCCAAGGACATCTAGCTATCATCTGACAAAAACCAGCATTCAGACTAAAATAGAGGTTAGGGTCATTTTCAAGCTCCTATCCCTGAAATGAAGGTTACTTCTGACTTATAATAATGCATTCTCAAGTTTATGTGCCCTGTCCTCAATCAAAATATTCTCCTTTCCTGTTTCCTCTTATATTAAACACCTCCAGTTAACATCACAGGAATTAAACTTTGTTAGCCTGACACAAATAGAAATAATGGTCATTGAGCTTAAAACAGCACCTAAGAATCAGAAACAAAAAGCAATTATTCTTACATTAAAGTATATCTTCTCAGGTTGCCACACTTCCTTTAGTCATTATTTCCAATATCCCTTCTATTATTCTTAATTATCATGTCCATTTGTATCTATAAATACAACAAAATCTGAATTCAGTTAGCATGAATTAGCATCTTTTAAGCAGCTCCTCTTTTTATTCTCAACTCTAGACCCAATAAAATCCCTTTGGCCCTGGCAGTGTCTCTAGAAATGTTTCTTCAATTTAAAAAATTAAACACTTGAACCATGCTTCTGATAAGTGATGAAAATATTAAGCAACTGTAATATTGTTTCATTCTATCTAAGAGGCAGCCTTAGAGATCAGTATACATAAAAAATGGAAAAACACCTAAAGGCCAGGAACAGAATTTCAGCTAATGAGATTATACGGTAAACGGGATCATGGGCCCCTTCCATGCTCCAACTCCCCCTCCCCCCCTGTGGGAAATATAGTGAAGGCCATCTGTAAGCGGACTGTGAGACCTTGGGAACCTGGCCAACCACTCAGTCTAAGAAAGGCCAAAGAGAAATTGCTTCTATATGTGAGCCTGGATTGTAAACAGCTAGTGTTTTAATCTCACACAGCTTGCAGAGGCCTGTCACCCTCCCCCTGCAGCCCTGTTTTTCTGTTTTCTGTACTCTATAAAACAGTGGTTCTCAACCTTCTTAATGCCGCAACCCTTTAATACAGTTCCTCATGTTGTGGTGACCCCCAATTTCATTGTTACAAATTGAACATAATTAAAGCATAGTGACTAATCACAAAAACAATATGTAATTATATATGTGTTTTCCGATGGTCTTAGGCGACCCCTGTGAAAGGGTCATTAGACCCCCAAAGGGGTCGCGACCCACAGGTTGAGAACTGCTGCTATAAAACCTTATGCTGGGAAAGTCTGACAGGCGGCAAAACAATAGCACCAGCTGGTCACCCCAGTGCAGCCTGTCCACAGGTTGGGTGGGACTTAGCAGGACAACTTCACTGGAGGCAGCCAGTACAGTGGTAAACTTCACCAATTGGCTGCCACTGGTGCACACATAAGTTCTAATAAACCCATGTCTTTCACAGCCAGTCCTCCGGATTATTTCTTTGGAATCCATGAACAATACACTGAGGTTTTCTGGGAGCTCAGCACTTTGCATAACAAAGATCTTATGTTACTTGTGTCATGGGAACAAAACAATGGTTGAATGAGTTTCTGATCATTATGAACATGCTTAGAAAAAGTAAGGCCTTCATAAGTGCCAGTTGAGGAATCTTGTCCCAAATATTCAAAAATATTTTCCTGTACTAAACCAAAACATCAGAGACCTGGGTGCCTGGACCACATATTTAGGTGTCTTTGTAGAAATATCCTTACTAGAATGAGTTGAGGTGTTGGTCATCAGCTAACATTTAGATCAGGGGTCCTCAAACTACAGCCCGCGGGCCACATGCAAATACAAATACTGTATTTGTTCCCGTTTTGTTTTTTTACTTCAAAATAAGATATGTGCAGTGTGCATAGGAATTTGTTCATAGTTTTTTTTTAAACTATAGTCCAGCCCTCCAACAGTCTGAGGGACAGTGAACTGGCCCCCTGTTTAAAAAGTTTGAGGACTCCTGATTTAGATCCATTACAAGATACATACCTTCGCTTTATTTACTGAAAAGACAGGGTTTCTTCTTTATGAGAATGCAAATAAGTTTCTTTTAGGTTTCACTGCCAGAAAAATGTTCTCCACCATGACTGGCCTTTTAGATGGTGGACACTGTAACTGACCACATTACCTTCTCTATGTAGCCTGTCAGGATTCTCAGAGCTGATTCATGCATGGCCCAGGTGTACAGAGCATTTGGGGGTATTAACCTCATTTTAGGTACTAATTTCACCCAGAAATTTACTCATTTACTTTTTATAATGTACTGCATGTTTCTTCATAAATCTTTTTTGGAATATGGTAGGATAGAAAAAATAATCATTTGCGGGGGGGGGGGGGGGGGCTACTCGTACTTCCACCCATACTTGGCTAAAGTGCTTCCCTGAAATAGAAAATGGCACTATACCATGAACTAGTGACTTCCCCAAAAATTTTAAATCACTTGTATCATTTGACAAGGCAAGATGTTCTAATTTCTGCCCCTATGATTTAAGACAAGGTAAGAATGGACAACTGTCTTCCAACTTCTTGCCAACTCAGGTCAGGTTCAGGGTTAGTTATAAAAGTTAGAATTCTTTGTAACAAGACGCAGAAAACCAAACTCACCACCTTAGGTCTATCTTTTTGAGAATCCAGTGAAAGCTGTATACCCAGAAAAAACGCACATAACACAACTTGCATTCAATTCCTGAGTGGTCCATAGATATCCTCCATGTCCACTTATGAGTCTTAAGTTACAGCTCCTTTCTAGAAAATGGCTAACTTAGACACCAGCCACTAGAATTCAGAGCCTACATCCTGAGAGAAATCCTATGTATTACACAATTTTCATGTAAAGGTTCAAAGATCAGAGGATTAAGGAGAGCTCCTGCTCACATTACTTAGTAATAAAATATTCATACTTGTGAAAACTGCCTCATATAGTCCTGCTTTGCATATAGTCACTCCACATGATCACTCTGTATATAAAGAAGTAAAGCCCTGCCTCATCCAACCTCCTTATCATTTTATTTTTCCTCAGAGGACCTCCTTCCACCTAACATTAAGTATTTGTTGTTTGCCTCCCTTGACTAGAAGTTCCATAAGGGCAGGGACTTTGTTTTTCTCATGGCTACATCTGTGGTGCATAAGAGACACTCAGATATGTTATGTAAATCTTCCATAGGATTCTCTATAACAGGTTTTAGTAAATAAAGTTTTACTGGAACTCAGTCATGCTCGCTCACTTTCATATCATCTATGCCTGCTTTCATACTATAGTGGCTGAGATGAGGGGTTGCAACAGGATCCACATAGTCTGCAAAGCATCAAACATTTGCTATCTGTTCCTTTAAAGAAAGTTTGCTGACCACCAGTAGCATTCATTTGGCCCTCATTTCTCAAGATAACTCCTTTGTACTTAGAACAGAGTAGATGCTTAAAAATAGCTTATCACTACACATACAGATTTGCTACTTCCAACATAAATGATTTTTGTAGTTAAAATCAAAGTTAGTATTTTCCATCCTCAATGCATTTCTACCAAGGCCACAAGCAAACATTACCCATGTTTAATAATTTGGGGAATAGAGGGAAGAGATACAATGCTTAATAGCAAAATTTCTTTCAAACTTAGTTGTGTAATCTTTAAAATGTGAACGCAACATAACAACTGGCAAGCTCTTCCCTGATATATTTCAGACAAAAATGATTTTGAGGTAAACCATAGTTATTTTGTCGATGTCAAAATCATTCTAAGACATATCATATCATGTATGCCAGGGACATTATGGGTTTTAAAGTCATTGAATGGATCTCTCTCCCATAATTATTGTGGTCATCAAATTTTGCAAATTACAATTACCTGAAAGGGAGCATCAAGATTTACTAGTATATCCCTTTGCCAATTTTAGGATATATTCAACATTGTCAATCCTTTTTAAAATTACAGCCATTGTTGTCATCCTAAAAAACAAATTTAACTTGCATGGGCATCACTGGTTCCAGGGAACTGAAGAGTAAATGGTAATTCTTGGCATAATTTCAGCCACTGTTTATGCCAGGTGCAGAGGTGAGCAAATAGAATTTTTTCTTATCACTGAATGAGATTTCATTTGAAAACATTATAGTCCAGGAGCTAAGACAAGGAGGGAGAAGAGAAAAGGCTAGGAAACTTACTGAATTATCTCTGCTAAGTTATTTTGAATAAGCAACAATACACACAATGATACACAATCATTTGAGAAAACTATCGTTTATTTAGAAAAAAGGTTACACTGGTAGAATTTGGTAGATTAAAATTTTTTCTTTTAAAAATGTCACTGAAACTTTTCCAGGTGAAAGTTCAGCAATACAAAGTTCCTCTAGCTGTAGAATTAGAACACAAGTAACTTTTGATACCCACTCCCCACCACAGATTTGTCTAAAATAATTATAAGAAAAAATGGCAAGGGACAAGTGAGTGCTGGTAACTTTTTCTTTTTTAAACAGGTTTTAATGTTGTACATGTACTATATAAAGTGATCCCTAATTATTGCATTAGACACTGCTCCCACTTTGTTTTTAGTGACTAATATTAAAAACAGTCCAAATAATAAATTAAAATTAGTTTTAAAATGAGGTAAATTCAAAATGGTTCAATAATTGTTTATTTTCAGCTTCAAACAATAAAAAGGAAACATTTCAGATTTTTTTAAAAAACTAAACCTGAAGTGAAATTCTGTACACATGAAACCTCATTTGCTTCTTGGGAACTATATGCAGCACATTGTGCTAAAAATATGGAATAGTTAACACTTTCAGCCATTTACTGAAAATAAATATGTAGAAACTAAGCAACAAGTTAAATACAGTAATGTACAACTCAACAATTTAAAGTTTCCAGCATGGAGCAATAAAACAGATAAATGAATAATTTAAGAAGATGCAACTGGGCCCTCTTCATTTGTGTTTCTTGGCAATGTACTCAGGAAACTAAATTTCTGGTCACAGCTGAACCATTCCATTCCAATCTCATCTGAAAGAAACAAAGTGATTATATTGATAGATAAAAGAAGGAAGAAAAGAAGGAATGGGAGGAGGGAAGGATGACAGAAGGGGGGAGGATGAGGAGGGGGGGAAGGGGTGGGGGAGGGGGAAGGGAGGGAGGGAGGGAGGGAGGAGATGAGAAGGATGATAGGCGGGAAGAAGAGGAGGAAGGAAGAAAAAGAAAGCAGAGAGGGAGGGAAGGAGGGATGAAAGGAGGAAGGAAGGAAGGTTGGTTTAACAAAGAAGAAAAATCAGTGAGTTCTATCAACAACATAGGCTTGAGTTAAGTCCCTAGATAAGGATGAAATATCTTTGTTTCTTAGTGCCCACTCTCAGAAACCATTCAAGACAGGCAGACTATGATGACTTCAAAATAAAATAAGAAAACATTGAACATTTTATCTGTGAAAGCCCTCAGGTGGGGGGGGGGAGAAAAAAATGAAATAAAAACACGTAAAACATTCTTCAGCAACAAGCAATAGCTTGTCAAAAGTAAACAGAACACATAGCAACAAAAAGGAACCAATTTTACATGATCAACAAAAAAAGAAAAAAATGACATCACATTTTTCACAAGGGCATGATTTTAATAGTGACTTATATTAAGATGCAATGTCTGCTAAATTATAAAAATTGCTTTAAAAATATATTGACTTAATTATACTTATTTCCTTTCCTTTATGTATTGACATTTTTCAAATACTGCATAATGAAATAAATTCAGAACATAATCATTACAACATGTGGCAAATAACTTATCTGCCTAACATTTTTCTCATTTATTTTTAAACTAATGCTTAACGCATTAAACTTTATTGATGAAAATACTACATTCACATATTTCATAAAACCAGAGCTAGGAGAGCCTTAAAAAATAATCACACTTCCATGAAATGCTGACAAATAATTTACATATCATTTCTATACAGCATTCTGTTCACATCATGTATAATCTTGATATCATAATTATAGTTATGGATACACTAATGTTGAACTTACAATTTTAATACTTAAAAATCATTGTTCCTGTCCATAACTGATGGATGGATAAACAAAATATGGTACACATTCATACAATGGAATATTATTCAATTAATCAAAAAAATGAAGTTCTAATACATGCTATATATATCATGGATGAACCTTGAAATCATGACTTTATGTAAAAGAAGCCAGACACAAAAGGTCACATGTTGCATAAGTACATTTTTATAAAATGTCCAAAACAGGCAACTCTATAGAGATAGAAAGTATAACATTTCCAGGAGCTGGGGGAAGGGAGAATTGGGAGCGACTGCTAACAGGTGGGGGGTGATAGAAATGTTCTGGAATTAGTGGTGATGGTTATACAGCATACTGAATAGTAAAAACCATTTTAAAATGGCAAGTTTTATGCTCTGTGAATTTTATTTCATTTTCTTAATAGCAAAAAAGTCAATGTTCCAATTAAGAGTATCATGACGGCCATAACTAGAAAAAGAAATAGGTTCTCAGTCATGAAGATGTCAGTCACAAAAGGAGTATTACTGAGCAAGGGAAAATTTGGTGATATATTTAAGGGTTAAAGGATAAAACTGCTATTGCTGTAAAAATGTAATGATGATCTTTCCCACTTGTAAAGATGAAAAGATTTTTACAAGAGGCCAAAATCCTCAAGCAATACAATCATCCCAATATTTTCAAATAGGAGTTCACACACAAATGCAGTCTATCTACATCATTAAGGAACTGGTTCCAGGAGGCGATTTCCTCTCCTTTCTGAAAAGAAGGATGAACTAATAAAACAGTGAAATTTTCATTAGATGCTGCTTCTGGATGGTGAATTTCGAGTAAAAATTGTATACTCAGGGACCTTGCTGCAAGGAACTGTCTGGAGGTGAAAATAATGTTCTGAAAATCAGTGACTTTGGAATGTCTCATCAAGAGGATGGTGGTGTGTATTCATCTTCTGACTTAAAGCAGATTCCCATTAAATGGACAGCACCAGAAGCTCTTAATTATGGGAGATATCGTTCTGAGAGTGACGCATGGAGCTTTGGCATCCTCCTCTGGGAGACCTTCAGCTTAGGGATCTGTCCATACCCTGGAATGACAAATCAGCAAGCACAAAAGCAAGTGGAAAGAAGATACTGGGTGTCAGTCTCTCAGCAGTGTCCAGAGTGTATTTATAAAATAATGCTGAAGTGTTGGAATTACAAACTTGAAAATCAACCCAAGTTTAGTGAATTTCAGAAAGAAAACTGCCATCAAGAAGAAAGTCACATAGTGATGAAACAGTGCCAAACTCAGCCTTCCAGCAAAATAATATTTTCTTCTCACTAACAATGAGTTTATACCACATTACCTGGAACATTCTCTAAGGTTTTTTTAATTAACTATTTATTTTAAATATGGGCCACTTTTAACCACTGTAAATAAGTAACCCCAGGCTCTAACTGCAATGGATTGCATGGATCTATCTTTTTTACACCTAGAACTGTTGCTGTTTCTCAAAGGGTTTCTACTTCAAGCTCAGTTCAGAGTTGGCTGCCCTCCATCCTAGACACCTTTACTGTATTAGTGCCATAAACTGCATTGGTAACACCATGTCTGCAGAACACAGTCTAACAAAAAGTGGCCCTCCATTCTGCTAAGACAAGATTACCTTTGTAAACATCACCTTCTATTAAGAATTATCTGAACATCCTGAATTTTTTTTTCTTTTTACTTGCCAGAAATAGGCCCTGCTGAATTAGTAACATTGCCATTTGCCTATGTTCTATCACGTCCTCCTCCTTTGTTAGGGCATCAGAAAACTGCATGAAATGACCTCAAAGAGCACCCCCTAAGGGTTGAGGCAGCTGATTTTAAGTGATGTTATTTTACAGAGACCAATGACAGCAAGAAACAAGTTTGAAAAGTAGGGTGGTCTGGAGAAAAGAGCAGCTAAACTGATGATCAAAGTAGAGAAGAAAGACAAGTAAAAATTCAGCCTTCTTATTGGAGGTGTGCTTTTATAGACACACATTATCTAATTTTATGATCTAAGTCACCAAGAAGGTCCTAAGAAAAGTCTCAATTGTTCATAGATTCCTCATAAAAGAGACCTCTTGGTGGCAACATTTGCTTTAGAGAAAATATATGTCCACCAAATCAATAGATTGTTTTTGGTTAAGTGTCTTCACCTCAAAGAAGGCATCCCAGAATTTAGTTCCCTTCATTTTCACCAGTGACTGAAGCTGTCAGGATTTCATGATACTAGCTCTCAAGTTCTTTCTCTTTCTCTCCCTCTCCTTCACCCCTCTTTCTCTTTCTCCCTCCTTCCAAGTAAAAAGGCATATATGGATGAAGTTGACAGCTAAAAAGTCAAATGAACACTTATAAGGAAGAAAGAAGTTAGAGGGATAGCCATCCACTATACTCCTTTCATTTACCCCTATAGTGCTACCTAGGATGTTTCATGTGGATAAAATGTAACTCAGAGTTAAAACTGGGAATTTGTTGACCTGAATCTTAGCGTACCCAGGGGTAACTCTCAGAATAAATGCATGTATTGGGGATAGTCACGCTCGGGGTAAATGTGGTATGAGAGCCTTTTGTAAGTGTTCATGTCTATGTCCAGATAAAAACAGCACAGCACCTTAGTGAATATTTGGTCTACCTTAAGTGGAAGAAAGAAATAGAAAATTCCTCCTGTTTTCTCCAGCTTTTCAGTGGCTATGAATATCAGTGCAAAGAACTCACACCAAGTACTTTTAAAAGTATAAAGAATGCCCTAGCTGGTTTGGCTCAATGGATAGAGCATCGGCCTGTGGACTGAAGGGTCCCAGGTTCGATTCCAGTCAAGGGCACATGACTGGGGTGCAGGCTCGATCCCCAGTAGGAGGTGTGTAGGAGGCAACCAATCAATGATGCTCTCTCATCATTGATGTTTCTATCTCTCTTTCCCTCTCCCTTACTCTCTGAAATCAATAAAAATATATATTAAAAAAAGTATAAAGAATGATAATGAAGATAAAAATAGTTTGTGTATATCATTTCAATCTCTTAACAAAACTTTTGTACACATCCAATGATTCTACATACAGACCCAAATGAAAGCATAATAAACCTGCCCTCAAAAAATATGTTGTAGCATACAAAGCAACTTCTTTTTAAATAGTATATTATCAAATACTATAAATAAACGGAACCTTTTTTTGAGGGAAAAAAAAAAGTCAATGCTGTTTCACATCAATCCCAAAGAGATACACTTAATACTTCTGTACATAGCTCTCCATATGAAGTTAACAGAGTTGCTGAAACCTAGCAAGTAATAAAGAAAAATACTTGGTTGTTTGATTATAAGGAAGGAATGAAATTACTGCCTTTAACACGATCACAATCTAAGTACAGGGACATGTAACATACTCATATATAAATAAGAATCAGTGACTAGGACTCTGTAAGAAAGTCCACAAACACACATAAGCAATGAGAAACTACTGAGAAAGAAACTTAATTAGATACTCTCTACTCTAACACATTACCAGCATCTAGGACTATGCCTTGACATGGCAACACAGTCAACACAGTCCTAAAATAAGCAATCTTTGAGCACTTCAGTCGAAATAAGGCTCATAACAGTAATTATAAAATCAACTGTTTATAGGGGTTAGTATATAATGGAAACAAATGAAGTGAGCTGGGTGGGGACTGATTGAAATAAAATAAAAATTTAAAAAGACTCACTCTCTATATAAGCGGGAGGGGGGAACAGCACCTAGGCAGGTCTAGCTGATTGCTGCCATACAAAAATCAGAACACAATATTGCCAGATGTCCCAATTTTTCAAGAGAAACTGAAATTCTGATTTGTCAACTCTTGTGATTTTTAAAGATGATCACTTTTTAAAAATGTTAAATATTGTGTGACTTCAGGAGATACATCTAATGAGCCACGTTCTGCCCAAGGCCTGAGAATTTACAACCCTGGGTTTAAAGCATAAAAGAATTGATTAGGTTACACAGATGAGACTGGAGCTGAGACGGACCTGCAAAATATATTAGGCCTTATTGGAGTGGAGGGTTAGAATAGGAATGTAGTATATTACAAATACAGATGGAGAGGATAGAGCTAACTGCTAATATTCTTTGAAATCAAGTATAAAGTCCAAGATTGAGCCTCTCAAAATCTGGGAGAAAGTCTCAGTTTAGTATAGCATAGCATCTGGTTCTAAAAGGACTCTCAATGATCTAACTTAACTGAGCTCCACATTCATGAATTGAGGACCACATGTATCAAATTCAAATTGAGAAGCTAAAGGATGGTTCTAAAAAGAAAAATTTAATTGGCAGGAATTTTTAAAGATTAAACTAAAGGAAAGGTTAAAGGAAAAGCAGCTAGTAGTGTTCAAGGAACTAAATCAAGGAGAGATAAGGAATTTGGACAAAGACTTTAGCAATAACAAGTGAGAAAAGATAGAAAACAAGCAGGAAGAATGGTGCAAGTAAAACTGTGAGACAGAAAAAGAAGACAAAAGACTTTGCAAGGAATTAAATCTGGGTCACATTTATATATTGTATTTCTTAACTCTAATGCAATCGTTTTAATGTTTCTGAAATCAGGATGATACTTATAATAAATGTCCTTTCTCTATTCACTCTTCTCAAAAAACAGGTATAGAAACCAATGATTCTTAAAATTAATGACATCGTTGAATCACAGAAATGTGAGACACGCAGCAGCTCTCCTTTCTGTAGAATGTAAAATAAAATTAAAAACAGCAGGAAGCAGCAGATTTGAGGTAGTCTAACGGTAAATGGTGCTAATCCGAAATGATGAGACCTCTAAAGGTAAAGGCAGAACAACAGAAAGACCTAGCCAACCCTAGAATGTATCCAATAGGAGGCAGCTGGCAAAAGGAAATATCAACCTCACAAAATTAAGAGACTACCCAAGAAGAAAGTACAGTACATAATTGTCAGCAAGAAATTGAACAGAATGACCATCATGCTAAATGAACCTTAAAAGGGTATCTGAATTAAGAAGCTCTGCTACAAGACCACCAACCTAACACCCCAGGCCAGTCTTTTCCTGCCTTTGGTCCTGAGAGATTATATAGAGAGGTAAAGTACAAATAATCCATGGCCTATGTGAAGAACTCAAAGGAATCTTTAGCATAACTTTCACATACCAAAAAAATAATATTTAGGTACTGAGTAAAGACAGATGGATAAAATCACAGTGAAAATTGTTAGTTATGGTTAGCCCATTCCTAACAAAGATATAAGAGGTAGGGTTTTTGGTTTTCTTTAATAAGGAGACCGTGTGAAAGGAGAAGTAAAAAGCAAAATGCCAAACTAAAAGAAAGGCTAAGCCTGGCTGGTGTTGCTCGGTGGTTGAGCATCGACCCATGAAACAGAGGTCATGGTTCGATTCCCAGTCAGGGCACATGCCTGGGTTTTGAGCTGGATCCCCAGTAGGGGGCCTGCAGGAGGCAGCTGATCGATGGTTCTCTGTCATCATTGATGTTTCTTTTCTATCTCTTTCTCCCTCTCCCTTTACTTTCCTCTCTCTGCAATCAATAAAAACATATGAAAATTAAATAAAAGGTTAAGGTGAAGAATAAAAAAAGATTAAGAGTTTATAGTTCACTAGAGAAGATAGCTAGTTGTTGAGGTAGAGATGACTAAAATTGAAGAATGGGCAATAATATTACTTTTACAATATTTCTAATTTTAAAAAATTACTAAATTCTAAATGCTCTCTCATAACTCTCATTTTACCCCACTCTACTACTTAGATAACAAGCACAGATAACGAAGCAGAAAAAACACACTATTAGTCAGGAGGTTACCTATCTGGAACTGCAAAACCCTGCTTTGCAGACAAAATAACAATAAAAAAAATCTATACCCTATAGCTTATACCCTAATACAGAACAGGCTCTTAGACATTTCTCACTCTCAGAAACAACTGTAAAGAGTCTTGGTTTTCTGTATGGTTTTATAAAAAAAATGGAAGCAGCAAATAATATTTGGGGGAGGGTACAGACAGCAAGCATACTTGATATCATTAAGAAGTGACAGCTAATATGGAAGCAGGAAAATGGACTATAAAAAGAGTAAAAAAACTTCAAATACAGTCACACTGAACCATTAAATGTAGAGGGTAAATTATCCTACATACCTCAATAATCCTAAGGCATCAACAAACAATAACTATTTAGATGATGACCTGAGTGCTCAAAAAAGTCTATATTAGGTTCTGAACACTCTGACCACAAAGACAGTGGACTATTGTCCACATACAATTTACTAAAGATGGTTAAAACACTTTTTAAATCTCAAATAAAGGATGAATACCTTGAAAGCAAAGCTGCAGATTTTAAATTCTAGAACTAAAAGCACAGACCAGATTTTTCAGCTTTGCAAAACCTGGGCACCGGTAGAAAAAGAGGCACTAAAACTTAAAATAAAAATCTCCAAATAACATGTCTGCATGAACAGGCAAAAAGAACAGAGAACACGAAAGGGCAAGAAGACCTATGTTTAAGTATTGGCTCTGCTAGCTAGAGTCTCTGTCACCCTCCTCAACTTAAACTTTCAGAGTCTCAGTTTTTTCACCTGTAAAATGCAGATGCCACAACCACCTACAAGGCTATGACACTTAAAAAAAGTAATTAATTATCCAGAGAAGATGGGAATGAGTGGTGAAAAGAAAGCCAGATGTTCTTAAATACATCTTGGTGTTTAAAAAAAAGCATAGCTAATCAGCAAGCTTAAAATGAAAACAGCTTAAAAATAACTGTGAATTTTGTTTTGCATCTATACCCAAAGACCTAGTCATTATATTTAGGTGAAAAATGCTACTTGTACTTTGCAAAATGGATCTAGTTTCTTCTTCATCATCATCATCAGACCTCATTTCATAAAATTTCTCTTTAAATGAAAAGGTGAGAGAACACTCACCTTGATGGAAAGTCTTCATTATCTGTGTTTGTCCGAGGACTTATGAGTAGATGACAAATTAAGGGGAAAACTAGGGAAAAAAGAATGGTGTCTCATCTTTTAGTACAATCCCTTAGCTTGCAGGCCTATTTGGCTCTAACTAGCTGGTAGCCTCAAACTCTACCAGCTCTGCTTGTCTGCTGCATCATCTTGCCCTTCAATTCCCCATGCTCCCAGCCCAAGGGACTCTGTTCTTTTTCTTCCTCTCAATGATAATACAGACAGAAGGACTCCAAAATCCCTTGGTGGCATAAGACAACCTCAGTCAACAAAGAAGTTTAAAAAACATATCAATTCTCCCACTTCCACATTTCTTATATTTGAGAGGATTAACTGGAGAGACCATTTAAAAGCTAAGAGGCTCTTAAGCATTTAGAGCACATACTACAAGGGTACAATTCTAAACATGAACAGTATCAAAGCTTTCCATTTCACTGATTAAAAGCATCAATAAGATGAAAAGGATATTGTTTCTTCTCTTCCTTTCCTCCTGAACTGTCCCGTTTCTCTTTCTTTTCTATCTTTTCTTTATCATGCCTGGACTCCTATAAGGAATGGTGGAATTAGTTGGGGAAGGGAAAACCAAATTAAAAAATCAGCTCAAAATCTCTTTTCAATCACCCACCAGTCATAAATTTTTCTTCAAAAACTTATTTAATATGACACCAAAAGCACAAGCAACAACAAAGAATTGGATTTCATCAAATAAACACTTTCATGCATCAAGTTACACTATCAAGAAAGTGAAAAGACAATCTACCAAATGGGAGAAAGTATTTGCAAATCATAGATCTCATAAGAGTCTAAGTATCAGACTATATACAGAATTCTTACAACTGAGCAACAAAAAGACAAATAATCCAATTAAAAATGGCCAAAGCATCTGAATAAATTTCTCCAACGAGGATATACAAATGGCCAAAAGGCACATGAAAAGATACTCAACATCATTAGTCATTAAAGAAATGCAAAATCAAAACCACAATGAGATGCCACTTCACACCCACTAGGATGGCTATGTAATAAAAAATAAAATTTAAATTAAAAAATGTTGAAAAGAATGTAGAGAAATTGGCACCCTCATGCATTGCTGGTAGAAATATAAATTGTGCTGCCACTGTGGAAAACAGTTTGGTGGTTCCTCAAAAAGTTAAACATAGCATTACCATATAACCCAGAAATTCCACTCCTGGGTATATACACACAAGATTTTAAAACAGGTATTCAAACATATACTAATAGCAGCACTATTCACAATAGTCAAAAGGTGGAAAACACAAAAGTCCAACAAATGGTCAACAAATGTGGTATATTCATACAATGAAATATTATTTAGCCATATAAAGAAATGAAGTACTACTGATTCATGCTACACTATGGAAGAATCTCAAAAACATTATGCTAAGTAACACAAAAGGCCACTTTATTACATGATTCCATTTATATGAAATATCCAAAATTGGTAAATCCACAGAGACAGAAAGCAGATTAGTTTTTTTCAGGGGATAAAGGGAGGGGAAAATGGGGAATGCAGCTTAATGGGTATGGAGTCTCCCTTTGAGGTGATGAAAATGTTTTGGAACTAGACAGAGATGGTGATTGCACAACATTGTAAAGATACTAAGTGCTTGTATACTTTAAAATGGCTAATTTTGTTATGTAAATTTTAACTCAATTTAAAAAATATTTAAAAGGAGCAACCTCCCCTCTAAAGCATATAGAAATCTTTAAACTATCACCTTATAATTTTCTAAAACTGCTTTTAATAAATTTAACAAGTATAAATATATAAAATATACATATTTTGAATATACAACAAAATAATGCTTTACATTTTAGTGATGACTTGCTTACTTAATGACTGATGCATGAGGTGTATTTTGAATATCATCCGTTAGTAAGTATCTAAGAGAATGCACACTACACTTAATGTGAGAATCAAATACAAGTTGCAAACACATAAGTTTATTAGGAGAAAATGTTATAAAAATGTTTAGAATCACAAACATTTTTTACTTTATGACTAATGATCAGGGAGAATACATGTAACCATATTTTAATGATCAGGGAGAATACATGTAACCATATTTTAATCTCATGAATACAGAGAAATTAAAAAGCATTGTTAGTGGAGAAAAAAGAAAACACAAAAAGAAAGGCTGAAACTCAAGGAACAGAAATAGGTGGGAGTGGAATGGAGAGGAAAGGAATTTCAGAGGTAAACTAATTCTACCCTCCCAGTAACTTGGGACTGAGTTGGTTTGAATTCCCCAGATAACCTGCCCTCCCCTACTGTCTCATCTTTCCATCCCAAATAATTAACAAAAGACTATTTGACTATAAAAGAACCTCAATATTTGCTGCATTTTCAAAGGGTTAATTTTCTAAGTAAAGTATATTGTTCCTTTGTTTTCCCAATTTACCTTTTTGCCACTGGAGGAGATTTTATCCATTTTTTCTGATTTAAATGAATCACCGCCTTTTTCTTTGCCTGAAGATTTGGACTTATTTTTTTCCTTGTCTTTCTCATTTGGATAAGGAGACTCACATGGGCTTTCACTTTTGTGTTTTGAAACCGCCACTAAAATTATAAAAGAGAATCATGAAAGCCATTTCCAATTCAGTTTGACAATTGTTTCAAAAGTATTGGTAAGTCTACCTACTTGTTCCATTTTCCTCTTTTCGCCTCTTGGTTAAGTCCGGTAGCACTTCACGGTCATTGTTTGAGTGATCCTAGAACCAAGAATTATGAACTACATTGATCAAGAGTTTTTTGTTTTGTTTTGTTTTTAAAGTATTACTTTTATGCAAGAAGCGCACAGCATTGTAGAATATTTGTGATAGTTTCACATACTTGGTAAAATGACATGAAAGACAAGCAGAGCTGGGAGAGATTATTAGGCTGAAGATCCTTATTACTGTAGAAGATTCAAACACACTTTAGGATGAAAATACCAATTAAAACACTAAATAACAGATTGCCATGCAACAAACTAGTACTTTAAAAAATAGGCAACAAACATACTATTGTACACAATAACGAGCTTTCCAAACTAGTTTTAAAAAATTACAAACCCTTTTCCGTTCCTTCCTGTCCTTTTCATCTTTTTTCTCTCTTTCTCTGGATCTTTCCCTTGACTTGTCCAAATCTTTCTTGTCCATTTCTCTCTCCTTACTCTTGGACAGTGGTGAAGGAGTATGATTAAGGTAGAGCTGTTAAATTAAGGCAACATTACTAAAGATTATTAGTTTTCCAGTATTGGTATCATTTGCTTGATTGTTTATTTAATGAAAGACAATTGGTAGTGAGACCCCAAGTCAAAACTGGTGAGCTGTCTGGATTATAAGAAGTAAAATAAAAGAGCATGGCACAAATTATGCAAAGACTTCAATTCTTGGGCTTATAAGTCTTT
The DNA here is from genome assembly GCF_000147115.1 of Myotis lucifugus. Lineage (NCBI taxonomy): Eukaryota > Metazoa > Chordata > Mammalia > Chiroptera > Vespertilionidae > Myotis > Myotis lucifugus. The sequence continues at coordinate 14,079,356 of NW_005871050.1, read as the reverse complement.
TCTGCCTCGGAGTATATCATGCATAGATTATCCTAAATTATTTTTACAAATGTAAAGGCTACATAGTCTCCACTTCTGAAAGCACTCAAATTTATATCTAATTATCACAACTAACTGTGAATTTTGCCTTACTAGTTCTAAATAATTCAGTAAACTATATAGTCAGCTGCGGATGATGAAACACCTCAAAGACTGAAAAATGATAAATCAATGTTCTCCTCTGCTTATTCTTTCTCTGCCAAACGGCCCATAGGCAATAAAACAGCCAAAAATCAAGGATTGCTAACTCTAGTAATTAAGAGATAACTTTACTTATGCAAGTTGTAAATATGGAAATCTACTATAAAAGAAGTCATTCAGGAAGCAATCAAATACCTAACCTTACAGCATTTATAACTGTGCTACAAACTTATGTTTAAGACATTAAAAGTATTAGGCAGCAGAATACTGAATATAACTTGTTACATAACTACACAATTCTAGATATACCTTAGCAATGAAAAGAACAGTGAGTCAGAAGTCAAATATTGTTACACAATGAAATCCTTTGATATTCAAAGGAATACATGAAAAAGACAAACATCACTTTGAGAATTAAAGAAACACATTATTTTAACACCACCAAATATTTTCAATTCAGCTGGCTCAGAAATAGTGCTATAGTTATACAGAAGTAGATTCTTTAAAATTTCAATGTTTAAAAGTTGGTGATCAACTGAAATAAACAAAATGTTCATTATTAACAAAGAGCAAGAGAACGAAAAAACAGTCATAAAAGTGTTTGTGCAAAATGTACTCTTGCTGGGTATAATGCACTAAATGACACTTCAAGATTTTCTGTATGCGAGTTGTATTCCTGTCTTAATATTACTCATGAAACTGACAAGACAATGGAAATAATATATTACTGCAATACTTAAAAAAGATTTCTCTAAAGGAAGTATTGCTTAATTCTCCCAATAGAAACAAAAAAAAATAGTTTTGGTACAAATAAGCACCCATGTACACACACATACACACACGCACACACACACATACACAAGAATGAAGTTTTTAATTGTGCCTAACTTGAATTCTGTATTGCTAGAAATTGAGAAACCTAGAAAATTTTAGTTTAGAAATGTATTCAATTATATTCCTTCTTTCTACCCTCTTAAGAACAGTTCTGATCACAATACTCTTTTCCACAAAAACAAAGTCTCTCATTACCTATGGGGATAAAATGCATACTCTTCAGCTTAGGTATTCCAAACTCTTCGCAATCTTTGCACAATTATATCCTACTAGGGAGCACCCAATACATTCTATGCTGTGGCTACTACTGTTCCCTAACACCCTGCCCTTCCCAGTTCTCTTCACCAAAATGGTTGTTCACTTTTACCTTAATCCAGTGGTTCTCAACCTTCTGGCCCTTTAAATACAGTTCCTCATGTTGTGACCCAACCATAAAATTATTTTCGTTGCTACTTCATAACTGTAATGTTGCTGTTATGAATAGTAATGTAAATATGATATGCAGGATGGTCTTAGGCAACCCCTGTGAAAGGGTCGTTCAACCTCTATGAAAGGGGTCGTGACCCATAAGTTGAGAACCGCTGCCTTAATCTCTTAAAATCCTACTTAGCCTTCAAATTCAGCTCAGAAGTCATCATCAGTTTGACTGTCCCTCGACTCTGCAACTCACTTTCTGGTAAACTCATATTACTTCATATTAACCTTTTTGTGATAGGAATTCCCTGTTAAATTCATGTCATTTATTTTTTACCATAGTTTCCAGTATGGTAAGGAACTAATGTATCTTTTCTGCTTTTACACACTTACTAGTGCCTTGTACACAAACAGTGAGTACTCAATAAATGTCTGCCAAATAAAATTAATGATTTGTTAAATTGATCTGCATGAAGCATTGTTGAATTTTGGGTTTTATTTGCTTTATTTTTGACATTACGTTCATTAGATCCAAAAAACAATTTGATTGATTTTCAAAATCTGTTTAAGAGAACACTGCTATATTTTTATTAAGGCTACAATATATAAAGACAGCCTCATTTGCAGGCTTGGGTTTGGTTGTAAATACTTGTTTTAAAATGGTAATAGAAATTAAAAGTAGCATTCTCTTTTGAGGTGGGTATTGCTGCCCTCCTAAATTACATAGAACCTACGTTAACGGAGCATGCTTTTCACACATTCTTTATCAAATGCAACTAGTAGGATTGCTAGGTAAAAATACAACTGACCAAAATTGGAAATATGCCAATTGGAAATTGGGGTAAAAGGTGAACTGACAAAATATTTGGATACTAAGCTAGATTTTTCTCCCTTTAATCAAGTGAAAATAGTAAGTAAAAAAAAATTTAAAAAGAGTATCCCAGGGCATAACTCAAAGGTTAAACTAAAGCAGGGAAACAATTTTATATGTACAAGTGACAAGACAGCATGAAAAAATAGACACATTTCTTTTGAGTCCTCTAAAAAATAAAAGTTACCCCAGGAACAGTAAGTATATACAGATCAAGTTTAGAGATCATTCGAAGTCTAGTAATTTTTGCCCTCTGACAAATATAGGCTATTAAAATTTCCTACACACATAAAAATGCAACATCAATTACTGTGCAGACCAGTAAACTTTGGATGCTTTACCAAAGTCCAAAGGCCTAAGAATTCATTTCAAATATTTATTTAACACCAAATAATATTGCCAGGTACCATACTAAAGCACAAAAGATCTGAAAAGTGGTGTGAAACTCATAATTTTTAGAAGTGTATTCATATGCCATTTTCAAAATGTTCTGGTTGTCTGTGTAATAAACCTATTGAATTTTAAATGTCCAAAAAGTCACCGTCTTTTTTTTTTTAAAGAGAAGAAGTAGTAAGATTGACTTAAATCATTATAAGTTTAAAAAAACAAGACAAACACAGTAAAAGAGTTAGGAACCCTGTCAACTACTGTTGAAATGGGTGCTAAGAATCAAGGAACCATAATGTCTTTTCTTGCAATTTGTTTTCATTGTGGTAATAAGAACATCTGAGGAATCTTAACTGTAGTCCAAGTTTTGATACTGACAAGTTATATGCCACTGGGAAAGGACCAAGAACGTCTTCAGTCTCTTAGTCAAAAATACACTAACACCTATGCTATCTACCTCATAGAACTGTAATGAGCACAAAATGAGATAACATATGTTTCTCTCACATATGTTTATTTTCAAAAGGTTTTCACAAATGTAAAGAACCATAATCTTCATCATTGATTAGAAAATCCAGTTAACTTTATATAACAGCAGGTTTCAAACTGCTTCAAAGTATGTTTCAGAAAATAAATATTCACAAGGCAACATTGTAAACCCATAAATTTAAAGTAGCCCACACAAGCCACTGATGATTAAAACTGACATACACAATCCCAAACTGGTTGTGAAAACCTATTATATTGCAATACATATTTAATGTAGCCAATGAAAAGTTTTACTTTAAAAGAAAGCATTCACAGTACAAGCTGACACTCTTTTGACTAATACAGTATATTCTAAAAACAATGCTACAATTTCAGGACACAGGCACAATGGCTAATCTAAACTGTTAAAAATTAATGCTTATTTGCCCAATATCCACAGACATTTCATTATAAAGCTATAAATCTAGAAGCAATTAGTACTGTCAACTGGCTTTGTTTCAAAATTTCATTTTGTATTGGTCCACCAGTAAAGAATCATACTTAGATATATAAGAGGAGGCAAAGTAGAATATAAAAGTAAAGGAGAGTACAAGTTTTATAATAATAAAGACAAAATAACATGAACAATGGACAATTCAACTACAATAATGAAATGAACTCTGTAATAAGATATACAAACTGCACATTATTTTTAATAGCAGTACTACTCAAGAAAGTAGAGTAATAGGCAAGAATTAATACTGACATGTAAACACAACCATCAAGTTGAGTATTCCCCCTCCAGGAAAATGATTAGTTTATATTGACCATATTTCTTGATATTATGCTGCAACTACCAAAAAGGTAGCTCAGCATAGGCAATATAAATAATTTTATGGATTAAGACGGGCTCAGTTTTTAGAATGGTTATGTGAATGCATCAAATTTATGTTTTGGTCTTTCAGGCTGTCTAAAAAAGTCAGAAAACAGCCTGACAGATTTGTTTTAAGAAATTATATAAGCCTACTCCCCAAAACAGGCCAACAATGTCTTCCCCAAACCTTAATTTCCAGATTTTGAAGCATAAAAGGGTAATGCATAACACAGCAAGCAAGGAGAGATTATAGAAATGTTGCCACATTACACACATTTTAGAACAATCTCATTAAAAGGGACCACTGTCATCCATTGTTTCAGTTTGTGATAGGTATTCATTAAAGTTATCGTACTGAATTTACTAGGGCAAGGGTAAAGAATTTTTTTGTATTACTTAGGCATGATGATTTTAAAAGACTCAAACCTTTGCTGAAGACTCCTTGAGTTCGATGAGACTGTCCTGTAGAAAATGAATGGAGATGACAGGTGAGCTGGCATAGTTCTCAGAACCCAGAAGAACTTTGGGAGATATGGCTGTAACCTGGAAATAAACCAGCTACTTCTTGTGAGGATAAATCTCGTGATGTCATTAGTACATGAATATCAACAATAAAAAAAAAGCAAAACTATGTAATGGAATTGTAATGTTAAAAAAAACTAAATAAATTATATGTACTCAATGTAAAAAATAAAACTGTCTCTGCTCAGAATTTAAAAATAAATGTCAATGCCACATTTTCCATTACACTGTAAGTTACAGGTAATGTTAAGAGGCTTAAGAAATCAAGCGATTTTTTTTCCTACACAAAAAGTTTAAAATAGTGGGGGTCACTGTGGAAGAACAACACTATCGTGCATTTTTATAGTTTTTCTTTAATTGGGAGGTTTCCATTTTTACTTTACTGTGACTCAAACATAAATAAATATATATATTTCATATCCTAGCCAGAAAACTCAGTGGCATTATATTAAAAGAAAACAAAATGTAGTATTATAAAAGACTGATTTTTTTTTTGCAAAGTGCCTCTGATGGTGCATCTCATACCTCCCAGAACAAAACAAAGCAAAACAAAAAAAACAAAGCAAAAAAAAGCACTTCAAAGAAAGAAAAGGAAATAAATTACAGTATTCCACCACAGTGCTCTTGATGAAGAATTAGTTAACTTACAGTTTTAAAGTTCAACGTATTGCAAATTCAAAGATTCCATGAAATTAGATGGCTTTAGAATTAAAATTAAATATCAAGCAAGGAATGGCTACCCTGAGTCTTCAAGAAGGCTACACCCACGATTTTGTGCTGCAGTTGAATGCCTGGGGTTTCTCTTTGCTTGGTGGTAGGATTGGATGCCACATCTGCTTTTATCATAACGCAAGGTTCAACTTGTTGGGAACCCAATGGGTATAAACAAACCTCCAAGGGAAGATACAACAGAAGCTGCATGCTCACTGAATATACACTACAGGAGAACTGATCACCAAGGAGACTTTAAAATGGAACTCCTTTCAAGATTCCTTCTTAGAAGGCACACATCGGTATGATGCTCATCAAGAAGCTTGATGAATTCAGAGGTATCTTGTTTATCCTGTGTCATCCAGGAAGTCTTCAGTGCTATATATTCTTCAATATTTATGCTGAAAAATAGGCTTCATTCTGCTGAAAAGATTCATTTGCTTGTAGCCACCATTGCACTCCAAAAAGACTGCTTAAAGCAGTGAGGCACTTCTGGGTAAAATTTCTCTTGCACTTTGAAACACTATAAAATTAGTGCTCAGTCCTTGAAGTTGTAACATTTTTTATTATAAAAATACTCAATAGGAAAAAATATCAGTCCACCAATATGTAAAAAATTCATTTTCTAATGCAACATGAAACCTCCAGTGGCTCCAGTGAATACTTGGCATAAGACTTGAAGGAAGTCAGGACACGTATTCCAAACAGGTGAGCCTAATATGGACGCTGCCTTCCTCAGGCTATACTAACCTTTACTGTTGAGGAATGTGATGGAGAAGGATGGGTATCAATTTTGCGGCGTTTTTGTTCTGTTGGGGGGGAAAAAAAACAATAGTCACAATAAGGCATATTTCCACTTTTTTCAAACACTTCAAAATATGACCAACTTTTAAGGTCATCAAGTATTATTTGCCCCAGTAAAGTTCCTAGATAACTTGCCAAAACAAGGAGACAAGCGCAAACATATGTTACAAAGACCAAATATACGTTACAAAGGCAAACAAATATAAAGAAAGGCAAACTTGCCCCTTTCAGGCTCAGTAATATCTGATCGGGGAACAGGTGACTTCAAGGACCCAGAAACTGGAGTTTTTTCTCCTCCTTTTACATTTTCCTTTGATTTCATTTCCTTTGCTATATCTCTTTCTCTGGATGGCTCCTTCTCTCTTTCCTTTTCTTGAGTCGATTTTGATTCTACGTTGGGGACAGTGGTCTTGAATTTCTCATCTTTAGCTTTGTCTTCCTTCTTGAATTTTTCTTTCTCTTTGTCGGACTTAGGTGTTCTTTCCTTCGTCTCTCTTGCTTTTTCATCTTTATTTGGTCGTTCTTCCTTCGGTTTGTCTTTACCATCTTTACCAAGTACCCTGGCCTCTGGAGTAGTAGCTGGAGTCTTTTCTTTTTTCTCTTTTTCTTTCTCTTTCCCTTTTTCTTTGTCATTTTCTTTAACGGTTTTGCTGCTTAAGAATAAAAATGTAAGATTTTAAGAGAAACAGTCATAAAATATATTTCATGTTTTTAATCATTAAGGGTTTCTTACTGACTTGTTCCTACCTGTTAGAGCCACTATTTCCATTGCTTGAATTCCCTTTTGGTGTGGCACTAGAAGCTTTATTAACAGCTTTCACACCACACTGAGATCTCTCCCTTGATTTATCTGAAATAAAGGTAAGATTTTATTTGACAATCCCCTAAATATAAGTAAACTACAATTTCATAGCAAAATGATTAGAGTTTAATTAGAAGAAACAAAGGATTGATTTACTCCTTGACAGTTACATACTCCTACCTGGGGAATAAAGAAGTAATTATAAGGCAGCATTTTACTTGCCATGTGATACAAAACATTTCAGTTTGTTGAAAAAAACCATATTATTGATAAATTTCTACAAATAAGCATACCATTCTCCTCAGCACCGCTTTCATCAGATTTAGATGCACTTCCTATGGACGATGAAGAAGACCCACCACCAGGCCCATTTTGTACACTGGCAACTGCATTCCTCGGAGGAGGGTCTTTGTGATGAAACTCATTTTCAGGTATCATGTATGACTTTCTACTTTTCAACTGCCCAGAGTAGCTGAAAGTCGCACAAAGTGTTTAAATATACAAATACAAATCAAAAAGCACAAACATGAGGTTTAAAAGAATAAAATTAGCAAGTAAATAAAAATTTCAATGTAAATTAATCCTTAAACTAAGATGCCTTTTTTTCACTATTGAAGATCTGATAACCCAACTGATGATAAAATTATATTTCCTCAAAACCAGTACAGATTATATGACTTGTGAAACTATCATCCAGTATAAACCGGAAGCTGATAATCAGAAGTGACAACTCTCACCAGCCTGTGGGAACATGATCGCATAATCTCCCATAATTTCCTGAAGTAAAGCAGAAAATAAACTTCAACACTGTAAAACAGTTTAAAGTCTTCAGATTCCTTCTGTTATCTAGTCTCATAAATCACATTAAAGTATAATTGTGTTACCCCATAGCCAATGCATATAGATCAGGCCTCTTCTCTTTTTCTTCTTGGCAAATTTTATGCACTCTTCTTTCCAAAGCCTGACCCAGATTCAAAACTTTTGGGTACCAAGGAAGTATTTTTGTTAGCACAATCAAGATATTCCTGATGTGAGTATATTCGCCTGTTTCAAGGCAATGTACCGATGCCTACAACAAACATTTTAAGATCCATTATTATAAAAGTGTAAGTATGAAGAGAGAAAAAAACACCTTTGAGAAACACATTTTTTTTACCTTGGTTAGTTTGTAATGCCATTTATGTACAACATGCCGAAAATTTTCATAGTCTAATTGATCAGCTTTATTTCCACCATCGAATCCAGTTGCCCGTAATATAGTAAGGAATCCTGGATAATTTCCACATTCCTAAGAGGCAAAAATAGGTTGTTACTTTTAAAGAAAAATCTGTCCCCCCAAAGTAGCAGAGGCTGAAACATAAGTAGACTAGATTAATGATTCTATGTGAAAACATGACGTGTATTTGAATGATAAGTAGTTTTCACAGAAAGGCTCAGTTTATTCAATGATATTAATTTGGAATGTTATCAGTTTGAAATAGGATAAAAATATATAGCACTTTTAATAATGGATGAATTATGTTAAAATTTTAAACACTGCTTTACAACTGAATCTTAAACTCAGCTCCCCTTTTAAAACTGAACAACCTAGAGATTTTACTGTGTCATTATATGCATGGGTAAAATATAAGCATATTAGTCATACCTTTTCATATGTGGCTCTATCACTGTGCCACCTGGTTACAGTCTCTAACATGCAGCAAAGAAATCTCCCATATCGACTAGCTTCATTTTCAGTACAACTTGCAACTGTGTAAATTATATCAGAGAAAACCTACAGGAAAAAATGTTTGAGAAGTAAAAAAACAAACACAAGTAAAAATTAGTTCAATATATCAAAAGATCATGTTACAGTAAATCATAATATACCAAACAGGTAAGTTTAGTCAAAATTTATCTTCCCTTTTTACATTCACAATCCCAGAGACCTTTAAAGATTTTAGCTTTGGTGAGGAAACAGCACATTCATAAAGCAACAACAACAAAACTTTTATAAGGAAAGCTGATTTACAGTGACAGAAGAAAACAGCTATCATTATTACAACATAACTTCTTTGACAAAGACTTAGCCATAGATATCACTGGGGTTAGGGGGACAGTAAGCAGAGGCAAGTCTGATAGAAACCAAAAATAGGCAGATGACACGCTATAACATATATTATATTTTAAACCACAAAATGCAGTAATTAAGAAAAATGCCAGGTGCAAAAATCTGTGAATGTGACCATGCTGAAAAGCATCCCTGATGTTATGTTATGTACAAAGTTGTAAGCTTTTCTGTTGTTTTTGAGGGGGTGAATGTTAAAAATGGAGATGAGTATAGCAAACATAAACCCAAATATTGAGTTAATAGATTAACTAGGGGTGCTTTTTATATATTGGGCATTATTCAAAGTGCTTTTGTGGATAGTGACTCATTTAATACTCATAACAATCTTATGAAGTAGGTACTATCTCATTTTACAATAAGAAAACTGAGGCACAGAGAGGTTAAAAAACTTGCCAAAGATCATGTAGCTAGAAATTAGCAGAGATAGGATTCAAGTTCAGGCATTTGGCTCTTTAGTTCATGCTTTTAACCACACACACAATACCTATATAGATTATAATGTTTAGCTATCTTTGCATGAGACTTTAAAAAGTTTGCAATAAAAAGAACTTACTCGATCATAACAAAGAAGTGTGGAAAAATTTGGAGTTTTCTGTTGATGTACCAATTCAACAAAACGGGCACAGTAAACAGCATCAATTGCTGAAAAAATACATCGAGGAAATATACACAGCTGTAGAAATTTTGTGATGGTCTCATTTTTGGTAGATTCTAAAAATAAGGGAAGAATATATTAAATGGTAAACTTCTTCCTCAAGTGCCTCAAGGTCACTAAACATGACAACATATTAACTTTAGTGTAGAGAATGCTATACAATCACAAACTACTACTTACAGTTAGCAACCAAAGGGTCATGCCTAGAATAAGACTTTCATTTTTACTCTGTGAACACTTTTCTATCTATAATTTCTCCAGAAATAAGATTTTATACAAGAAGTTAAATGATACCCACCAATTATAGTTATAAGCTAATTAATTTTACCAGCAAACTAAATCAATTCCTTCAGTGAACATGTGAAGTTGACTCTGCATTAGTGAATAACAAAAGAATGGGATAGTGAACAGAGTTGAAATACAAATATAATACACTTGAACACCTCGTTTTAAAGGTCTGCTTTTGTAATTTAGCAGTAGTAGGAACGTAACAATTCCAATAACATACTTGCTAAAAGCCAGTTGTCCTTTTCCAGTTTCAGTCTCTGTAGAACTCGCTGTACATGTTCCATCTGTTTCTTTTCTTCTTCAAGAAGTTTGTCCTGAAGGGCAGTACAGCGCTCCTTCTCTTTTTTCTTTTTATTTGGAGGCTACAAAGTATAAGTTAGATATTTTTCTAACTATAGGCACATTGCCTCCCTTTCTTTTAATTAAAAATTTCAAAAAGAGATAAATGCTATTTTATATTCATTACTTCAACAGGGGTGTTCAGGAGTCTATTTAGATGTGCTTTCACCTCCATTTAACAAATTTAAGACAAAGTCACCCAGTCTTTGTACACCATCAAAACAGGCTACCTTTCCAACACTGGTACCTTTATTCTGAGGCACAGAGTCATCTTTGACTCTTTCATCTCCTTCATTCTAATATCACAATACCTTACAAGTCTTGTGCATTCCCACAACCTCCACCATAGTCTATGCTCTCAGCACTTCACAATGACTTACCAAAAAAGCCACCTGGCTGATCTTCAGCCTACTGCTAGTCCTTTCCCCTATCAAATGCATCCCTCTTACCATTGTTATAATTTTTCTAAAGTAGCATTTTTATCGTTAAGTCCCTCCTCAGAAATCTAAAATAACCCTCAATTTTATCAAGCCCTCTTTTCTAGTATTCACTACTCTACATACACTGGCCCCATTCAAACTTATCACTGAGCCCACTGGCTACTATAAAAGTGGTCTCCTTAAACTTTGGACTACTTCATACCTTTCTGGAGCTCTAGGGTAGCCAATTTGCCTTCATTATTTTCAAACCAAATCTATCTTCAAGGCCTACCCAGCTCAAGACTCACCTCCTCAATAAAGCCTTCTCCTAAAGAGTTCTCTTTGGAACTACTATTGCTCTTGCAATTGGAACCACACTGATCATTTTTAAGTTCATTAACATAGACTTCAGTAGAAAAGCAAACTCAAATAACTTTTGAATAATCAAAACTTCCATATACTTACCAAGCTCTTGGTCCCAACCATTGAGAGGTCACCATTAAACCCACTTAGGACAATATTATATAGCAACAGGATTGTGGCTTTAAGGAACCCGAGCTAACACAATTTCAAAGTATGGGTAATGCTAAATTAATACCATGATGTTATTGTACTTGAGCTACTATAATAAAAACCTACCATTTCCTGATTGTCATCAATTGCTTTCATCTGGACTTTAAGTTTACTGACTTCCCGTTCATAGCTGGTGTGTGGAACTGCAAGGTCATACATTGTCAATGACCAGAATGTGGCATAGAATTGAGGGCTGATGTCATCCCAGACTTTGGAAACATGTAAGGAGACCACTGCTTCATGGACAGGGGCCATCACCATTTCACATGATGTAATATACTTGTGAACTTTATGTTGCTGTTTACTTCCCTTTTCTGATTTTTTAAGTTCGTCATACTTGGACTGGAAATAAAAAGTAAACACACACACACAACACAATTTATAGCATTGACTTTCAGTGTATAAAAACCTATGTTCCCCAAACTGAGCTACCAAGTGAAAGAGAGACAGACTCATAGATAAAGAGCAGGAAGACAGCTTAGAGTGTAGTGGTAGAGGGACTGAGCGAGAGAGAGAGAGAGAGAGAGAGAGAGAGAGAGAGAGAGAGAGAACGAACGAGAACTCATGGACCTGCACAACTGTGTGGTGATTGCTGAGTTCAGGAAGGGGGTGGGTAGAAGTGGAAGAGGGCATAGAAGGGATAAATAGTGATGGGAAAATAAATTAACTTTTAAATGAAAAAAAATCTATGTTCCCTTTTCAAATATCAGAAGATGATCAATCAAAGCTGTTGTAAGAATTCTAGTTTCTTATCGAAAAGACATTTATTTTAAGATAAATCATTCCTGGAAGCTGTTCCAATCTTTAGTCCTGTATGCTCACTAGCAGCTTTTCAGAAGATTCTTACTGAATCTGACCTGTTGAGTAAGTGAATAAGGTATATATGGCCCCGGTCCATTCCCCCTAATCTGTTCTCTCTTATTGATGTGTCATGTATTGGACATGTAGGGTTTCCACTCCTGCGTTTGAGATATTCAAGTGAACCAAGTAGAAGGTTATAACACTAGTAAAGAGGCAGGATGGAACTACTACAGCCAACAAGGACAGAATGTTTCATCACTACATGTAGTCCTTATCTGCTGTTACAATTTGTCAATTAAGAAGCTAGATCAGCCCTAGCTGGTATGGCGCAATGGATAGAGTATCGGCATGAGGACAGAAGGGTCTCAGGTTCAATTCCAGTCAAGGGCATATGCCCAGGTTGTAGGCTTGATCCCCAGTAGGGGGCATGCATGATTCTCTCTCATCATTGATGTTTTTCTCTCTCCCTCTCTCTTCCTCTCTGAAATCAGTAAAAATATATTTTTTTAAAAAAGAAGAGGAAACTGGATCAGAACTAGCTGGTTTGGCTCAATGAACTGCATCTGAAGGGTCCTGGGTTCAATTCTGGCCAAGGACATGTACCTTGGTTGCAGGCTCCATCCCCGGCCCTGGTCAGAGCTCATGTTGGAGGCAACCAATTGATGTTGCCTCTCTTACATCGATGTTTCTCTCTCTGTGTCTCTCCTCCTCCCTTCTACTCTCTCTAAAAATCGGTGTAAAAAAATATCCTAAAAAAAAAGAAAAATATCCTCAGGTGAAGATTAACAAAAAAACAACAACAACAAAAAATAAGCTAGACCAATGCTAAAAAAGGTTATGAGAAAGTCACCATAAGACTACTAAGTAGGTTGACCAACTGTCCAGGTTTGCCAGTAATTTAGGGGTTTCCCAGCATTTAAGACTTTAGTGCTAAAACTGGGAAAGTCCCAGGCAAACCAAGATCAACTGGTCACCCCAGTGCCAAACTAATAAGATTTTCTATAAATGGCTATGGTATATTGGAGTTTAAAGTGTGTGGGAACTGACACTAGCTTTTTTGGCCTCATTGATTTATCCTAAGTAGGAGGAGAGCCAGAGGAAGGCCATACTCTTAACTGTATGAGAAAAAGAATGTTAGTACAATGGGAAGAACTACATTATTAATTCACAGTGTACGCCAAATATCAAAAATAAAATAATACCAGGTGGAGCTATTACTATTGTCTCATGTCCCTCAGTCTCTTTAGGATGACAGAGGTCTCACCCAGAAAATTCTGTTTGGGTTAGGCAGCACAAATGAAGATGAACCTGAGAGGAAATCTAAAACCAGCTTCTTCTTCATGTTAGAAAAGCAATTAATCATTCACAATTTGTGCTAAACATGAAACCCAGAACTAAAAGGTCAGAATTAAAGGTTCTGCATCAGGATAGGCAAAGACGGCAAAGACTCTTCCTTCCTAAGTGCTGTTTTACCCCATGCTCGCTGGAATTGAAGGCATACCAAGTACTCTTTGTTCCAGAGAGTATCTCAAGCAGGCTATGAGAATAGTACAATTATTCTAGAAGTAGGAAGATTTATCTCATGTTATTCACATTTTACAGAACACGCTGATAACTACTGAGACCACACAGGTGACAAAGTTACAAAGAAGAGAAGTCCCAATTACATCAGAGACCTGAGAGAATAGTAGCTGAGATAAGAAAGGATTTTAAAATTTTGAGAGCAGGTCCTAATGATGGCAACTAACATGAATTCCTATGAGCAGAATGACATCTGCTAAGGTTCTAACAAAACAAGACAAATCCGGGATCAAACTACTGCATAAGGTAACTTAGCTAGCTGGTTTGAGTGAGATCTAGATTAACTGAGGGGAGCCTTTTAGACCCATGTTGCAAGGTAGGTCTCAGCAATTAAAATTCAAATATTAGGTTATAGGTATGAGAGGGTTATATGATAGCCCCAGTTTTCCCAATCCTCTGTTTCTGAATCTGTTACTTCTATTGCTGTCACCCTCTCTTCCCTAGGCTTGATCAGTTACATTGCATATTTACCTAGGATGAACATTTCCTTGTCTAAAGTCAGTTTAACTCCCTCATCAAGCTCACATCTTCAGTCAAATGGAGCGGCACAATAGTTCTACATCTCAAGTCACCTGGGGAACTAGATCTATGGAATAGAACTGATATCCAGTTATTGCTGTACTTCTAATTATTGGTTTTAAAAAAGCTCTTGCTGCCCCAATAATTTAAGCAGTGCTTGGTTGGCTAAATTATTCTCATGAAAGCCTGCTAGTAGTCAACTTATGGAAGGGACCTAGCAGTCCTCCAATACTCATATTCTCTCATCGAAGGCTCTTCAAGAGAGGCTTTTACTAAAAGAGCAAAAGCAAGGATCCCCAGGGAAGGCTGGATATCAATCATCCACTGCAACCAAGGTTGCTGAGGAACTCCCTTTCCAGAGGGTAGCATGTAGGCCAGGGGTGGGCAAACTTTTTGACTCGAGGGCCACAATGGGTTCTTAAACTGGACCGGAGGGCCGGAACAAAAGCATGGATGGAGTGTTTGTGTGAACTAATATAAATTCAAAGTAAACATCATTACATAAAAGGGTACGGTCTTTTTTTTTTTTTTTTTTTTTAGTTTTATTCATTTCAAACGGGCCGGATCCGGCCCGCGGGCCGTAGTTTGCCCACGGCTGATGTAGGCTCTGTATAGCCACCTCTGTATAGTTGTTTTCTTCCTCAACCCTGAGGAATATTTTTGTTTAGAGTTTTATAACCCTTAAATGACAAAGTCATAATATTTTACACAGGCTACAGAAAAGGCAGCTATTGGTATAAGTGACCTGCTCCATTTTCTGACCTGGAAAAGTTCAGCCAAAGTCAGGTAACCATGTGTTTCTGTTTGCTAGGCTTCAATATCGCTGATTAGTGTGTTCTCAGTATAGCACAAGGCAGGTTAGAATTCCTGAGATGAAGAAATTCTCCCTGATCTACTGTGGGGTGGAGTGACAACACAAGACATAACTATGCAAAGAGTGTAAGATATTCTGAATTGAGAGATTCTAAAGGAGATTCTTAAAGAAAGGTTAGAAGAGGTCAATGCGGGAGGATGGTAAAGGGGACATATGTAACACTTTCAACAATAAAGATTTAATTAATAAATAAGAAGAAAAAGCCTATTCCTTCTCCCTTATTCTCCTATCTCCTCTAGAAAGTACAGCAAAGAATAGCTGCATGCTAATAAAGTGATAATTAAATCAATTAACATTTAGTTAGTTGAAGGAGTTGTGAGACTGTGACAGTTGATATGTAAACACTAAGAGCTAATGGTTGGTTAAATGATCAATTATACATCAAATTTCTCAGTGCCTTTTTTCCATGCCTGTACTACACAGCCTTGTATCCCTACTGGGAACAAAGAAGGTATCCTAGCTTAAGAGACAAGTCTAAGATCTTTCCCCAAATTTGTAAAGGAAGCTTTGTATAGTACAAACTTAAAAACAATAAACAGAAGGGCCAGAATCCAATTCTAACCCAAAATTAAGAATATGCTGGGACTCCAGTCAGAGTGGGAAAGTACCACAGATTCCAAACAGAGGATTGACCATGGCCCTGAGGGAAAAGGAAAAATGAATTCCAATTAGAAAAATTAGAGGTCACTGCTTTGCAGGTAACAGTGGCAGATAGAGGAGAGAGGGCTGTCTCCTCATCCTAGTCACTACTGGGATACTCTGCTTCAGAAGGCTCTAGTTTGCTTTTCATGATGTTTGTTTTCAGTTGTTTCATGTAGGTGGAGAGAAATAAAACAACCATAAATACACCTTTCCTAGAAGTTACACAATAGACACTAAGATTTTTTGGGAGTACTTAAGACTTTCTGTCTATATTTCTTTCAAGGCAGTATGCATAATAGCAAGTCAACTATCTGACAGGGATATTGTCATTGAGGAAACAGAACTCTGTATTCAACAGGAGTGTTTCTCAGAATGACATACCACATTCATTAATTTCAGAATCATCTAGTACAGTGGTTCTCAACCTGTGGGTCGCGACCCCTTTGGCAGTCGAACAACCCTTTCACAGGGGTCGCCTAAGACCATCCTGCATATCAGATATTTACATTACGATTCCTAACAGTGGCAACATTACAGTTATGAAGTAGCAACGAAAATAATTTTATGGTTGGGTCACAACATGAGGAACTGTATTTAAAGGACCAAAAGGTTGAGAACCACTGATCTAGTACTTCTTAAAAAACAAATAGCCCTAACCGGTTTGGCTCAGTGGATAGAGCACCGACCTGTGGACTGAAGGGTCCCAGATTCGATTCTGGTCAAGGGCATCTACCTTGGTTGCGGGCACATCCTCAGTAGGGAGTGTATAGGAGGCAGCTGATCAATGTTTCTCTCTCATCGATATTTCTAACTCTCTATCCCTCTCTCTTCTTCTTCGTAAAAATTCAATAAAATATATATAAAAAATAAATAAAAACAAAACAAACACATATCCAGGTACCATTCAAGTTATTAAATTAGAATTGGGGGCCCTGGGCAGTGTGGCTCAGTTGTTTGGAGCATTGTTCCATACACCAAAAGGCCTCGGGTTCAATTTCCAGTGAGGACACATATTTAGGTTGTGGGTTTAATCCCCTGGCCCTGGTAAGGTACATGCAGAAGGCAACCACGCAGTGTTTCTCTCTCTCCCTCTCCCTCTCTCTAAAAATCAATGAAAATGTCCTTGGGTCAGGATTAAAACAAAATTAGAACTGGGGGACATGGACTCAGTTTGTAAGATGCTTTGTTAGTGACTCTCATCTACACTAATGTTTGAGAGTTATAGTTCTATAAGACATAAGACATCAACCTGGACAACTAGTGACACAGTAATAGTAAAATTATAGAACTAATAAGACTTACTTTTAAAGGGGACATTTGCATTATACACTGCTCAGAGATGAGTATTAACAAAAGAGTAACTCTCCAAGAGACAATCTATATCTATGTCAAAGTAAAATGCAATTACAAATAAAACAGTTAAAATTATTTGAAATTGTTCACAATTTACAGCAATGATATTTATACTTACTGAAATATGGTGTGCATACATTGGCCTAGACAGGAAAAATGCTGCATCATGGGGTGTATGAAATTCGTTACAGAGCACATCAATTGAAGGCACTCGCTTTATATAATCTTCTGTGCTTAGATTAGATGCTAAAAACCCACCAAACTGTACCAGAGTATCATGACACTAAATTTAAAAAATAAAACAAAAAAACACAAATGTGCTATCATTTTCCAAAAACAAGATAAACATTTTCCAAAATGATTAAGATGCCATTTAAACAATATTTTGATTAACAAGAATTTAAATTTGACAAATTGAAAGAACTTTAAAGATAATCTACAAACATAATCATATTACAAAAAAGATGCCAACGTACTAAAAGTATACTAATCTAAGGCTTTAAGATCAACCAGTTCTCAAGTTCCAAGTTATTGTTCATCACTTTTAGTAGCAGAATATATTTACTTAAATCACATACAACAATTTTATGTAGACAAAAGTCAATTCCCTTGCCCTTAAAAGATTAAAACTTCATTTATAAAATATATATAATCCTTTTTCCTTGTAATATAGTGATTGTTAAACACATTTTGTAAGCTAACCATAGATTTGGTGCTTAATATTTACAAATATATTTTATAAATAAAGATCACATCTACTTTGCTGTGATTGAAATTTCAGAGATTAGGGAAGATATGAGAGCAAACAACTTAGTTATCTACTTAATTGAAAACCTTATACATATTATTACATCTTCTAGAGCCACTGATTAAATATCATAATTTTCACAGATATAGCTCATTTCCAGAATGTCTACTTTACACTTTACATTAGATGTTTCACACTCATATGTGCAAAATTACATTTTTCGAATTATAGAACATGCTATATTTGCCATTAACAGGATTTTTAAAAATTACCATAAACACAAAAGCCACTTTAACTTGCCTGATCATAGAGCTTTCCCACAAGTTTCAAATGTTTCTCTCCACCTTCTTGAAAGATCACCCCATTCCTCTGCTGAGCCATAAGCAAACAGAGGGGAAGAGCAAGATCATGGTCTAATAGTGCATCCTTTAATCTCTGGGAAGATTTTTTAGTGTTTCTAATCTGGCCAAAATAACCACCCTGCAAAAGAGAAAACATAAATTTACCTTCCCTTTCTTTGAAAATTTATTTTAGTGACACTGTTACTAGTTATAGTCACTGACTTTAAAATAACTGTCAATTGCCCTGAAACTTCTGCATATTTTCCATTTTCTACCATGCAGTCTCTTATAAAGGATTATTCTTTATTCAGTGTGGAGCAGATTCAACAACAGAGTAGCTATGTTCAGATTTATGCCTGTTAGGATACCAAGGACCACAGACGATTTGATATTTATTTCCTTTACAGATGTGGTTTATTTCCCTTACAGACACCAGGGTAGCTTGAGGGGAACATATAATCAAGAAAGTATTCCTTTTCTTTACTTTGTTTCAGCTTTTTATAAAGGTTAAAATATGCCCTGGCCAGGTAGTTCAGTTGGTTAGAACATTGTCCAGAGATACAAAGGTTGAGGGTTTGATCCCTGGTCAGGGCACATACAAGGATCAACCAATGCATGCATAAATAAGTGGATCAACAAATCAATGTTTTTCTCTCTCTTTCTCACTCTCTCTCCTTCTCTCTCTCTAAAAAAATTAATAGCCCTAGCTGATTTGGCTCATGTATAGAGCGTTGGCCTGCGGACTCAAGGGTCCCAGGTTCAATTCCGGCCAAGGGCACATGCCCAGGTTGCGGGCTCGATCCCCAGTAGGGGTGTGAAAGAGGCAGCCAATCAATGTTTCTATCTGTCTCTCCCTCTCTCTTCCTCTCTGAAATCAATAAATATTTTTTTTTTAAATCTACACTAATAAAAAGAGAAACATGCAAAATTGGCATCACTCCGCTACGCCCACCAGCCAATCAGAGTGACTATGCAAACCAACCCAACAAAGATGACAGTTAATTTGCATACACAGGCGCGGAGTGAAAGGCTCCGGCCAGAGTGAAGACCGAAGACTGAAGAGGCTTGGCTTCTCCACTGCGGCTGCAGCAAAGAAGCCAAACCTCACTGGGGCCAGAGGGGAGAAGCCTAGCCTCGAGGCTTGGCTTCTCTGCTGCTGCCTGACCAAAGGCCTGGGTCCTGGGTGCAGGACGAAAACTGGTGCTGGCAGCCAGGGGAAGGAAGGCCTATTGCACGAATCTTCGTGCAACAGGCTTCTAGTTAATAAAAACATTTAACTAAAGGTTAAAATAACTAATATATCACAATTTTTAAAAGGAAGGTGGGAACAGTTGTGAGAGGAGAATAAGTATAGTTCTGATGTTTGGTTTATATATTTATGTACTATTTGGATTCTTTAATATGAGCATGCATACATTCTGAACTTTAAAAAAAATCAATAAATAAAAATAGCAACTCTCACCTCAGCTTTTAGTTGCTCTCCACCAGTCATGGCCTCTAATTGCTCCATTGTCATTTCCTCTGTAATTTCTATTCCTGCCATTTTTTGTACCACTTCTTTCAATATAAGCAGGTCAAAACTATTTAGAAAAAATAAGAAACAACCTATAGTTGAAACTTAAAACATAAAAGTGACAATATATGGTAACTGAGAATCCTAAACTATTTGTACATAAGTATGAGGAGAAAAGGGTTAAAGCATTTTTTAAGGAAAAACTGCATTCCTAGAACTATACAAAAATATTTGGGCCATGTAATATGTTTACATTTATTTGAACATTTTACTTGAAAATAATGTACAGATAACATGCAAAGATAAAAACAGTCCAAAGCTTTACCCCAAGTTCACCTATTAACATTTTACTCCTATTTGTTTTATCATTTGTGTTTTCTCTTTCCCTCCTCCCTCTTTCTCTACACACACACAGACACACACATGCACACACACATTTTTTGAACCATTTCAGAGTTCATTTAGTATGTAACATCATTTTAGGAGTACATTCACCCCTAAAATTCTTAAGACTATTATTTCTTAAGAGTGCATTTCCTAAAAATACAGCTATTCTCTTATATAACCACAGCAGTTATCAACTTTAGTAGATCTAACATTGATACAATACTTTAATCTATAATTTATATTTCATTTTTATCAGCTGAATTTTCAGTTCATATTTCATTCTTATCAGTGACCCAATTATGTCCTCCATAGCATTTTTTTAACCCTCCAGTATAGAATGGCCAATAAATGTTTTTTATGGTATAGAGATATCTCTCTAAATAATCACACACACTTGGAAAGAATGGAGGGATGGAAAAAAAGGAAGGGACAGTGGATAGAGTGTCGATTCCAGTCAATGGCACATGCCAGGGTTGCAGGCTCGGTCCCCAGTAGGGGAGGGAGGCATGCAGGAGGCAGCGGATCAATGATTCTTTCTCATCATTGGTGCTTCTCTCTCTCTCTCTCTCCCCTCTACCTTCCTCTCTGAAATCAATAAAAATACATTTTTAAAAAAGGAAGGGGATAGAAGTTCCATGTTGTGGTATTTAAGCCTAACATGACAATTTAGTGGCCAGCCTTAAGCACATTTATTATTGTGCCAACAGTTATACATTTTAGTTCTTAAAGTTCAGGACTGTCAATGGAAATAATGCCTATGACTTCCAAGACCATCTTTAATTAGTTAAGTAATGAAGATAAAGTGAAAACATTCTTTCCCATAAAACAAATGCAGATATTTTCCCAAAGGTAAAGCTAGACATATCCAATACACAAAGTAATAGACAAAGAAACAGTTTTCTAAGATTCTTTGTAAGTGCTTACTCTTTCAACTGGCCTTGTCTTACCTAAACATAATTTTTGAAAACAAGAGGGCCCTCATGCAAATCAGTATGCAACAAGTCCCAATAAAACATTTTTTCTTTAAACTATCTTTTAATTAGATGGTCACAAAAACTATATTTACAGTACAGAGAACTAAATTATAGATTTTAAAATAACATTATGTTCTCCTAGCCTATAGACACTAAAGAGTAAAATACATAGGAATGGCCAATCAGATGAGCATAGCATAAGTGCTATATTCATAACATCCTGAATCTAAATATTTTTTTAAATTTTCCCTAAACCAAAATAATAATGTCAAGAATTCCTTAGGTAATATTTGTTTGGAACACCAGATAGCTTTACAGATTTTTTGTTTGCTTTCTACCAGAAAGCTTTTGAAAACAATTTTCAGTTCTTTGATTCTAGTCAGTCTACTGCTGATAAGGTTTAATATACATACTAATTCAAACTCTAAGCACTGATATTGGTCCAGAATAAAATAATAAAACTCAGTATTTATAAAGAAAGGAGGGTACTATTCAAAAGGTATGTAAGCTTTATGTCTCTCTAAAGTTCAAATTCCAAAAATAATTTTTGTGAAAGATACTATATACACCCTCAGAATAAACATGTTCCTACCAAATGCTCAGTGTAAAGGCCAACTGCTGTCCAGCAGCATAATCAATACTTTTGTCATAAAAGGATTTACAATATACCATATTAACCATTTATTCAAAAGCCTAACAGGTAGTCAAAATGAGTTAGTCTATAAAACCAAATATTAATTTCTTCTGGCAAAAAAGTGTTTATGCATTAAATTATAATTTATTTTAATTAAAGAGTTCCACCTACATAAGTGGGCAACTATTCTACTTAAGCCTACAATCAACAGTTTTTCAGGATAATAGAAATCTTAATATCCCAATGTCACCAGAAGCACTCTAATTATTAAATTTCATTTACATATAATTTGCTATGAATACCTTTTGCCCGCCTTTAGCTGATTAGCCACATATTGAAGAAGACCAGCAAGATCAATTGGATATTTACGAAAAACTGCACCACAGAAACTAGCCAGACCTATATGAAATTAAAAAAGGGCTTTTAAAAAACAATTCATAAAACAAAAAATACAATATTGAAAGTCATTTCTTCAACTAACTCAATTTCTAAAACAAAATGAGATAGGAATAATTGTATTGCTGATACCACTTAAGAGTTTTATAATTGATAATAGCTAATATTTATTGAGGATACATATGCGAAACACTGTATTAGATAAGCACTTTATGATAACTTATCTCATTTAACCTTTACAATAATCATCTCAGGTTTGATGAAAATTTAGAACACAGATGTATCTTGCTCATGGTCACATAATTGGTATGGTAAGAGCAGTGATTCAAATATATATATGGCCTGTTTCCAGAACCTGTGGCCATGACAAAATCTTTCAGATTAGTCAGTAAACTTGAATGGTCAACAAAACACCTGCCCCTCAAATGTTTGTCATGAAAAAAAAACATTTTTATCTAGAAACATGCTACTAGTTGTGGAGGAATAAGGAAACAGGTAAAGCAATGCCAGACCAAGAAGCAGAAAAAAGACCAATTTTAACCAATAGTCCTTATCACATCATGAGTAGAGAGAAAATCCCAGTCAAGTTAAGAGGAGATCCTAGTAGAATCAGGTTATCTGTAGCCCTTTCGACAATTATTTGTTGAGCACCTAAAGAATAATGGACAAAACATAGGTCCTGCCCTCAAGGAGCTTACAGTCTAGTGATAAAGAAAATAAACTGAAATAACTATGAGGAATAAAAAGTTCCATGGGAGTACAGAAAAAAGGCACCTAATTCTGACTTTGGGGTAAGAGCATTAACAGGGAAAGCTTTCCAAAGAAAATGACCTCTAAGATGAAATCTAAGCTGAAATCTAAGATGTAGTGGAGGGGGTGAGTGAGCAAGGAAGGGCATTCCAAGTAAAGGGAATAATGTGAAAATGAGACATGGAAAGTGCAAGAACTTCAATATTAATGGAATACTGAGGAGGAGCAAAAGACGAGGCTAATACGGAAAGAACCTGATTCCCAAATAACTTACTTGTATGACTTACTAGATTGCAGACTTTAAGAGGCAATGGGGAACTACTGCAAGATTCAGCTATCAGACAGGAAAGGTTAAAAAAAAGGGAACTAGCTGCTAGAAATCAAAGATACAAGACATTTTTTTTAAGGCTAGAGTTTTTTATTATTAAACAACCAAGTTTTTGTTCTTTTAATATGACTGAAACCTCACGATAAAAATGAAAGAAGAGAGAATAGTTCCCTTAAGAGTAATTCCCCAGCCCAGCCAGTATGGCTCAGTGGTTGAACATCGACCCATGAACCAGGAGGTCACGGTTCGATTCCTATTCCTAGTCAGGGCATATGCCTGGGTAGTGGGCTCGATCCCCAGCTGGGAGGCGTGCAGGAAGCAACCGATCAATGATTCTTTCTCATCACTGATGCTTCTATCTCTCTTTCCCTCTCCCTTCCTCTCTGAAATCAATAAAAATTTATTTTTAAAAAGATTAATTCCTCTAAGATAATAAAAGCGCATTTTCATTTCCCCAGTAATGCTTGCCCAATTCTATCATGGCCAATACTGGCCTCTTGAGTTGGAAAATGAATAAGTATTATATGAACTTCCTTACACAGTCAAGAACTTGGACACCAGTAAAAAAAAGTTGAGTGGCTATTCTCAAGAGCTCTTGCCAATAGGCTCTTAGAATAGGTAAAGGAACACACCGCATGGCAGTCATAAATGTCATCCTTGGAAAAAATAAAAATACTTACTCTGAAGCCAGCTTGAGATGGTTGTGTCATCATGTTTCATTCTCTCTTTTTCTGGATTAGCTAAAGCTTCAATGATACAATCTTCCACACATTAAGGAAAAAATTTAAGTCACTACATCTCTAACAAAGAATCTTAAAACAACAACAAAAATGCCATTTCTTAGGAAAAAATATAATTGTTAGCTTCAAGTTATTGCAAATTAATGAAAACTATACTCACTATAGTATCAACTCTTCTTTGGCTTTTTCCCATCTTTCAGCAAGCAATAGACTCCACCTATATCAAATGTTTATACATTTGAAAACTATATGATCTTATTAATCAATGTTACTCCAATAAATTTAATAATTAAAATAAAATAAAAAGATATTTTTTCTTCCCATTGAGTAATCAGTGGGGTGATAAAGAAAAATGTTTAGTAAATGTAACACTGTTTTTCCCTATACACAACACAGACACTCTCCCCTCCCCCCCGCCACCTGACTGGCCAACCTTCAGATCAACCAACTGAATCAATCTCAGATGGTTACAAAAGGAACTTAGAATGAAAATAAAACATTCACCATTAAGATCTATGGAATGTGAAATCTATGTATTACTTCACTTAAAAGGATACAGGCCAAGACATCATAATTCAACGAAGTGAGGTATTTCAGTGAATCTACTACAGGTGTTATTAAGTTATCATACTTCTGTATTTGTGACAAAATCTGGAAGATAGCAACATAGAATAGATGGTGTTAACTAATCAAAAGAGAACTTCTGTGCTAACTAAATAATGGCTATACATTTTATTTTTCAAAAGTAGTTTTCTTCCATTTAATATTTATATAAAACCTTGGGTGTCCCAAAAATGTATACACTTTGAATAATTATAAAGGCAGTGTTTATTAAAATACATTTCATTTTCAAAATGTAATAAAAATCAGCTGTTAAAGTGTGTACACATTTTTGGGGGACATATTATATTTTCTTGGGCTACATTTCCAATTAGGAAATAATTCTAAGATATCTAAATTTGAATTTTAGACATACAGAGGCTAGTCAAATGTGTTTTCGAAATTTCTATTTAAATATGAAAATATAAAATCAATGAAATGTTATTCGAATGTTTCTAACAACTAAAATCAAATAATGAATCTATTACTGCTTCTATAAATCAAAATGTGGTAAAGATATTAGACTGTTTATAACAGCAACACTGTTACATAGTATTAAAATAGATCAATTTGTTAAATATATTCTAAAAACAAAATTAATGATAAAATGATTCATTTGCTAAGGTTTTTTCCTCTATGAAATACTTTTAAAACTACATCATTCCATTCTACTTATGCTGACTTAAAGACAAAAAAAACCCTTAAAATAATATTAACCCAAAAACATACATAATCAAACAAAATGGTTGGATTGCTGTGGCTAAGCTTCCCAATCTGTCTTCCAGAAGGTTTCACATTTTCCTTGGTTAGACGCCTACAAGGGGAGAAAAAGGTGACATGGATCATCTTAAGTAATTTCCCTCATAATGTTGATAGCTTTGGTACATCATGAAAAAAAATTCCTTGCCAAATATCCAAAATGGATCCATGTAAACAACCACATTTATCACAGACTTGAATGAAGGACTTGGGACTATTTTGATTAGGCATTCTCCCAGAGGTCATTAAGATCTTGTCTTAATGCTTAATTTATAATACACAAATTTCTATTTTGTAGTAATAGTCTAATAAGCATTAAAACTCTAAGGTATTCTACAAGTACATAAAACTTCTTATGGAGAATCATAATTATTTTAGATTAAGAAGGGCTATTTTTTATCAGTTTAGAAATTAAGATACCCAATTTGGTATAATGTAATGAAATATCTCACACCATCTGTCTCAGTGACCATAATAGCTAATACTATATTCCTTGATACAGGAAGTTCTCTGGTTCTCAGAAAGTGTCTCTAAAGTAAAGAATTTTTTTTAAATATATTTTATTGACTTTTTTACAGAGAGGAAGGAAGAGGGATAGAAAGTCAGAAACATCAATGACAGAGAAACATTGATCAGCTGCCTCCTGCACACCCCCTACTGGGGATTTGCCTGCAACCAAGGTACATGCCCTTGACCGGATTCGAACCTGGGACCCTTCAGTCTGCAGGCCGACGCTCTATCCACCGAGCCAAACCAGTCAGGGCAAGAATTTTTGAAAAGTAAATTATCCTTTCCTTCCTCTTTATTTTTTCCTCTGCTCAGTATTCTTTTACTAACATTCTGGAAATTTATATCTGTGAAATGACTGTTATATACCATCTTAAACTCTTCCAATAAGATTATTGCATAATAAATCTAGAAACTTCAAACATGAAAAGCTTACAAGTGATAGGAAGCTTTCTAAAATGAAAATATAATGAAGCAATAATAAATTCAGTTGATAGCTCAAGGAATGTGGCCATTCTCAAAGTAACAAACTTGATATAATTATCTTAAGAAGCGTCTTATGACAAAACTAACCCTCCAATTAAAATTTTTTAAAATCATCAACTGCTTCTCTTTCCCATTCTCCTTGGACTAGTTTCTTGGATTTTTTTTTTTTTCCACAAAAGAGACACCCATCAGTTTCAAACTTTGGATATACTCTGTTTCACCTTAAAACTTAACACCATCTGTCCTTACTTCTAACCATACCGTTTCAGGTGGCCCTCCTACTTGCCAAAGCTAACCCTTCATCTATATATACGTTTTATCCTGTTCCTTTCTGCCTTCCACACCCTGAAGGGGGAAACAAAAATAAAAGGAATACTTTCTTAACTATAACTTCCCTTCAAGCTACCATGGTGTCTGGCATATGGAACAGAATGAGTATTTGCAGAATGAAGTATTAGATGCCCTATAGCAAATTCATTTTTTAAACAGTAATCAAAACTTGTAAAATTCTGCAAGTAATAAATTAATACATTCCATTCTCAACATAAAAAGTTCAATCAGTATCAGAATCACACTATTCAAGCCGGTGAAATAGTTATAGCTAACACAAATCCAAGTACATTTAAAATTCTGCAAATATGTTGTGAAATTTTTATTAATTTATTCATTCATATTAATGTTTTCTATTGACAGGCAAAGTGCTAAGCACTAGGAAAAAGGAGAATAACAGCTCCTGCTTCATGCTCAGTCCAGCTGCGGAGACAGAGTTAAAAAGCATTTTTTAAATGTTTATATTCTTAAACAAACAGAGCAAATCACAGAACAGTACATACTTATTATATGCTATCAATAGTATAATAAGGGGGAATATATTTGTATTCGTTTGTATATACATAAAAATGTCGGAAGGATAAATAAGAAACTAAACAGTGGTACTTTGTTCCCTTGGGAGGACTGAATGGAAAGGGGAATTGGATGAGAGGCATTTCTTGCCAACCTTTTTATATATACTGAAATTTGAACATTGTAAATATATACACAATTCAAAAATTAGATAATTAAAAAAGAAAAATCATAATAACAATGTATCTAAGTGATAGCATTATATGTATATGGGACAGTGGTGGCACAGATAAAGATCAATTGTGCTTAGCAGTATATACTACAGAAAGCTTCAGAGGAAGTGACACTGGAGCCAACCAACGGAGTATGAGGTCACCAGACAAAGAGAGAAAAGATATAAGAAAAAAATTATACGAACAGAAATATATATATATATATATATATGTATATATATATATATATATATGCAAAGGAAAAGGAGACCATGGCACATTCAGGAAAACATAAGTGGGCTCAGTACAGCTGGAGGTAGAACTAGCAGGAAATGAGGTTGAAAATAGGGAGGGACGGGTCATGGAGGGCCTCTTATTTTACCTTACCACAAAATTTAACATACAACCTGTGGCAATGGTTAGTCACTAAAGGATTTTTGAAGAAAGAACACAAGGCGCTATAATACTCCAGATAAAAGAACTAAGTTAATGGCAGTACAGTATGGAAGAGACATATTCAAGAGATTTAATAATAGTTAATATATTATTAAATAATCAATATAAAGCACTTAGTTCAGTGGCTGGCCCACACAATAATGGCTCCATAAATATTAGTAGTTGTTGTTAAGCAAGGAACTCTACCTGGGGAATTCTGTTTTTTTAACCTGGGGAATTCTTAAGACCAAAACTCTTTCAGAAGAACCAGTTCTAATATTAATCTCTTTCTATGCATTCCCTAACTTTCAGAGCGTGAAATAATTCACTATCTTCTTTAACCTCCCATAGAATTTTATACATACTGTATAGCAGCACCTATTGAAACAGAATGTGAATATGCATACACGTTTCCCAGTAGACTGTGACCAGGAACAATATCACTGGGCAAAAACAATAATATGGCAAACTGTGAAATCTAGTTAAACTAGAGAATGCACTGTTTTTAATTAGAATAATCATATTACTGCGTGAATGATAAAGAAATGATAAACAGCCTTGCTAAAAATATTTGCAATAGAGCAGTATTTATATCTAAACCAATATTAATGTGAAATATAAAATTTTCATAACTGAACTTCAAACAGTTTACCAGGAAGTAAAAAATAAAAAACATCACTCTTGTGCTTTTAATGACATGAAAATAAAGCACACAAATAAAAAGAAATTTAAATTTTTCTAAAGGTGACTTCCTATGGAGATAGTTCTGCATAATTCTATTAGATCTTCCAAAAGGAAAAAAATCTTTCTTATAATAACTTTCAGCAGCAGAAATTCCTAGACCTTTGACTACCTTATACAAGCCATTAAATGTATAATGCAAATTAAGCAAAGGCCACAGTAGGTTGTACTTTTAAAAAATCCTATAATGTAAAAAAAACAACCCTATAATGAATGCATTAAAAAGGATTTTTATTAGATTTCATAGCTATACAAACACAACTACAAAAACTAACCTGGTAGTCAAAATGAGCTAAAAACCACAAAAATCTATAGTCATTCTATCTGCAGTATATAATTAGCTATGCCATTAGGAAATACTCTTGGGCTTCTTCAAAATTGAGGCTCGGACATAAGCTGGCTGAAAGTAAATTAGATCCAGTTATACTTTAGATCAATATAAAGAAAATTAATTAAAACTTACTTCATGATATATTTGGCTCTATCTATTGTTTGAGCTTTAACTTTTACTAAAAGTGGGTGACTGTTGTAAGTTTCATTCTTCCACTGGCCATACAGACGGTATCTTAAAAAATGAGATGAAGAATTAGGAAAAGTTAAACACTTTGAGGTTAATGCACTAAAATAGTAGTTCAAAATACAAAAATATTACATATTTACCTGTGCTGATATGGAAATGTTTTAAACATTCCCCATAGTTCCTCAGACATACAAGCATTGCAGTCCATCAAAGAAAGAGATGGAAGTAGTACCTGGTCAGTAATGCTAAGCAAACAGCTAAGGATAACTTCCTAAGAAAAAGGGAGGAAAAATTATTTCAGTAAGAGGTCCATATTAATCCCCCCACAAATAAATTTGTCAGCCTTGGAAAAATTGCCATTTCTTGATCTCATAACACACCGTATCTAATACCCCACACTATCACTGTCCTTTTCCATATAATGGTTGTGTTTCTCCATCTAAGAAAGCAAATGAAGTGAGGGAAGGAAAGAGGTAGCTAGAGAATGAGGAGCTTTTATTATCCCTCTTCCTTCTTTACATGGTAATCCTCAGAAACAGGAGATTGTCGATCTTAAAAGATAACTTGTATAATAATCATTCACACAGGTGATGAAAGCTTGTCCACAGTAAAATTTGCAGTATTCTGTACCTAGACAAACATTAGACACATTGGATTTTTCTAGTCTCTTACCGTTTTCTCTTTATCTTCTTGTTTGCTTCCATCAGACTGAAACTAAAATTTAAAAAAAAAAAACTATAAATAAAATGTAAAAACGTTAAGAATATGCTGTCACAATTTAGTTTCTAATTTGAAAAAATTAATTTGCACATGGTTGTGAATTATTTCCTTACTATTTACACATATATAGGTTTTATATATAGCCAGCATTACCAATTGATGTTGTTAAACTTCATTTATATTTCTAACCTCTAAATCATTTGCAACATTCATGAGTTTTAAATGTCGTTTATAAGCTAATTCTTTTCTCAATCTTGTCACAAACCAAAACATCCTACAACTAATTCAAGGTACTTATTATAAAATTGTAGCCAAAGCAAGTTAGTTATAATGCATTTGCATTTTCCAACCAATTCTAGGTTTCTTCCTTACAGAACTGATAAAATCTAACACTAAAACAACCACAAAAAAGTAACCCCAAAGAAATTTAGAGGTATATTTTAAATCACTACTACTTATGCCCTCATTGAGAAATAAGCCCAAAATATTAATAACATTGCTGACAAAGACAAAACCACTACCTAAATTGGACATACTGAAAAAACATGGGTCAGTATTATATCAATGATTTGCACGTGGGCAGCTTAAGTGCCATTTTTGACAATGCTATTTCTTCAAAATGAAATAGTAATACTTGTGTGTGTGTGTGTGTGTGTGTGTGTGTGTGTAGGAAGGTGGACAGTTGGGAGAGTGTGCAAAGGACAAAGGAAGCATGTATATTCAAGAACAATCTTAGAGTTCTGGATAGGATTTAGCATAAATACCAAGTGAAGGAAGGGTATAAGCTAATATACAGCTAAGAAGCTTCCTATTTTCTTGGCAGATGAGGATATTCTGTGCATGTATGTTTACATGCTTAAGTAATTTAATGGGTGTAACTAAAGGAAAGTTTAACTTCTATGCAACATTTTCACCTGAGACTAATTCAGGGACTGCCATGTTATCCTGATGGAAAACAAATACAATCACATTTGTTTTAATAGACAGGATAAAAAGCTTTTGCTCTCTTTCACAGAAATAATTAAGTCAATATATATCCTGGTCAGAAAATAAGGAATCAGGTTATGAAGGAGTGGCCTGGCAGAAAACAAAATAGACAGTTGTTTTTGTTTTGTTTGTTTGTTGGGGGTAGGTGGGTAATACTGGCTGTACGGTGGAAGGCAGAAATAAGGGTTATGTCATAATTAGAACTAGATTTATAGTATACTAGAGCACCAGGCCATGTCCCTGGGCCTGGCTGGAAATCAGGGCCAACCTGTGGGGCGACCAGCAGGGCGATGGGGGGAGGGGGGAGAGGCCTGCTGGCACCCGCCTTGGCCGGCCTGGCGCTGCCCACTCACTGGCCCCGCCACCCGCCACCACCAGTCGCCTCCCTCTGCGGGGCGATCGGGGGGCCTCCGCTGGCACCTGCCTTTGCTGGCCTGGGGTCAGCTCCTGCGTTGAGTGTCTTCCCCCTGATGGTCAGTGCATGTCATAGCGACCGGTCGTTCCACTGTTTGGTCGATTTGCATATTAGGCTTTTATTATATAGGATTATGTTGGGTATAAAGACAGTTAAACTACTCCTTTCCTGGTATATACTATAATTCAAACAAACCTAATAAGGCTATACATAGTTTTCTCTGTAGAAATAACACATTTCTTATTTACTAAACTGTCATAATTCCCTTACCAGATAATTACATAAGTTTCAGATGCCTATACATCAATTCTCTCGAGTTCATAAGCAAAAAAATTGAAAGAGAGAAATATGGAGAGTAAAATGAAACCATCTAGGAAAGAGATTTTCAACCTTTTCCATCTCATGGCACACATAAACTAATTACTAAAATTCTGCTGCACACCAAAAAATATTATTTTTGCCAATCTTATAAAAAAATAGGTATAATTTTGATTCATTCACACCGAACAACTATTGTTGTGTTGGCTGTTGTCATTTTTTTTATTTGACAATCTAAGGCAGGGGTCCTCAAACTACGGCCCTCGGGCCACATGCAAATACAAATATTGTATTTGTTCCCGTTTTGTATTTTTACTTCAAAATAAGATATGTGCAGTGTGCATAGGAATTTGTTCATAGTTTTTTTTAAACTATAGTCCGGCCCTCCAACGGTCTGAGGGACAGTGAACTGGCCCCCTGTTTAAAAAGTTTGAGGACCCCTGATCTAAGGAAAAACAGGTCAGTGCTCTTGACTAAATAGTCAGGTATTACATGCCTTAAAAATTCTTGAGAGAGAGAGAGAAACATGGATTGAATGTCTCCTGTTGGGGTTTAAATCCCAAATCTAGGTATGTATGTGTCCTGACTAGGAATCAAACCCACCACCTTTTGGTGTAAAGGACAGCGTTCCAACCAACTGAGCCACACCAGCCAGGGTGCATGTTTTAAAAATTCTTGCAGCACACAGTGTGCCATGGCACACCGGTTGAAAATCACTGATCTAGAAGAACAGAAAGAAACCTTTCTATCAAAGGCTAATTATTACAAAGATGAACAAAACAATAAATCAAGAGGTACATACTGGTAAAAGTAATTTTCTTTTGTTCCACACCCCAGATGCTTTCTTTTTCTTTTAGTTGACTTTGCTTTTTAGTTCAGAAGTAAATATAAAACTCTCCATTCCCACAATACAACACTCTAAGTTTTACTGACTGGCCAGGCCAGTAGGAAATGGGAGGAAGAAAAAGACAAAGACATTCATTCATTCAATTACTATGTGCCAGGCACTGGAAATTCAAAGATAAGCAGGATGGAGTTCCTATCTTTGAGGATCTCTTACAGATCAAAACTACGCTTGCCAAAGTACTGTTAAGAAGTGAATTTGAATAACATTGAGCCCTCACAATTATGCCTAGACAAAACATCAGATATAAATGGCCCCAAGCAGGGTCCAATCTTGCCCTATTAAGATGGAGCAGGTGACAGGACAGCGTAACAGCACTGGGCAGAAAAAGAAAATAGTCAATTAAAAGGGGGCAATTTGAAGAGTCAAGAAATAAAGGCTCCAGGAAAAGTTGTAGCTATAACTAGATAAATTACTTTTTTATTACTAACATTTTATTTTTAGTATCTCTAACCCATGACTCTTTCAAATGCTACTCTAGACTATGCTTTATCTCAGAAAAGAAAAAAAAATACAAAGATTTGTGACTAGATTGAAACCTTAAGATACATCTAAATAAATTATGGCACTATTTTCACCTTCCTTATCTATTCTCGGTCTTATTAACTCCCATTTATTGAGTACTCACTATATGCTATGTACTAGGGGCTAAGAACTTCACATTTATGTCTTAAAACTACTCTATGAGGAAAATCTTTGCTAGAAAGGATCCAAATAAAACCCATCAAAGTAACAAACAGGAAAATATAACCTACAGATTAAAAGTTGCAGGACATGAGTTTACAAAGCCTGGAGAAGAGATAACTAAATCATCTTTCAATGTTTTGGTTCAAAACCTTGTTTCATTTTTCAATCAGAAACTCTTAAGAGTTTATAAACACTTAGAAATAACCAGTAAGTTACCTGAGGAAAAACCCTTGAGAGTAGAAGCCCTGTGGGACTCTGCCAAAGAGAGAACCAGCTGCTAAGGCTTACTGTCTTTTAAAGGAATTACACTTACATGGGTGAAATAGTCAAAGGCCAACGGAACTGGACACCACTTGGCTGGGCATGCCAGTACCTAAGTTGTTCACCAGGCTAGGTAATCGGATCTCAAATGAGAAAGCAGGGGTTCCCCTAAATGAGGGCTATACTCAGCCTCATTGATCTCATTCACTCCCCTATATCCTAGACTATAGAAAAGCTTGAAAAGAAAACCCCATATTCAAACTGTAGCTTGGGAGGAGGACTGGTCATAAATAAGGTGGAAAGAGTATGAGGATTCATTCACACTATATCAGAAAGAATATCTGCACAGAGCTATCCATATCATGAAAAGAAATGCTGTGGTTACTACAGAAACATAAATAGCCAGAAAAAAAGAAAAGCATATTAAGGACAAATGAACTTAGTCTGAAGAAAGTAGAAAACAAAGGATAGAGACAGATTCACAAGTATCTATATACAGTTATAGAAAAAACTAGTAGGAATGAACTCAAAACAAAAAAAGCTTGGAAATGAGATACACAGAATGAGATGAAAACAGTGATTGTAGATATAAATAAAATAGCTAAACCCCACTAAACAGACATAATTTGAAATAGCAATGAATTTCCAGAATTGCAAAATTTAAATGTTATTTCTTCAATTTCAGATATACTACATTTGTATAGGCCAGTGGTCGGCAAACTGCAGCTCGGCAAACCACGGCTCGTGAGCCACATGCAGCCCTTTGGCCCCTTGAGTGTGGCTCTTCCACAAAATATCGGCTCTTCCACAAAATACCAAACTTGCCCCATTGGTGTGGCTCAGTGGTTGAGTGTTGACCCATGAACCAGGAAGTCATAGTTAGATTCCCGGTCAAGGCACAAACCCAGATTGTGGGCTCAATCCCCAGTGAGGGGCATGCAGGAGACAGCTGACTGATGCTTTTCTCTTATCCATGTTTCTATCTCTCTATCCCTCTCCCTTCCTTTCTAAAATCAATAAAAACATATTTTTTTAAAAAAAAAGAAGGATCTCTTACCCTTTCAAACAACATGAATGGACCTGAAGATTATTATGCTAAGTGAAATAAGCCAGAGAGAGACAAATACCATATGATCTCATTTATATGTGGAATCTAATGAACAAAACAAAAACAGAGGCATGGACCATGGAACAGACTGACAGTTGTCAGGTGGAAAGGGTGTTAGGTGCTGAAAGATGGTGAAGGGATTAAGCAAACACACAAACACATACACACATAGATACAGACAACAGCATGGTGCTGGCCAGAGGGAAAAGGGAGGTGGAGGGAAGGTGGAGGTGGGCAAAGGAGTGGGAAATGAGGACAGAAAGAGACTTCACATGGGGCGATGGGTGCATGATGCAGTGTACAGATGATGTTTTGTTGAGTTGTACACTTGAAACCTATATGGTTTTGTGAATCAATGTCACCCCAATAAATTCAATTTTAAAAAAGAAAAGAAAGATTAAATTAACTGATTCACAGAATAGGGCGAGGCACAGAATAAGAGCTCAATATTAGCTATCACTATGGCAAACAACTTAATCTATTAACATCAGTTGGATTTTAAAAAAAAAAAAGCACCAAGGAATTCATCTTCAAGTTTATAGGTGCTATGAAAAACATTCAAGTATGTCAGGTGACGTTGTTAAAGTTGTGTTCTACAATTAAAAAAAAATTTAAAGACAGCAAAATGTTTCCATTCACATACAAATATTTTATATTGAGAGGTATACCACTCCCTCTTTTAAGATTAAAATAAAGACCAAAGGTAATTAATAAACTAGAACAACAGTTCTCAAAGTTTGGTCTTTTGATAAGCAGCAGCAGCATCACCTGGAAACCTGTTAGAAATGAAAATTCTCAGGTTCCACCCCAGACCTACTGAATCAGAAACTGAGGATGGGGTCCACCAATCTGTGTTCTAAGACTTCCAGGTGACTCTGCTGCATGCTAAAGTTTGAAAATCACTGTACAGTAAATCCTCAGTTAACATCATTGATAGGTTCTGTGACTTGAAGTGAAACAACATATAATGAAACCAATTTTACCATAGGCTAATTGATATAAACAATGTTAAAACAATGTTTATATCATCAATGTTAAAACAAAACATTATTCAAGGACCTGCTGCACTAGTCCTATACTACCTACCTCAAATTTAAGAAATACACACACACAAACACACACATGCACAATCAGAGAGATAAATGATTACTAATAACCTTAGGCCAAAAGACTAGTCTGTTAAGTGATAGCTGCTATCCTATATAATAAAAGCCTAATATGCTAAGTGTCCGGTCATCGGTCGTCCGTTCAAACAATCAGAGCATAATATGCTAATGATATGCTAAGGCCGCTCAAGCGCTCACTATGATGTGCACTGACCACCAGGGGGCAGACAGTCGACCAGTCGCTATGATGTGCACTGACCACCAGGGAGCAGACAGTTGACCGGTCGACCAGTCACTGACGTGCACTAACCACCAGGGGGCAGAACTCCAACCGGTAGGTTAGCTTGCTGCTGGGGTCTGGCAGATCGGGACTGAGCAAGGCGGGCCAGACATGCCCTGGAGCCCTTCCACGGTCCCTCCCCCAGCTGGCCAACCTCCCGCATCCCTCCCCCGCCCCAAGGCCCCGATCGTGCACCAGTGGGGTCCCTGGGCCTGGCCTGTGCCCTCTCGCAATCCATGAACCCTCAGGGGATGTCGGAGAGCCAGTTTCAGCTGATCCCCACAGGCCAGGCCGAGGGACCCCACTGGTACACAAATCCATGCACTGGGCCTCTAGTAACTAAATAAGCTACTTTCTAAAAATATGTACGATTTATATATACAAGCAACCCCAAGCTTATGAATGAGAGCTCTGTTAAAGATGTTTAATTGTAGATACATTATTTGGAACTAAGGTCACATTCTCCCTTTAAAAGAAATCTTATAAACCCTGGTTAAATTCCTAGCTAGGAAGCCTTTAAACCTATAAATACAAAACAAATGATTTGTTACACTGAAATATTTTTGTGGGTAAAAAAAGAACTAAAATTCTAACTCAGATCTTTAGAAAGATTCCTACCGCAACCTTAGCAATGAAAGAAGACAGGTTTCTTCCCACACTGTGATCAAAATAAACATTTTTCTCTTCCCTTCTGTCTTTCTACTTCTGCAAAAATAAAGATGAGGCATCAGGCACAACTGTGATAGAACAGAGGTATAAGAGGGCTGCAATGGAGATGGTGGAGAGGATGATAGCTCTAGCACCTGTGTATCTTGATAACAATACTGCATATGTTTATGCATATGTCTATGTATACAGGACTTCCACAAGTTGGATATTTGGTCTCCTGCTTACAAGTTTATGATACTTGTAGCCAAAGAAAGAATTTCAGAACAAGAGGTCTGAACATTAAGATTTTCAACTAGCTTTCTAGTAGTGATGACCTCCCCAAGACAGGATGCCTCCACTAAGGATCTCCATCCCTCTCCAGAAGAGGAGAAGAAGAAACACAAGAAGAAGCACCTGGTGTAGAGCCCCAATGCCTACTTCATGGATGTGAAATGCCCAGGATGCTATAAAATCACCACCATCTTTAGTCCTGCACAAATGGAAGATTTGTGTGTTGGTTGCTCCACTGTCCTCTATCAGTCTACAGGAGGAAAAGCAAGGCTAACAGAGGATGCTCCTTCAGAAGGAAGCAGCCTGAAAGCACCTCGAACCAAGATGAGCGGGGAACTATTCAAATAAACACATTTTGGATACAAAAAAAATTTTTTTTCAACTGAAAAGAATAGCATTAGAGCCCAGCCGGCATGGCTCAGTGGTTGAGTGTCAACCTAACAACCAGAAGGTCATGGTTCAATTCCAGGTCAGGGCATATGCCCAGGTTGTGGCCTCGATTCCCAGTGTGGGACATGCAGGAGGCAGCCAATCAATGATTCTCTCTCATCATTGATGTCTCTATCTCTCTCTCATTCTCCCTTCCTCTCTGAAATCAATAATATATTTTTTTCAATGAAAAATAAAAAGAATAGCATTAGTGGGTTAAAGATGAGAAAGAGGCAATTTATACTGTCTCAAAGTATCTTCCCCACAAGATACATTAACAACAAAGGGGAAAAGAGCAACTGTACAGTGGAGAAACCTGGCAATTGTCATCTTAACCAAGCGATCAATGTAAACATCACCAGTAGGGAAACAAGTTGACTTCACATGCTTCCCAAAATGATGCACTGGGAAAGATACAACCTTTTTTCTTTGAACAGGCACTAGTTAACATGATTCATCCTTTTCAGACTATATGGATCAAGATAATAAAACACTGTTATACTTTCTTTTATATAAATGTTATATAATAAGTGATATCTATAATAATAAACTACTCAGCAGATTTCTTCAGAGTTACCTTATAACAGAGTAAATTTGTAAGTATAAAAAAATTAATCTATCAGCTAAACATTAAAAACCAAATCAAATATTTCAGGTGTCAAGGGATTAATATACAACAGTTGTTAAATTTTCTACACAGTCACTATTGTCAAGAATTAAGCCCTGGATGTGTAGCTCAATTGGTTAGAGTGTTATCCCAATATGCCAAGGTTATAGCTTCAATCCGCAGTCAGGGCACATACAAATAAACAAAAATATTTTAGTTAAAATTACAGGCAATCAAACACTGGAGAGAAGTGAGTTTGTGCTTATAACAATTTCTTGATTCTTTTCGTTGCCTTGTTTCACAACTGAAAAGAAATTATGTAGGGGTTTTTCAGTTTCAAGACCTTGGGTTAGGCAAAGATCTTGTAGAACACAGAGCAATCCAAAAAATAAAAGTACTGCCAAAATGGAATTAATTAAAATTTAAAAATTTTGCTTTTCAAAAGACAGTTAATAAAATAAAAGGGCAAATCAGACAGGGAAATAATAATAAAAGACAAGCTAATTAAAAATGGATAATTTGATAGAGATGATTACAAAAGAAAATTAAGACATGATAAAATGCTCAACATCACTGATCATCAGAAAAACATAAATGAAAAGCACAACAAATATACACCCATTAGAATGTCTAAAATTTAAAAGACTGCCTGGCCGATGTGGCTCAGTTGGTTGAACATTGTCCCATGCACCAAGAGGTCACCAGTTCAATTCCCAGTCAGGGCACATGCCTAGTTTGCAGGCTCGATCCCCAGTGGGAGGCATGCAGGAGGCAGGCAATAGATGTTTCTCTCTCATCGATGTTTTTCTCTCTCCCTTTTCCTCTCTCTCTAAAATCAATAAAAACATATTTTTTAATTAAAATAAAATTTAAAGACTGACAATACCAAGTGTTGATGTAGACATGAAGCAATTGGAAGTCATACACATTGCTTCAGGAATGCAAAATGGTCACACATGTTGAACAGTTTGGCAAAAAGATAAATAGAAACTTATCCATATGACCCAGCAATCTCATTCATGGGAAAACAAACACATGTGCCCACCCCCCCAAAAAATTGGAAAAGAATATTCATAGCAGCTTTGTTTATAATGGCCCCCAACTAGAAACAACCCAAATGCCCATCAACTGGTGAATAGATAACTCTGGTTACGCCTATACAATGAAGTAGTACTTGGCAATAAAGGAACTTCTGACACATGCAACAACTTGAAAGAATTCCAAAAGCATTAAGTGGAAAAAAAACAGACAGAAAATAGTACATTCTGTACAATTCCATTTATATGAAGTTCTAGAAAAAAGCAAAACTATAGTGACAGAAAGCCTATCAGTGGTTGCCGGAAACCAACAATAAAGGGAGGGAATTGATGACAAAGGGGAAAGAGGGAATTTTCTTGGGTGACGAAAATATTCTATATCATGATTGTGGTGGTTGGTGAATAACTATATACATTTGTCAAAACTCATCAATTGTATACTTAAAATCAGTGAAGTTTATTGTATGTAAACTATAACTCAAAGCTGATTTTAAAAACGAAAAACATATAGCATAAATTGTTACCCTGGAGGTAGTGACTGGATAGG
Organism: Myotis lucifugus; assembly: GCF_000147115.1. NCBI lineage: Eukaryota > Metazoa > Chordata > Mammalia > Chiroptera > Vespertilionidae > Myotis > Myotis lucifugus. The sequence goes on along the minus strand of NW_005871050.1, from coordinate 14,040,076 downwards.
GTAAAGGAAAACTCTAGGGTGCTGGTTCGGCTCTATTTCTTGATCTGAGTGGTAGACACATGGGTGTTTTAGTTTGGAAAATGTCACTGAGCTATACAATTATGATTTATGTACTTTCTATATGTATGTTTTATTTCAATAAAAAGTTTACTAAAAAAATACGAATCTGTAACAGCCTGAGGTTCAAGGGCCTTCATACAAATATTGATAATGATTCAAAATAGCAGCTAAGAAAATAACTGAGAAGAAGAAAAGCAAAGGGAAAGAATGATGAATTAACCACTAATTACAAGATGATTCAAAAAGCTTTCACTTTCTAAAGCATATTTTCCTATGTGGACCACTTGACTAATAATCTAGCTAGAAAGAGAGAGAGATAGAAATATATAGACATAGACTTAGGTAAAGATAGAAATAGAGATATAATTATATAGATATACATATACTCTATATAATTATATCCATATATCTATGTATGTATATAGACACATACATATACAATACATATACATATATATAAATACAAATGGTTACGGCACAATGGACTTTCCACAAACCTTACTCAATATAACCTTTTCTTAGAGTTCATTTTCTTTTTATTTCTAGAGATACACATAACACAAATATACACATTTCAAAATTTAATTTTCTACTTGAAAGAAAAAAAACTTACTAACCTCCTTCATAAATGATTTGCCTATGCGCACCACTTTTGCAAATAAAATGGGATCATGAGAAAGGTGAGGACCAAGGTAACAGAACATATTGAAGACATCTCTCCTCAAATCTTCAAAGCTCTCTGCTTGTTTTGGTGCTCTCTTATTTTGCAAAGCATTAACAGGTGAGCCCTTAGCACCTTTAGGAACGCCAACTCTATAAAAAGAAGCAAAATTTATATGTATACTGTATAATACCTCATTTCAACTTAAAGTAAAACAATTTTTGCTCATTCTTTCTATATTTCTATTGTGCCTAACTTTATTATACCAGCTAATTTAACTGGTAGAAAAAGACAAAAAGAATATTCACTTGAAAAAGATCAGAGCTCAGAAGAGAATGTTTCACATTAACTGCATAAGAAAAGGAAATCAGACAAATGCAGATTCCAAGTAACATTTAACATACATCATATGAATTATTTTTTTAGTTAACCTCAGCCAGTATCAGGAAAATGTATATGGGAGCTCTGGCTGGTGTGGCTCAGTTGGCTGGAGTGTCATCCCATACACCAAAAGGTGGCGGGTTTGATTCTGGTCAGAGCACATGCCCAGGTTGTGGGTTCAATCCCTGGTCGGGGCATGTACAGGAAGCAATAGATCAATGTTTCTCTCTCTCTCTCTCCCTCTTCCTCTAAAACCAATAAAAAACATATCCTTGAAAGAGCATTAAAAAAAAAACTCAAAATGCATATGGGAATGGGGAACAAAGGATGGACCTCGGAGACAGTGGGGATGAAACAAGAAGATATGAATATAACAACACTGATTCAAGTCAATAAACATTTCTCAATCTGTGTTCCACTATTTAGACCATGTATGAGGTAGGTTTGGTGAAAGAGAAAGTGAGCACCATAATGAAAGAGGGTACACTAAAAAGGACAGCATACCCGGAGTTCTCACCTGCTGAGCAGGTATCCCACTGTGGAGTCACAGGGGTCAGTCTCTGAGAAGAAACCTTCATGGTCCACAACCTAGGTGGCACTAAAGGCAGCAGCCAACAGCTATGCATGAATCACAAGGCTGGAGCTTTTGAGGCAGGCTCTGATGTGTGGGACTGAAGCCAGAACTGCTGCCAATACTGCTATTAAGTATCCTAAAAAGTAGGCTGAGCTAGAGGACTGGTCAACATTGTAACTAGGGAGGGTGAGAGAAGCTGCACTATCAATTTCCAGGACAGCAGCCTATTTGCTGGGAGAGATAAGGCAAGCAGAGAAGCAAGGTGCTCACTGAGAGCTACTCAACCCAGGATAGAAGAAAATTACACTAAGTAAAAGCCTTAGGAATTCTCTGCCCCTAAAAGAGGAGGGGAAAGTGAAAAACAGAAGAATGGAGTCTTTACTCTCAAAGGAGCAAACCCAGCCTAGAAGTCTAACCTACAGTTTTTAGAGTATATTGCAGCACACATTCTCCAATGACATTAGGAGACAAATCACTGATTAAGACATATCAGACTAATACACTATAAATTATTATCTTCTGATAAAACACACTAAAATAGATGCATTGTTTGAGGAGACAAGATAAATATGCAGATTTTGTCATAGTCCTAAACTATTTATACCTCAATGATTACTAAAGCATACAGTAACATACCTTCGGTAGAGAGGCTCAATAGTTATGTGAATGAGCTTGCAAATAGCAAGAGCTATTAGCTTATGTGAAGCAGCATAATATGGAGGCATCTGATCCATAATGTTCTGTGCATGCTGCCAATCACCAATCTTTAATAAGGCTTCCAACAAACCAAGTTTTTGGTTATCAGGTGGCTACAAATGAATAATTACAGCAAAGATACTCAGAATATGAACACCAATAAATCTTAATATTTTTTTTCATTTAAAAAAGTGGGCTAAACACACAACAATGTATGTCAACAACAACTGCCATTTGTGGGAAATTCAACGGTATTTTCTTCAAAGTACAACCAAAAGGATTTGCTTTTTCATTTAGCACATGCAGTGTGACAGTTTACAGACTCAGAATTATATTGAGTTGTACTTAATGTTTTATTGGGCCACAGAATTCATTCATTCTGTGAGAATCCCTTTAGGACTTGAGAGACATTAATATGTATAGCACAAATAGTCAATACATTTGTGATTTTACTTAGAATACATTTTGAAATTTATATTAAAAAACATAGCAGCCTCTTTTGGGAAGGCAACAATCAAATTAAAAGCAAAACCACCTTTGTAAATTCTTATTCCAAAAATCATGTTTCACCACAATCAAAATTAGGAAAAAAAAATTATATAAGTTAATTAACTATTACAAGTTAATTTCATGATTCTAAATCCAGAAAACAATGTTAACTTTACTAGAATGAACTATATACCTTTTCTACTTTATCATCTTCTTTTTCCTTTTCTTTCTCTCGCTCATCCATTTTTTCAGAAGATAATACAACCATTGTAAGTTTTCTAACAATTTGCTTAGCTTCCACAATTTCTCGTTTATGTTCATCCATGATGCAATTATCAGCTGGAAGAAGCTAAAAATGATTCATTAAAATTTCATAAAACAGCTAATACTATTTTCACATATAAAAAGCAAACACTGCCCTAGCCAGTTTGGCTCAGTGGATAGAGCAATGATGGCGAACCTTTTGAGCTCGGTGTGTCAGCATTTTGAAAAACCCTAACTTAACTCTGGTGCCGTGTCACATATAGAATTTTTTTGATTATTTGCAACCATAGTAAAACAAAGATTTATATTTTTGATATTTATTTTATATATTTAAATGCCATTTAACAAAGAAAAATCAACCAAAAAAAAATGAGTTCACGTGTCACCTCTGACACGCGTGTCATAGGTTCGCCAAGACTGGGATAGAGTGTCAGCCTGCAGACTGAAGGGACCCAGGTTCAATTCCAGTCAAGGGCACATGCCCAGGTTGCAGGCTCAGTCCCCAGTAGGGGGCGTACAGGAGGCACCCAATTGATGATTCTCATCATTGAAAGTTTCTATCTCTCTCTCCCTCTCCCTTCCTCTCTGAAATCAATAAAAATCTATTTAAAAAATAAAAAAGTTACATCTTCCTAGTGAACACAACTTTATTATTATGAAGTGACTATCTCTTTTTGCCAAAAAGTCTATTTTGTCTAATAATAATTTCCCTGGTATATTTTTCCCCACCCTTTTACTTTCAAACTTTCTTTGTCCTTTGATTTTAGAAGTCTCATGTAAATAATAAACTGGTTTTTAATCCTGTCTGAAAATCTTTGTCACCTTAACAGGAACACTTAGTCTGTCACCATTTAATGTTAAACTCAAACATATCAGCAATAAATCTATCAAATTTTTGTAGTTTCCATTTGTCCTGCCAGTCCACGCTATAAACTCATACCTATGTTTTCAAATTCTCCTTTTTCTGACCAATTCTCCATGTTCTCAGTTTGTACAACATTCCTCTACTTTAAATTTTGAATGGCTCTCTACTCCCAACAATAAAAAAAAACACAAACACCTTACTATGGCACTTAAGGTCCTTCACAGTTTCGTCCCAACCTATTTGTCCATCCTCATCACCCCTACATACCACCCTGAGCTCCAATCACTCTGAGCTTCCAATGTTCCCCTATGACAGGGGTGGGGAAGCTTTTCTCTGCCAAGGACCATTTGGCATCATTCTCCCACCACACAAAATTATCAACTTAAAAATTAGCCTGCTATATTTGGTCAAACATTTAATTAACACACCCCTAATGCTTTGCAGGGCCAGACCAAATGATTTCACAGGCTTTATAGGGGCTGGATATTCCCC
>NW_005871050.1:13938325-14035392 GCF_000147115.1 Myotis lucifugus | reverse complement strand
TTATACTCAGTTATTTCTGCCTATAAACTTTCCACCTTTTTAAGCATGGCAACACTTACTGATCATCAAAATCCCAGCTCGACATCACTAGTTTGAAAAAACCTCCCAAAATGCCCCCACACAGATATGATCACTATCTCTTCTGAGCTTCCACAGCACTATGTAAATACCTCCAATATCGTTCTTATTATATAATGCAAAATGTTATCTCTCTTTCTAGACTATGACTGCTTCCAAGGTAGAAATCAAGTTTTTTTGATCTGCAACCATCTATAATAATAAAAGTGTAATATGCAAATTGACTGAATGGCCAAACAGCAGAAAGACTGTCCGGACGAAGCCCAGGCTGCGAGAGCCGAGGCAGCAGGGGCTGCAAAGGCCTACTCTTGCATGAATTTCATGCATTGGGCCTCTAGTAGTATATAATAATGACTAGAGGCCCAGTGCATGAAATTCGTACACTGAGGGGGTATCCCTCAGCCCAGCCTGCACCCTCTCCAATCTGGGATCCCTCTCACAATCCGGGACTGCTGGCTCCCAACCGTTCGCCTGCCTGCCTGCCTCATTGCCCCAAACCGCTCCTCCTGCCAGCCTGATCACCCCCTAACCGCTCCCCTGCCAGCTCGATCGCCCCCAACTGCCCTACCCTGCAGGCCTGGTCCCCCCCCACAACTGCCCTCCCTTGCCAGCCTGGTCACCCCCAACTGCCCTACCCTGCAGGCCTGGTCACCCCCAACTGCCCTCCACTGCCGACCATCTTGGGGTAGCCATCTTGTGCAAGGGCATGACGGTCAATTTGCATATTGCCTCTTTATTATATAGGATAGGCAAGAAAGATACAAAGTGATCTCAAAGGCAGTAAAGATGATGTCAGCATTGGACAGGTTTGTTTTAAGTCCATAGATATCCTAATACAAAACATAATAAAACAAAGTTCTATACTACAAACCTAGTTTTTACAAACTGACAGGCTAAACAGTTGCTACATTAGAGATCATTAATCAAATTCACATACATACTCTTCTACATCCTGGATCCAACAATATAAGCACAATACTAGTCATTTATTACCCAGTTAAAACACAAAAAAAGCCATTTTTAAAAAAACATGTGAAGACTTCTCCATACATCCTGAATGCCAAAAATTAACATTTTGGAGAGAAGGAAGAAGTATCTAGGTAATCCCATACTTCCCATAATTTGTGTATAATAGAGAAGTCTAAAACCACATTGGTTAGAACTTGGCCTCTCTCTCCATGTGTTATGCCTTGATAACAATTAAGAACTTTAACTTCATATCCAACCTTGAACTCTGTATGGGTAACAAAAGATATCAGATTTCCATACTTCATAAAAGAATTAAAGTCATTTACTTTATAAACACAAAGTTATAAAGCATTAGGGCTTCAAAAATTAAGATTTGAGAGCCTAGGACCAACCTTAGAGTGCTATATGGCTGCCTAGTCCTCTCCCCCACCCCCGGAATGGACAACCAAAGATTCTTAGCAGCCCACTTGACTTACATGTACATAAAGATCATCTAAATCAATAAGATTAACTTGAAGAAGTACTGCTGCAACTCTGTATAAGGATGAAGGAGTCTCTCCACTTGGTTCCTTGAAAAATAAAAGTTTCTATTTAGTGCATAAATTACAACTAAAATCATATCCTTTACCAATATTTAAGAAAAATTAGCTCAAATAACTCTTGTTCAACAATAAGCTTCACTGCTCTTCCTGGGCATACATAACATCTGAATTCAGGACAAAGAGAATTATGTCTACATCCCTTTCCACACTGAAGCATCTTTTAATGAACTCAAAGAAAGAAGTTTTGAAAATGGACACATTTTACAATGCATGCTAATATTTGAATAAAATCTAAAAATTAAATAGAATAGAGAGATTTTATACTGAATATTTAGTTTGAATGTATTTATATGTGTGTTTTCTTAACTTGTTTTTTCCAAGTAGTTCTCAGTAGAAACACAGAAACAAGACTGACAAACATGGGAGTGTAGAACCATCTGTGTCTGCTTTTATACTGTTTTCCCTATTCTTTCATTTCTTGGGTTTTGTGCTAATTATATGTGCTTGTCAGCTGATTTCTTCTCAAAAACAGGTGTCTATACATATTACACATGAATAAATCAACAATTAATTAATTAATAAAATGTGGAATGGCCAATTAAGGCCAGTCCAGTAAACCCTTCAAAGACACAGAAGGATCTTTAAATGCTATTGAAAAGATTTTTCCCTAATTTTTAAACTATTGGAGGTCAGATGAATGGATGAGTAAAGTGAGGACAACCAACAATTACTAAATGGCCAAATGCAAATAAAAAGCAAACAGTGACAATATATTATGTTCTGCTTCTATTTAACACTGAAAATGATATATTTGTAAGACTCCCCGTACAATTGCTATAGGTATTATGCACATAACATGTGAAGCTAATCAAACTAATAGATGTTATATAAAGAAGGCACTGTATCACTGTAATTTTTAAGAAAGGTAAATTTTCAACTTAAGTTTAATTCTAAATATTTATAAAAGGTTCTTTAGTATCAAGACATTTTCTCATAAAAACAAAAGATGATCAGGAATGCTTTCATTATTCCCATTACCTCTGTTTAAATGAGTCACTACCAGAATCCCCAACCACCGTCAACTTCCACACTCTGATCCTCATATTGCTCTGCACAATCCTGTTCTGTACTATCCCACCTTTCTGCATTCTTGAAAATCTTCCATGGAATCCTCTGGAATTTATGATCCATTCTCAGCAAAGCCCCCTACCTTTCCTCTAATTATTCCCTCCACTTTCATGCTTAGAGCCTAGCACTCCCTAGGAATACCACACCCACTGTAGCCCAGTCAAATGGTAGCTACTAGCATTTTCCCCAGACCCTTAATAACTACTAGGCTCAGAGGTGGGGTACAAGTCGTCTTTGCTTTTTTATAGTTGTTTTCAGATTATTCTCCCTCCACCCTCTCTAAAGCCCAGCCAGCTCTTAATTTCCTATTACTCACTATCCTACACAACTGCTGTGATCTGTTTTCATTAATTGTTGTCAAATAAGGTTTTTTTTAATGCTTTCAATGCTTTAAATTAATTGAGGTTTGTTTTGTGGTCTCTAATAGGGTCTAACCTAGGGACTGTTCCATATGCACTTGAGGATAATGTGTAATCTATTATCACTGGATGGAGTGTTCTATATATGTGTGTTAAGTTTAGTTGTTTTATAGAGTTCAAGTGCTCTATTTGCTTACTGATCTTCTGTCTCATTGTTCTATCTATTAATGAGAGTGGGGCATAGAAATGTCCAACAATTATTTAATAGAACTGTTTATTTCCCCCCCTTCAACTCTTTTAATGTTTGCTGGACATATTTTGAGGCTCTGTTTAGTGCACGTGTGTTTATAACTGCTGTATCTTCTTGATGGGTTGACAGTTTTATCAATATATAATGTTCTTTGTTGTCTACTATAAAAAATTTATCTTGTAGTCTAGATTGTGTAATATCAGAATAGCCACCGCAGTTCTCTCCTGGATACTGTTCGGATGAGATAGGTATTTCCATACTTTTACTTTGAACATATTTGTATCTTTGGATCTAAAGTGAGTCTCTTACAGATAGCATACAGTTGGATCATGGTTTTTTATAACTTCTGCTGAACTTGTCTTTAATTACAGTTTATTCTATTTACATTTAAAGTAACTACTGACAAGGAAGGACTTCTGCCATTTTGCTAAGTTTTCAATATGTCTTATACCAGGTTTTATTTCTCATTTCCTCTATTACTGACTCCATTTGTGTTATTTTGGTAGTATACCATTTTGATTTCCTTCTTTCGTTTTCTGTTTATTCCTTATTTTCTTAGTAGTTACCTTGGGTATTATTACAATTAACATTTTAAACTTGTAATAACCTAATTTGAATTAATACCAACTTAGTTTCAATAGTACACAAAAACTGCACCTATACATTTCTATCCCTCCCTCTTTTATAGTTACACTTTGTGTGTTGATTCGATTTATAATTATAGTTTTATTCCTTTGTCTTTTTTTAAAATGAATTTTATTGATTTTTTACAGAGAGAAAGGGAGAGGGATAGAAAGTTAGAAACATCGATGAGAGAGAAACACGAAAAACATCGATCAGCTGCCTCCTGCACACCTCCCACTGGGGATGTGCCCGCAACCAAGGCACATGCCCTTGACCGGAATCAAACCTGGGACCTTTCAGTCTGCAGGCTGACGCTCTATCCACCGAGCCAATCCGGTTAGGGCAATTCCTTTTGAGCCATAGAAAAAAAAGAAGAGCTACAAACCAAAAAAACACAAGATTGGCTTTTATATTTAACTAGTGTACTTTATTTCTTCATATAGCTTCAAGTTATTGTCTAGTGGCCTTTCATTTCAGCCTGAAGGACTACTTTTAGCATTTCTTGTAGGGCAGATCTACTAGTGATTAACTCCCCCAGCTTTTGTTTATCTTGGAATAACAATCTCTCATTTTTTTGAAGGATAGTTTTGCTGGATATAGAATTCTTGGTTGACAGTTTTATTCTTTCAGCATATATGCCTTCATACTACCTTCGGAAGAGAAATCAGCTGCTATTCTTTTTAAGGATCTCTTGTACCCAGTGGGTCACATCTGTTTTGCTAGTTTCAAGATTGTCTTTGTCTTTCAACAATTTAACTATAATGTATCTTGGTGTAAATCTCTTTTGAGTTTTTCCTGCTTGGTGTTTGCAGAGCTTCTTAGTGTAGCTTCATATCTTTCAGATGTTTTCAACCACTATTTTTTTCAAATATAGTTTCTATCGCTTTCTCTCTCTCCTCTGCTTCTGGGAGTCATAATGCACATATTGGTACACTTAATGTTGTCATATAGGTCTCATGGGCTCTGTTCATTTTTCTTCATTTTTTTTTCTTTCTGCTCCTCAGAATGGGTAACCTCAGACTTACCAAGTTAGCTACTATTTCTTCAGCCTTCTCAAAACTCCTCTTGCACCTCTCTAGTGCAGTTTTAATTTCAGTTATTGTACTTTTTTATTTCATAATTTCTCTTATAATTATTTCTTTATTGATATTCTGTCTTATGAGACAGTGCTTTTCTGGTTTCCTTTAGTTCTCATGGTTTCCTATAGATCATAAGTATATTTAGGACTGTTGATTTAAATTATTATTTTACTAAGTCCATTGCCTGGGCTTCCTCATGGATAGTTTCTATTAATTTATTTTTTATTGTGAATGAGCCATGTTTTGTTTCCCTACATGCCTTATTATTTCTTGTTGAAAACTAGACATTTTGAATATTAAGAAGCAACTCTGAAAATCAGATTCTGCACCCACTCTGGGGTTTATGATGCTGCTTATTGTGGGTTATTGCTGTTTGCTTATTTAGTGAATTTTCTGAACTCATTTTGTAAAGTCTGTATTATTGTCATGTATGGCCACTGAAATCTCTGTTCTGTTAGCTTAGTGGTCAGTTTGTGTTTTAAGTTTTCTTAGAGGCCCAAAGCCCTCAAGAAAAAGAAAGAAAAAAAATAATCTCCCAAACTTTGCACATTGGCTCTGTGTGCATTAGGGCATTCCTCAATACTTAGCGAGGCCATTTATAACTTTGCCTTAGTCTTCACTTCCTGCTTGTGTAGAGCCTGAAGGCCAGAAACAGAAAAAGCTTAGGGTCTTCTCAGCCCTTTTCTGAGTACACATACAGGTCTGGGCATACACATGGCCTTTTTTCCCTACTACCTGGTATATTCATCTGCTTCTTAAAAGTCATTAAGCCCCCCACATATCTCATTATTCAACTTCTTCCTTCCCAAGTATTCAGTCTCTCTCTTGATTATTCAACTTTTGTTTCTTGCTCCAGACTGCTAAAGCCAATAGTTGCTAAAGCCAAAATGCTTTGGGCAAAAGCTGCCCAAGTGGTAGGGATGCTCCCATTCAGGCAAAACAGAGACAGGCCCTTGCCCGAGTACTTCAGTGAACAGCCAAATAGGTCGAACCTATGGTTCTTTGAAAACAATTCTTTATATCCTCTGGTTTTGGCAATCTTCACTAGGAGTGAGGGCTTCTATCTTCATGGCCACCATCTATCTGGGTGTAATGGATAGTAGGCAGGCAATTTAAAATGTCACAGTATTCTCTTATCCCAAAGCAGTAGCTCTTTCTTCACTGAGGCTTTCCTTAAGATTTTTATTAAATTCCAGAATTCTGTAAAAGTTTATTGATAGTTTTTGACAGCTCCTTGGTTGCTTTTATGGATGGACAGAGCTCTGGAGTTCTCTACTCTGCCATTTTCAGTGTTGCCATCTGTGGAGTCCTGGATCATTGCCCTTTATTTAGCACTGCCCTTCCGATTCACTATCACTCTCTCCAACTCGATTCCTCTCTTAATTTTTAGAGATTTTCATATACATATAAATGATACTTCCACCTTGTTGGCCTCCTGGTTTTTTTAACTTCTCTTCCAAAAATCGTCTCCTCTACCCATCTCAGCTATTTACTACATACATTAACTTTAATACTACCAATAGCTACTACCACTCAAAAATGCCAACTTCACATATCCACCCTCAAGTGGGTACTTAATGATGCTGGCCAATCATATTCTATTCCATTGTCCATTAACTCTTCCACTTACCTACACAACTATTTCGTACCTTCTCTCCTAACCTGTAATACCTCTTCTCTCATTCTCTCTCTCAGCTGATGACCTTGCTTTCTATTTCAGTGAGAAAACTGGAGTAATCAATAGAACTTTTTAAAACTCTCACCATCATATCTACCCACCTACCAACAACTATAATTACATATGCTGCCTTTCCACCTGCTATTATAGATGAATTCTCTATGGTCCTATTTAAAGTCAATCTATCCACTTATGTCATAAATTCTATTCTCTCTTTCGTACTCAAGAACACTATTCCAGTAATTCTTTCCTCTCTCCTACATCACCAGTTTTCCTCCTTTCCACTCAATCATTCTGATCAGCATACGTGTTTCTCTCTCCCATCTTAAAAAAGAACTTATCTTGAACTCACCCCTCAATCCCATTAGTCTGTGTCTTTGTAGTAACTCCTTTAGAGTTATCTATTCTGTCTCTAATTCCACTCATAACACTATCCCAACTCTACCAAAATGGCTAGTTTTGACCTTTCTGCTGATAAATCAAATGATTAATTTTAGTCCTCATCTTAAATGACCTATCAGAGGCATTTAGCAGAGTTGATCATTCCTTCTCCCATTTAGTTTCCAAATTTCATATTGTCTATTTTCCTCTTACATCATACGCTCCCCCCTCCTCCCAGACCCTTTACCACTGAAGTGCCCAAAGGCTCAAACCCTCTCTTGCCAGAGTCCAATTCCAGCATGTGCAGCAGGGCTGCATCTGGGAATGGCTAAAGGCATTTTCCCAAACCTGAATAGGACACATTAAATTGATTGTGGCTGCCAGACAGTTAAAGGGCATCTTAATCTACATGTTATTGCCTCCTACTGGCCAAAGACCTGTACAGCAATAGGCTAATTCCCCCATTCTGACAAAGGACTCTGTACCAAACCCTGACCCTTTGAAGTGTATATCTCTGCCTTGCCTCAGGACAAACTGTGTTAATAAAAAGCATGGGGTCCTGGGGACGAAGAGAACCTAAGGCCTTAGACTTAAGATCTTAGAACTTAGCTCCTTTAACTAAGCTCCTCTGACCCCCAATGCCTTTCAAAATTATATTTTGTCTCCAGACTCTTTAGCAGTCTCTGGATTCCTATGTCATCTACGCACAGCCCCTTCTCCAGATTCCTGAACCCTTCTTGATGCTGGGACAAGAACCCCGGCATTCTCTTGTCTCTCTATAACCAACCCCTGATGATTCCTTCCAGTATCACAATTTTAAGTATCATCTACACACTTTTGACACCCACATTTCTATTCTAACTCAGTCCTTTCCATGGAACACCAGATCCATACATCCAGTTATTTACTCAACATCTCCACTTGGATATCTAACAGACATCTCAAACTTAACATGTCCAAAACTTAATTCCTACCAATAACATTCCAAATCTATTTTACCTGAAATCTGCCCTCAGTTGATAACACCATTGTTTTAGCTCCTTGATCCAAAAACATCCTTAACTCTACTCTCTCACATTCTGTACCTAATCCATCAGTAAATACTATTGGCTCTACCTTCAAAATATATTCAGAAACTCAACTTCTATTGCTACTATAACCATATCGATTCTTTAAAAACCTAAGTCAAAATACAAATGCACTTTCTCTTTTTGTCTCTCACACACACACCGCTCATGCAACCATTAGAAGTGGCTACTAAAGAAATTCCTCACTTTAATAGCAAGTAATTAATAGAAAAAAATAAAGCATTTGTCCTGCCTTTCCAGTATAACTTTATTTCAGGACAACTAAACAATCCAACTTGACAAGGGATAACTCTTCTTTATAGAAGAATGACAGCTAATAAATTTAGAAGGCATGCTAAAATTAGTAAATCAATAATTTGAAACTTTAAGGAATTAATTGACTCAGGAAAGGATCATCCATGTATTCTAAATCACTTAATGTAAGGTTGATGAAAAAGTGGGTTTTACAAGGATAACCAAGTATCAGCTTGCAGATAACCTGATATTTATAAGGGAGGAAATATCATTGCATAATGGAAGGATTAGACAGTTATCAACTTACTGGAACATTAAAAGTCGGACAGATATTGGATGTTATACAATATAAAACATAATGCACAACCCATGAAGTATTTTTGCCTGAACATAATCAAGTCAAGCCTTTAGACCTAACTCCGAGTATATGAGAAAGACAGGGGACAAAAAAATTAAATCAACCATGAAAAAGCAATTAGATAAATTCAAAAGGTGGAGTCTTCTATGGGAATAGTTTCCTCAATAAGTTGATACCTTTAAAGAAAGGGGAGATACTATTCTAAATTAAAAGAATTCTAACAATTAAATACAATGTGTGGTCTTTAACTGGATCATCATGTGACCAGACCAGTTGTAAAATGCATTTGGGGTGGGGGGCAATTTGGGAAATGAATATGGTTTGGGTTTACTATATGATAGCAATCTAGTTAAGTATGAAATTGGTATCATGGATCATGGTTAAATAGAAAAATGCCCTTACTTTTAGAAAGTACAAACTTGCCCTAACTGGTTTGGCTCAGTGGATAGAGCGTCGGCCTGCGGACTGAAAGGTCCCAGGTTTGATTCCGGTCAAGGGCATGTACCTTGGTTGTGGGCACATCCCCAGTGAGGGGCATGCAGGAGGCAGCTGATTGATGTTTCTCTCTCATTGATGTTTCTAACTCTCTATCCCTCTCCCTTCCTCTCTGTAAAAAATCAATAAAACATATTTAAAAAAAAAAAAAAAAGAAAGTACAAACTAACACATTTAGGAGTAAACATTCATGGTATCTGTAACATAAATTAATATTTTCAAAAAAGTATACCAACATGTTACTAAACTTACTTTTAGGTGAAGGAGTTATGGGCATCTATTATATTATACACTCTTTCCTATATGTTTGAAAATGTTAATAAAGTGAAAAAGTAAAAAGAAACAAAATGAAAAACCTAAGTCAGATCACATCACTCTCCTATTCAGAATCCTCCACTGGCTTCATTCAGCATCACAATAAAAAACTTTGTACTAGCTCTGTGTGATCTGATATATAGTCCCTTTTCTTTGACCTCATCTCCTACCGCTCTCCCACTCAATCACTCTGATCCAGCTACACTAGTCTTCCTGCTGTTCTTCAACACATCAGCATGCTCACACCTTGAGGCCTTTCTTTGCCTGGCTGTTCTCTTTGCCTGAAGATTTTTCTCCAGATATCTGTACAGTTTACACCCTCACATCCTTCATTTCTTTGCTTAAATCTCATCTTCTCAATGAGGTCTCCTCTCACTATTCTATTTAAAATTGCAACCAACAACTCCAGCACTCCCAATCTTCCTTAACTTGCTCTATACTTTTTTGCCCCATCTTACTGATCAACTTCTAGCATATCATATAATTTGCTTAGAATGTCAGCATCAAGAAGGCAAGAATTTATATTTGTTTAGGTGTAGCCCCAGCACCTAGAACATTACCTACTACATAAAAGGTGCTCAATCAATATTTCTTAAATTAATGAATTTAGATTATAATAGCACCTAATCATGGTATCACTGTTACTACTACTGTATTTTGAATCCACAAATCAAGGAGCTGTGATATGGGTGAGAGTCATAACCACTTTCCTCTTTCCTGTGGCAAGACAACTCCAGCCAAGTTTGTCTTTTGGTACCCTCACACTTTCTAGTACTCCATTCTGCCTGTCCTTTGTGCTGCCCCTAAATCCTCTATCACAGCAATCCCTGTTAGGAGGATCAAGCAGATATGACTGTCTAACTTTCCAAAATGATCATGTGCTCTAAAATTGCTTTCATCTCTTACCATACTTCCAAGTCAAAAGCACTGGGGGTGCAGCAGCCTGCTAATCCAAATAAGTCCCAACTGGTAAAAATATGGGTTGCAGGCAGGAGGAGTGAACATTATCAGGTAGTGATTGAAAGAAGGGAGGGTAGAGTAAGATAAGGGACTAGCATAAAGAGTGACCATACGTGCCTAGGAGCCAATTCCCAGAGTTACATTCTCTAAGAGGCTCTTGATGTCCATAGCTATCCTTACTTTACCTCCAAGACCACAAATTACCTTAAATCTCTGACATTTCTTCCCCTGCCCTTAGTGGTCCTTAAGACTACAGATTCTCACAGCAATAAGATAGCTCAGGCAATAGAAAAAAAGGCAATAGTTTTATACAGAGCAATATGAGGGTTATCTTTCCAATAATAGGTTACTTCTAAATCAAATGTTTCACGGTTGGGTATTTCTTATATAATAAAAAGGCCCACTGTCTATTTTTTAAAAAGGATGATTATTCCAACGTTGTCAACCCCTAGGGATATTATAATTCAGCTCAAAAAGTGTTACTACCATGAGGAATATTTTCATATAAAAATTTAATTCTAAAATTCACATTTAACAAATAATACTTGATGTTATGCAGTAGGTCATTACTCACTGCACTATGCTCTGAAACCTACAGTCTCCAAAACCCTAACCTATATTCTAAGTAATCCCACCCAAGTTAAATTTCAGTTACCCTGTCATTTTAGCAGTTGGCTTCATATTCTTAAAGCCAAAGCTATCATGGTGCCTCTTAAAATGTGATGAAATACTTGAACTTCTCCTTCCCTGTACTAATAGTGGACTCCCTGGTTTCTGGTAGGAACAGGAACAGCTGTCATCACTAATTTTTAAGCAAAGGTGAAGTACTCTTGCCCAAAAACCCTACCATGTGTCTTATTTGGTATCAAAAAGCTATATGCTTTCAAGTTCTGATCTGATCTCTATTCTGGAGCATCCCAGATTATGAAAAATAAAAGACAAGCAGAGGCAATAGGTCATATATCACTTGAGAATGCTAAAAGAAATTGTCTTACTATCCTGAACTTGAGCTCCAGAGGACAGGAATAGACATGCTCCACCAGAGAATCCTCAGTGCCTAGCAAAGCAACAGCATTTCATAAACCAGCGGTTCTCAACCTGTGGGTCGCGACCCCTTTGGGGTTGAACGACCCTTTCACAGGGGTCGCCTAAGACCATCGGAAAACACATATGTAATTACATATTGTTTTTGTCATTAATCACTATGCTTTAATTATGTTCAATTTGTAACAATGAAATTGGGGGTCACAACATGAGGAACTGTATTAAAGGGTCGCGGCATTAAGAAGGTTGAGAACCACTGTTTAAACACTCAATAAATGAGTATTTCTTGCCGAAACCGGTTTGGCTCAGTGGATAGAGCGTCGGACTGAAGGACTGAAAGGTCCCAGGTTCGATTCCGGTCAAGGGCATGTACCTGGGTTGCGGGCACATCCCCAGTGGGAGATGTGCAGGAGGCAGCTGGTCGATGTTTCTCTCTCATCGATGTTTCTAACTCTCTATCTCTCTCTCCCTTCCTCTCTGTAAAAAATCAATAAAATATATTTTTTAAAAAAAATGAGTATTTCTTGACTAGCTGAGTACCCCAATCCAAGTAGACAAATTAAGAAAGATATAACAAAAGAATAATGGAGGCCTTATTACATTAAAATCCTCCATGCTATCAAGAGATAGACCACTCATTTATAATTAGTGAGCATTTACTATAGACTAAGCAGTAAATTAATCAAGAGAAATTAGTAAAATATAGACCTTGCCTTAAATGAATCACAATCTGGCAAAGGAGATAGACATAGTTTATTCTAATATAACCTGATAAGTGCCAGAAGTCTATGTCACATTTCATGAAAAGAGAGATCAAGAAGTTACTAATTCTGCATGACTGAACTATCAGCCAAGACTTTATAGAGCAAGTAGCATTTGATCTTAAAGAATAAATAGTTCACAAGATTAAGACCAAGACAGGTGAGACGGCTGCATAAGAATATTTTTCTAGTTTAAGAAACTGCTTGTAAACAAAGGTCTGTCTATACATAGCAATGTCTATACCAGCCGTGGGCAAACTACGGCCCACGGGCCGGATTCGGCCCGTTTGAAATGAATAAAACTAAAAAAAAAAAAAAAAGACCGTACCCTTTTATGTAATGATGTTTACTTTGAATTTATATTAGTTCACACAAACACTCCATCCATGCTTTTGTTCCGGCCCTCCGGTCCAGTTTAAGAACCCATTGTGGCCCTCGAGTCAAAAAGTTTGCCCACCCCTGGTCTATACCTTAGTTCGGGAAATGGCTATTACTTTAATATCGCTAGAATATCAGATTTGAGCCCTAACTGGTTTGGCTCAGCGGATAGAGCATCGGCCTGCGGACTCAAGGGTCCCGAGTTCGATTCCGGTCAAGGGCATGTACCTTGGTTGCGGGCACATCCCCAGTGGGGAGTGTGCAGGAGGCAGCTGATCGATGTTTCTCTCTCATTGATGTTTCTAACTCTCTATCCCTCTCCCTTCCTCTCTGTAAAAAATCAATAAAATATATTTTTTTAAAAAAGAATATCAGATTTGAGGGGGAAAATCACTGAAGATGAGGCTGGAAAGAAAGAATGGGGCTAGATTGTGACTAGCCTTTTCTGCCATGTTTGTAAGTTTAAATGTCATCCTCCAGGCAAATGTGTTTGAGCAGTGTATCAATTAGATCTCTTTTAGAATGTAACAGTAGTAATAATATGAAAGATGGATTGAAAGAGAAATAATCAGAGGCACAGATTTACTAGATAACTACTGTAGTGGTTTAAGTGAAAATTAACCAATCTTCACTGTCTACACAGTAAAATTCTAACTCAACACAGTATTTAAGACTCTAAACCATCAAAAGTGCACCTACCTTTCCAACTTCACTTCCTGTCTCTTCTTTGCCCCGCATCTTACAATCCAGCCACATCTGACTATATACCATTTCTTCAATCTCATACTGTTATGTCTTCACTCTCACACTATTTATTACTTCTGCACTAATAACTGTCAACAAACTCCTACTCATCCTTCAAGTAACAGGTTTTTAAAAGTTTATTATTTATAAAATCTTCCCTAACTCCATCTCTCCCAAAGCAAAATATTTATTATGCTTTCCCCTAGACTTTCATATCACATCATTCATATTACTAATACAGTACTTATTACACCTCATTGTTAGCTATCCATTCATCTATTTCCTCTGGCAGAATGGTGTAGCTGAAACTAATCATTTACAAATAAAATTCATATTAAATTGTACATATAAAATCATGAAATTAACCTATAGATACAGATAGATATAGATACACACACATATTTTGTTACCTGGTAAAACTTGAATTTGAACCCAAGAATATGACACAGTGTTTGCGGTTCACACATACTCATGTAAGATTCTAATAAAGATATAAAGAAGTCATCATGTTCTGGCCTGCATTCAAACACTTCTAAAATGACATCCAAAACTCTATTGGGATCCAGATTAAAGCATCCTGCAACAGACGAGATATACAAAATTCAAAAGTGATTATACATAATTTCTAGTAAAGCCATTAAACTTCAGGGGTGACTTATAAAACTATTTTTAAAAACAACTTCTTTTACAAGTTTGGTTCTCCTGTCCCAGAAGGAAATCTTTAAAATTTTTAAGATCAAGTCCATTCCCCACATTTTACAGATGAGAAATGTTAACTTTCCCAGGATTACAAAGTGAGTTAATAATGACAAGGCTGTGCTGGAGCCCAGGACCTATGACACTAAGTCAAGTAAACTTTCTTCTATCAGTTCTTAATTAATCAGGCTAGTGAAAGAGATCCACATTTTTAACTCTTAGCAAAATATAAAAATGAAACAATGCATTTTACAAGTTAAGCAAATAAAGAGGTTTTTTTTAAAATGTTTTATGCAGAAGTAATCTGGAATGTTGATAATGAGTTCATGAAAGTAGACCACCATTATTTTGTTAAGGGATTATAAATTTATTAGGTAATCTGGATATCAGATAGGCTAAGCCCCAAAATGGCACCAGCCTAGACCACCATTTTTAGAACCACTTTGCAGTTTATTTTATATACACAACAAAACTACAAAATATAATTGTACAACTGATTTATGTTTATGGGTTTTGGTAGCATTCTAAAGGGAAAACAGGTATACTACTGATTCTAAAGAGATGAGTGAATACCAAGGAGTTGAGAACATAAAAAGGGAGTGTAGATAACACAAGCAAAAAGAAGAAAATAGATGATCTAGGCAGAGCAGGAAAATGAAGGGAAGAAGCACTGAATAGGTGCTAATGATGGCTACTTATCCTTACTAACCTATTATGGAAAGCTAAAAAGGGCCCATGAACAGCCCTGACCGGTCTGGCTCAGTGGATAGAGCGTTGGCCTGCAGACTGAAAGGTCCCAGGTTTGATTCCGGTCAAGGGCATGTACCTTGGTTGCAGGCACATCCCCAGTAGGAGGTGTGCAGGAGGCAGCTGATCAATGTTTCTCTCTCATCGATGTTTCTAATTCTCTATCCCTCTCCCTTCCTCTCTGTAAAAAATCAATAAAATATATTTTTTAAAAAATAAATAAATAAAAAGGGCCCATGAACAATGACTTAACAAACCTATCAGCCACCCTACTCTTAATATGCACATAACCTCTTTCTTCATTCAGCTTCAGCTGTTACCATAATTATAATGCAATCACATTACATATGCATTTAATTTATGAGAATGCAACTATTTACACACAGCAAAAAGAAAAATAATTTAAGTGATGCAGGCTACTCCACCCACCATTCCTCTCAAGAAAATGTATGCTTATGACCCAGAGTGAGCATGAGATATAAATCTGCTGTTCCCTCAATTTATATCAGTTCACACATGCCTTACACATCAAGCTGAATAAAATACTACTATTTAAAATTACATATTTTTAATTAGGTGTAGCCCCTAAATGCAAAGCTAACCACTTCATTGGGGCAAGTAAATAAACATTAATTTATTTTAATTCAAGAGAAAAAAATGAGCAAGTGTGTTGAAATTAGGGAGAGATGTTACGTCTAAACACTGCACTTTATGGATGACTTCGGGGATTTTTCAAAGAAATTTCTTACATAATCTATTTTATAAAAGATTTACAGAGTTACTTCTTTAAACTCTACACTTAATTTTATTAAATCGTATAAAACTAATGTCTGATTCACAGTACAGAAAGTCCTCACTTAATGTTGTCATTATTTTACTACTTTAACCAAAATGACATATAATGAAACCAATTTTACCACAGGTTGATATAAACAAGCATTAAGTCCCTATAGCATCTCATCAATGTTATAATGAAATGATGTTGAAGGAAACCACGTTATTCGAGGACCTGTTGCATCTTAGCACTTACCTAGAAAACTGAACTCTACAAATACAAGAAGTAATTATTTCCTCTTTTTTAAAAAATAGCAATACTTATTTTTCTATTGATTGGTTGATGTTAGAAAGAGAAGGTGAGCCCTGGCCGGTTTGGCTCAGTGGATGGAGCATTGACCTGCGGACTGAAGGGTCCCAGGTTCGATTCCTGTCAAGGGCATGTACCTTGGTTGTGGGCACATCCCCAGTAGGAGGTGTGCAGGAGGCAGCTGATCGATGTTTCTCTCTCATCAATGTTTTTGACTCTCTATCCCTCTCCCTTCCTCTCTGTGAAAAATCAATAAAATATATTTTTTTTAAAAAGAGAAGGTGGGAAAGAGGGAGGGAGGGTGGGAGGCATTTCAATTTATTGTTCCAGTTATTTATGCATTCATTGGTTAATTCTCAAGTGTGCCCTGACTGGAGATCGACCCCATAGACTTGGTGCATTGGTATGAGACTCTAACCAACCGAGCTATCCGGCCAGGGCTCTTTTCTCTTTTTATAAAATCCAACGTTAAGAACACATTTTCTTCCATTTCTGCTGGTGTAAATATAAAATGTAAAATAGTACAACTGCTTTATAAAACTGGCAGTTTCCTTAAAAGTTAAACTTACACCTACCATATGCCCCAGCCATTTCATTCCTAGGTATTTATCCAAGAGAAATAAATTTCTATGTCCACAAATACTCATAAAAGATTTATAAAAGGACACTCTCAAATGCCCATGAACATGTAAATGGACAAATTGTAGTACAATATAATTGTAGTATAAGTAATGGACTACTCAGCAATAATACAAGTAACAACACAAATGATCACAAAATAATTATGCTGAAATAAGCCACACAACAAAATAACGCACTACATGATTCCATTTATAAAAATAATTCTAGAAACTATGAACTAATCTCTAGTGACAGAAAGCAGATCAATGGGTGCCTGGACAGGGGGACAGCGTGAGTTGAGGGGGAATAAAATACAAAGGGGCAAGAAGAAATTGAGGAGTGGAATGATAGAAATATGCATTATTTAGACTTTAAAAATGCACAGTTTACTGTATGTCAATTATGCCTGAATAAAGCTGAAAAAAATGCCTCCCAACTGCTCTAACATTGACAATAGATTATGAAAGTATGGTCTTGGCGGCCGCATTTGAATGGCCCTGAGTGAGTCTCAGCCCAGGAGCCTGAGGACTCTCTAGGCTTCTGGGCGCAGTTGGTCAGCGCCAG
Source organism: Myotis lucifugus (assembly GCF_000147115.1). NCBI lineage: Eukaryota > Metazoa > Chordata > Mammalia > Chiroptera > Vespertilionidae > Myotis > Myotis lucifugus. The sequence goes on along the minus strand of NW_005871050.1, from coordinate 14,018,215 downwards.
AGCTGGACTGAAGCTCCACAGTACCATGAGGCACCAGTATTTTAGAGATTATGGCATCTGAAACCCACAATGTTAAAAAAACAGAACTTTTATAATAATATTGAGGACCATTCCATTGATCATTCTAGAAAAATGATCTCTAATTTCACTAAGAACATGAAGGAGGTTAAGAAATCTCCAAAACAGTTGGCTGTTTACATAACTAGAACCGTTGGACAGGCTGTTAAAAGCCCAGATAAACTGCGTAAGGTGATCTACCACAGAAAGAAAGTTTATTATCCTTTTCCAAATTCTTGTTTTAAAAAGGAACAGTCCCCTAGAAGTGGGGGCTGTGATATGGCAAATAAAGAAAATGAACTGGCTTGTACAGGCCACCTGCCTGAAAAATTACACCATGATAGTCAAACATATTTGCCTAACTCCAGTGATTCTGGTTCTTCACAGACAGAAAGCACATCATCAAAATACAGTGGGTTTTTCCTGAGATTTCTCAGGATCATGAAACAATGGCACAAGTTTAGTTCAGCAGGAATTTGAGATTGAATGTAGCTTTATCTTTCTGGAAAAAGAGAAGTATAAGTGAACTTGTAACTCATTTGGTGAAGATAGAAGACCTTGGAGTGGTGGTGGATTGCCTTCCTGAGCTTACCAATAGTTTACAGGAAGAAAAACAATACATCTCACTCAGCTGCTGTGTAGACTTGTTGCCTCTTGTACAGTCACTACTTAAAAGCAAATTTAAAGAATATATAATAGTTGGTTTAAACTGCCTTCAAGCAATCATAAAAAGGTGGTGGTCAGAACTATCATCCAAAACAGAAATTATAAATGATGGAAATATTCAGATTTTAAAACAACAATTAAGCAGATTGTGGGAACAAGAAAACCATCTTACTTTGGTTCCAAGATATACTGGTAATATAGCTAAGGATGTAGATGGTTATTTATTACAGTTGCATTGGAAGACTTCATCTACTAAGAGCATTTGGTTATTCAAAACATCCCTGGACTATATGATTTCCAAACAAGTCTCATTGGAGAACTGTGAACTGTGGAAGAAATCAAAACCTTTTTCTTTTAAGCCACATATGAAACCACTAATGAAACCCTAACAATCTACTTCACATTGAAGTGGAAAAATATCCAAAAGGAGCAACTTCAACTTTAATAAGGTGAAAGTGCACTATGAAGATTGTTCACCTTTGCTGCATTTGGGATTTATATCATTACTTGGCAACACTGTTGAAGAACTACTGAATCTTAATGCAATCCTTCATAAGAATATACTTTATACTATGTGAAAAAATAAGATAAAAGTTATTACTAAGAAAAGCAATGACCAATCATCATTACTTTTTTTAAGATTGTGTTTTATAAGAAAACAAATGTGTGCAGCTATTTTCTTACGCTGAAAGACTTTGAAAGTTTTAAACATCATAGCAAATAATCAATACTAAACGTTTTTCGTCCACAGACATACTGTGTAAATAAAATGCCTTAATTATTAATAAGCCAATGTATATGATACCAAGATCTGTTTTTTTTAAAAAAAGTAAAACCAACCATGCTTCTGGCATGAAAGTTATTGGAATTAAATCAGAGGTTTCCATTCATGTAGAATGTTGTTAAAACTTATTCCACACCATCTTTAAAACTTATGAATATTTTTTAATATCTGAGATGTTTTTGCCAGAATCATTGTTATGCATGTATGTATTATTCCTATATAAAAGAGGTGAATATGTATTTGTATGTGTGCTTAACTGGAAAAGTTCATAGAGTTGGCTAATTTATATTCACTTTCTATTGTATATAGATTTCTAATATTTTCAGTTCTATATCATTTAAGCTTCATTTGAGTAAATTTACTAAATATTCCCCCCCAAAAAAATATATATAGTCTTGCAAATTCCCCAACCTTATAATTATTCCCACATCCATTAAATATACAAATTCAGTTACCAAATAAGAAGACAAAATACACATTAATATAATTTTGAAAAAAATGGCTGACTTATAATTACCCATTAAGTTACATATACACAAAAGTTGTGAATAAAGTCTATAAACAGCAACATGTTACATGGAAATGTATTTCATATATATTGCTTTAAAGTTTCTATTTTCATTGTGCTAGTGAACCATTGTTTTATTTAATAGTAGTACTCTATTGCCCGGCCAGTGTGGCTCAGTGGATTAAGCGTTGTCCCATGTACCAAGACGTCACTGGTTCAATACCTGGTCAGGGCACATGCCCGGGTTGTGGGCTTGGTCCCCAGTAGGGGCACTGCATGAGGCAGCCAATCAATGTTTCTCTCTCATCCAATGTTTCTTTTTCTTTCTCTTTCTTTCTCTCTTTCTTTCTCTCTCTCTCTCTCTCTCTCTCTCACCAATAAAGACATATTTTTAAAAAATAGTAGTATTCTATGAAGGCTAATCTATCAATGATCTGTACTATCAACTACCAATTTCTTTTTAGGTACAATTTAAGGAAGTAATCTAGAAGAGATATGTATTTTTATTTATGATAGATATCAACTTTTGCATCTTCCACAAATGAAAAACTGGCTTATGAATTTTCTATTAAATGTCTCAGTTGTCATCAGTTACTCCAATCAATTAGAATGACCTTTGCTACATAAAATGGAAAAAGTTACCAAACTAAGGATTTAGAAAATAATTTTTAAACCTTAGAAATTTGCTAAGTAACAGTTAAACTATTTCATACACAATGATACTCTAATAACAATCAATAAGCTTGAAGTGTCCAAAATCATTTTTTTCTAATGGCAGCTGTGGCAGAACATAGTCACTCTTGTGCTCAAGCATCTTAGAAAGGCTTTTGTCCAGCCCAAGCATCGAAAGTCATGTGATCTAGAGAGAAATCATAAGCCTAGCTCCCTAGCTCTATCACCAGCTACATTAATACACACACACACACACACACACACACACACACACAGAGCCTTTATGCCTCCTGAGGAACAAATAGGGAACCATATTAAAAGGGAACAAGTGGAAAAATAAGAAAACGGCAGGCCTGTAACAGTCATGTATTCATTCTTTCATTTAAATAAACATTAAATAATTAGCCAGTGTGCCAGGTGCTTGTGATACAGAGATTAAGAAAATGCCTTCCCTACCCTTGAGCAGAATTCACACCTTCTGGATGATACATCTTTGAAGAAAAATGCAATGAAAAGTAACTGAAGTTTCCCCCAAAGATGGACAAGATGGACAGTATATTAGATCAAGTGACTGCAACTACAGGCAAAGATATGATTAAACTGACAATGGCTTTTTTAGGAACAGGCCAAACTGAGATTCTTAACAACAACAAAAGACCAAGGTAATATTGTAAACATGACTGGATAAGATGTCCAGCCTGTACATTTCAGAGAAGAAAATGACAGTTTCAATCATCATGTTCCTGATAGAATGGACCTTATGAGACAAAGAAAAACCATGTTTTGAACAAAAGGACATGATCTGGCATCTAGAATTACTTTAGAAACAGGCAATGCTATGGCCTGATTGCTTATGTCTGTCCTCCCTACCCACCGCCAGAATTCATATGCTAAAATTCTAATGCCAAATGTGATGATATTAGGAAGTAAGGGCCTTTGTGAGGTGATTAGGTCATGAGAGCAAAGCACTCATGAATAAGATTAATGACCTTAAAAAAAGAGTTTCCGCCTGGCTGGCATGGCTCAGTGGTTGAGTGTCGACTTATGAACCTGGAGGTCACAGTTCAATTCCTGGTCAGGGCACATGCCCAGGTTGTGGGCTCCATTCCCAGTGTGAGGGATGCAGGAGGCAGCCAATCAATGATCTCGTATCAGTGATGTTTCCATCTCTCTCTCCCTCTCCCTTCCTCTCTCTGAAATCAATAATATTATATATATAAATATATATCTGTAGATATACATATATATATATATATATTTAAAGACAGAGTTTTCTTAACCCAGCCGTGGGCAAACTATGGCCCGCGGGACAGATCCGGCTCATTTAAAATGAATAAAACTAAAAAAAAAAAAAAGACCGTACCCTTTTATGTAATGATGTTTACTTTGAATTTATATTAGTTCACACAAACACTCCATCCATGCTTTTGTTCCGGCCCTCCGGTCCAGTTTAAGAACCCATTGTGGCCCTCGAGTCAAAAAGTTTGCCCACCCCTGTCTTAACCCTTCCATCATGTGAGGATACAGCAAGAAACCATCAGTCTGCAACTGAGGCCCTTCATCAGAATTCAAGCATGCTAGCACCTTGATCTTGGACTTCCAGCCTCCAGAACTATGAGAAATACTTTCGGTTGTTTATAAGCCACCCAGTTGGTGGTATTTTGTTATAGCGGATCAAATGAACTAAAATAGGCAATAAAGACCTATGCTAGACTATCCTATATAATAAAGAGGTAATATGCAAATTAACCTTCACACCCTCATAAGATGGCTGCCTAGGAGGTGGAGCTTTTGACACTGACTGGCATAGAAATCGACCAATCAGAACCAAATCTGGGTGAACTGCGAAGGCAGAACCTAAGGAGGGGGCTGAGGAGGGGTTTTAAGGGCAACAGCTGTTTGGTGTAAGGTGTAAGAAAGTGGTCCAATTTTTTAATGGCCGGTTTGGCAGTATAGTGCATATGGCTGGCAATCAGTCTAGATATAGGGATTATGTATTTTTGTTTGCCAAGAGCATCTCCTCCTGCTGCAAAAGGCTTTGCCACACATCCCCCATTTAAGCAATCCTATCCTATATAATCTATCTATATTAATAAAAGGGTAATATGCTAATTAGACCAGGTCAACCGGCCATCTTCCAGACATCGACTTCCTTCTGGACAAAGCCATGGTGGTGGGGGCCGAGGCAGAGGCAGTTAGGGGCGAACAGGCCGGCAGGGGAGGGCAGTTGGGGGTGAGATCAGGCTGGCAGGGGGTTAGGGGCAATCAGGCCAGCAGGGGAGGGCCGTTGGGGGCAAGATCAGGCCAGCAGGGGAGGGCAGTTGGGGGTGAGATCAGGCCGGCTTGCAGAGGCAGTAAGGGGTGATCAGGCAGGCAGGCGAGCAGTTAGGAGCCAGCGGTCCCAGATTGAGAGAGGGATGTCCAACCTCCGGCAGTTGGACATCCCCCAAGGGGTCCCCGATTGGAGAGGGTGCAGGCTGGGCTGAGGGAACCCCCCCATGCATGAATTCCATGCACTGGGCCACTAGTTTCTAATAAATCGCATTTGCAAAAAAGAAATACGTGTCAAGGCAAAAAACTACCAGAGAACCAAGATGAAGAGAAATGCACCTAACAAAATAAAAAATATAATGCTAAAAAAATAAACAACTGCTGCCATCTTTTTCATAGTAGAGAACAATAACTTCATAACTAGTCTGTAGTAGAGAAACTTTCAATAAAGCAAAAACTTAGGTAAACGAGACAGTCAACTGGCAGTCAAAGGGATAGGAAAGAATCAACACAGTAAGATGCTTCTAGGCAAAATGGCCCTTATAATCAAACTGGTCCAAAGTTAAATATTAGGCAGTCAAGATAATGTAATCAATGAGGTTAAATGTCCCATAATCTGCTCAAGAATAAAATCATTTGGCTCGGAGTTTTATTTTGTTTTTAATGTTTCTCTGGTCACTTAACAAGCAACCAAGAGGACTTGTGAGACTGAAGGGGCAGAGCTATCACTCTGTATTTCCCCATCCCCAGTCAAATCTACAACCTTCAACAACAGGTAACAAACGAAGATCCTGGGGGGTTTAGTGAAGTGGGCTTTGATTCTGGATAAGAAGAAAAGGTTAGAGTCTAAGCCAAAAAGAAGAACTATTTTCACACTCCTAAACTTAACTCAAGTAAACTAGCTCCATAACTAATTTTTAACCAGCACTTTTGATTTAAAGCAGGATCAGCATACTGGGTCAAATCCATTAGGCTTTTGTAAATAAAGTTTTCCTAGAACACACACACACTCATTTATTTACGTAATGCCTATGGCTGCTTTCATACTACAATGGCAGAGTTGTGTAACTGCAACAACAAAAAACCACATGGCCTACAAAACAAAACAAAATATTTGCTTACCCTTTAGAAAAAAATTTTGCTGAGCACTAATTTAGAAGAAAAGAACACCTAGCTATTGCTTTTTTTGAAAGGCATTCAGAAGAATAGAGTGCTTGTAAGTTTAGTTCATCGATCAAAGGACACCATATCTAACATCCTCTCCTCTAATTTCTGAAAGATGCATTTTGCCATCTTGATGCAGGGATCATTTGTGTGGGGTCTATGACTTGGCAGCTCAAGACCCTAAACTAATCACTACCAATTCCTACTTAACAAGTTTTTCAAATTTAATGTCAAACTTGAGATCACCACCACCATGAAGACTCATAATGGTTCCTTGTTTGTTCATGTAGTAAATAGCCCCAGATGATCTGACAGGGTATAAACATTTTTTTATATTTAGGATATAAACATTTTGCTGCACCAGAATCATTTAGGGAGAATGTCTTCTAATTATAGGATGATATAAGAATTTATCCTGTGTCAACCAAGTACCCTGAAATGTAAATGTAACTAAAATGCATACCTCCCAAACTAGATATCCGTTCTGCCAATGGCTGGTGAAAGAGATCACACCTGAGATAGATTTGTACGAGGTGTTATCTGTCTAAATTGTTCCTAAAGAGAAAACAATGGGAATAAACAAGGGGAAACATTAAAAAATGCCATGAAAAATAGAATGCTGTGTCAGTGATCTGCTCTGGCCAGATGAGACAAGGCCTGCATGGAATCTGCATTGAGGAGGAATTCAATAAATTCTAATGCTCATTGGAATTAGAATTCTTAACCTCAATGTTCATGTCAATGAAAAATTTCTTTCTTATACAAAGGGGGAGATGAGGGAGTCAGATAGCCAGACAGAAACAAACACTGAGCCAGGAAGATGAACTTTCTAAAATCCTCCATGTGAAGGAAAAGAAGCTAAGAATCACTATAAACTCTAACAGAAAGGAAGAAAGATTCATTCATTTTTCAACAAGTACTTATTCAGCATCCATATACCAGGCACTGAGGTTAGAGGTACTAAACAAAACAAAATTAGTTGTCCTCACGGAACTTACATTCCAGTGGGGGTCAGGAATAAAATACATTGCATTTTATACAGTGCTAAGTGCTCAGAAGAAAAATAGTGAGTGATAGGGAGTGTTGAGAGGGGTGTCCAACAACGGCTACTTGATGAGGCAACATCTGAGTGCTTCTGGACTAGTGTGCTTCACAATACACTTAATGGACTAGAATAGAGGTTTAACCAAGAAACATGTTTATACTCATGGAATATCCATGTGTGTCGTGGGCTTGCAGTTGTGATTGCCGCATTGTTCTTTAGAGACAGTAACATAAGCCATTTTCTATAAGGGCAAAAAGTTCAAAAAAAGAAAGGAGTGTACATTTTCCCATTTAGATAAAAGCACACATTCAAAAAAATCACTCCTTAAAATAGTCCCAAAACAACAAAGGACTAAAAAGGTTTTAATTCACAGGACAAAAAATAAAAGAAACAAGGACAGACAAGAGATGTCAATGAACAGGCAGAGAAAACAAAAACAACTGAGGAGCTTACACAGGACAGAATTTTTATGTGGGAATACCATCTTAAGAAAGTACATGGCAGGATACAAGGATAGACGAAGCTATAGCAAAGCAACACTGACAAGCATCTCAAGCTAGATCAAAATGCTTCAGGGGAAAATGTAGAGCCTACCCTGGAAAGAATAAAAAGGAAACTACAGGATTTTTTTAAATGGGTCACTGCCACACAGGTAAGCAAGTCTTACCTATGGGGTGGCTAGTCCTGCTGTTAAATTGACATCAGGAAGAAGTAGCAAAGAGAGTCAATCAGCTACCAGAACTAGACTTACTTCAAAGAAAAGGGTAAATTTAAACCAGAAGCTCCTTACCTTCCATACCTGTTGATCACCAAAAGCCAAAACTGGGTCCCTACACACAGCATTAGAGGAAGGGGATAAGGATTGGGATATCTCCTCTCTCTTAGTCATACATAAATTTCAAAAACAAAGAAAGAACTGAGAAATTGAGAATAAGCAACCCCTAAAATATAACCGGTGAAGCAGGGAATATAACTTCTCTGAGAGGTCTCAAAACCTAAGACATCTAAGTGTTGCAAAATCTTCCCTAAAACAGTGTAACACCTAAAACATAATAGCAAAAAATTTTTCCATTCTTGAAAAATCAGTATTACCCTATTTTTCTACCATTCATTGCTCTTTCTATAGAAGCCAACTATTTCCTCCAAATGTTCAATGCAAATTTAAAAAGTAAATTCTATTTAAAAGATAGGGAGAATAACACTTTCCTATCTGTTACACTTTTACAGCATCTGCTACACTTACTTTAATAGACTGTTGTAAATATAAAATAAGGTGCATATCAATGTCCCTGGTAAAGATATTTTTAAATCAAGTTCAAAAGAACTAAACATTTTCAAGTTTTAGGAGTTCACACCAAAGATTTTATTGTAGTTTCACATTAGCTTACTTATTATCTGTCCCCTTTAAGATTATTAAAAAATACTTACAATTAAAAATAGAAATACTAGAGAGAGCAGAAACTAATACAAACACCACAGGTAACAGTGACAAAAAAGATTTCTCATAAATATCATCCCAAATTTAATTATTACTGATAAAAATATTAAAGTACAAGCTGGACACTTCTTTCATTTCTTAATTTTAAAAAGCCTATAGAGAATACACTCATTTCTTCTTTATGGATATTCTGCACAGCTAAAAAAAACTATCTTGCCCTGGCCGGTGTTGCTCAGTAGTTAGAGCATTGGCCCACACACTGAAGGGTCTCGAGTTGAATTTCCGGTCAAGGGTACATACCTCGATTGCAGGTTTGATCCCAGCCCCAGTATGGGGCGGGAGGCAACCAGTCAATGTCTCTCACATCAATGTTTCTCCCCTTACCCACCCCCCCACACACACACACACCGTGGGTGAGGATTAACAAAAATAAAAACCTTATGTTAGTAACACATACTACATATAGATATATGTCTTACCTATTAAAGATTTGATATTTTCTAAGATTAAATCACTAGTAATATTTCCCGATAAGTCTTGCCCCAATTCAGCAATCAGCTTGGCATAGCCTTCATTCTCTTCTCTTAACAAATTGAATTTTTGCTGCTTATAACTGAAATTACATAAACATTATAAAGGAGATAAAATTAATTTCAATTAACAAGCTTGAATAAAAGTAATGTACTGTTATTGAATTTTCTTATCTCTAATATATAGATATAGATATAGATATAGATATAGAGATATATATATCATAAGAATAGCTGTTGCCGAAACCGGTTTGGCTCATTTAGGATAGAAAATTACAGCTGTTCATAAGAGACACCCCAATGTTAATTACACAGGTGAAACCAGTAACACAAAAAAAGATATGGCTAATCCCAAGGAACAATAACATAGCACTATTTCCATCACTGACTAAGAATATACCTAGGCAGGGGTCCTCAAACTTTTTAAACAGGGGGCCAGTTCACTGTCCCTCAGACCGTTGGAGGGCCGGACTATAGTTTAAAAAAAACTATGAACAAATTCCTATGCACACTGCACATATCTTATTTTGAAGCAAAAAAACAAAACGGGAACAAATACAATATTTGTATTTGCATGTGGCCCGCAGGCCGTAGTTTGAGAACCCCTGAGTCCTAGAGTATAGACATAGCTGTATTTTATTGGTAATAATGAAAGCACTGAATGTTATTTTAACTTTTAATATGAAAAAATATTAACATTGGTTTCACATGATAATGTTCACTGCTGACTCATGGGCTACTTTTAAAAGAAAGAAACAAGGACACATGTAATACCTTAATAAAGAAAATTTTTAAAAAAGAAAGAAACACAAGACACATGCTAAGAGCAACAAAATAAAATCTTTAAACTGCCTTTAGAAAGTTGGTGACAGAAGATGATTTGACTTTGGGTGGAGGGCACACAATACAATATACAGATCATGTACCATAGAAATATACACTTGAGGCAGTGCTTCTAGAGCAGTGGTTCTCAACCTTCTGGCCCTTTAAATACAGTTCCTCATGTTGTGACCCAACCATAAAATTATTTTCGTTGCTACTTCATAACTGTAATTTTGCTACTGTTGTGAATCGTAATGTAAATATCTGATATGCAGGATGGTCTTAGGCGACCCCTGTGAAAGGATCGTTCAACCTCCAAAGGGGTCGCGACCCACAGGTTGAGAACCACTGTTCCTGCCCACCCCACCTTCTTGGTGCCCGAGGGTGTATTATTTCCCTTTAATTCACAATAAAATCTTAACTTCACGTTTAAACTTTTAAAAAAAATAGATATACACTTGAAACTTATAAGATCCTATTAACTAATGTCACTCTATAAATTTAATTAAAAAGAAACTTCTAGTATTCAAAATGAGAACTAAAACACATACTCAGGTACTTGATGTACAACATAAAAATGCATGTACTTACAAGAGTTTTGTCTTGATTTTAACTGACTTTTGATTGAATTGCTGTGATTGTTTGATAAGCCCTAATGATTCCAATGTTTCTGGATCCAAGCGTTCCTTTAGAACTGTGTCTGAAACTAAATACTGTATTTGAAAATATTAAAGGCCATTTATTATTCAGCATTCCAACTGTGCATTCACAATCTTAAATACACCCAAAATAATTAATGAAAATATCACATTAGATATCAGCTTATAATTTATAACAAAATTAAAAACTTCAACAAAAATGATGACTCTCCAAATATTGAAAAATACAACATAGCTTTTTTAAAAAACTTGCTAAGAAAGTCTATGCATGGTATTTACAGCCTACTGAGTCTGTCAACTGCATTTTCTTTAAGACAATACAGCACTTAAGCCTTCTTTGATTTCTACTGTTTAGGTCAAATAATTCTAATACAGAAAAAACAAAGACATTCTTCTAGGTCTGAGTAATGGCATTTCTCCCTGTTTCTAAATTAATGAACATAAAATCGTTTCATAGACAATGATTACAACAAGTTCTTGAATCTATTGTTTTTAAATTACCTCCATTCTTTTTCTCCTTGCCTAATAAAGAGTTTATGAAAAATTGTTTGTTTAAAAGATGTCCACATCATTTCTTCTCACTTGCAAGATGCTTACCTTTTTACTCAGTTAGAAACCTATTAGGTCAGGAATGGTTTAAGTGATATGGTAGCATGCCTATTTCATAGACATAATTAGCATGTCTAATTTTACAAAGCATTCCATTTCAAAACCCAAATCATACCTTATAATCAACTGAATCAATATCCTTCTCCATTAACATGATTAACTGTGATTATAACTGTTCAATGTAAAATTTAGAAAGGGAATGTATTTTTTTAAAACTTACCAAACATGCTAATACCAACTGTGTAAAATAGTCTCTCTTGCTTTTTTCTTCTAAACAATTTGTCTCAATATCTACAATGATGAGGAGAAAAAAAGATGAAAATTTAACTGATTTTTCTAGACTCTCTCCAGAACTATAATAATATACTTATTTTCTTTAAAACTAGCTTATTTTAAAATATCTCATTCTGAATTTAGAAAAAAAAATTTTAACTATGTTAAGTATGAGCTGCCCTTCATATGCATATGAATGCTTAGCATTAATTTCTCCTGATACTGGAGACTGATCCTGTGATCAATGGCATATTCATAAAATGAGCTATGTTCTATGGCACTGGAAGAAACAGTTTCAAAAAAATACTGTTTTCCCATGGACACAGGCAATAGGGTAGTGAAGGCCTGGGAGGTGGGGAGGGGCTGGGAGGTGGGGTGTGAAGGGAGGGAAATGGGAGATATCTGTAATTCTATCAACAAAAATATATTTTAAAAATACTGTTTTCAGAAATGGAAATATTAAGTTTTTTAATAATATATTTTATTTAACATAAAAGATCCAAAATGTTTAAGCCAAGTTTAAATGACCACATTAGAGATGCTAAAGTAAAGATTCCTTCCTTGGGTGAAAGCTGAACTGGGTGACAACAAAGATTTCTTCTTATACTAAAGAACCTATTCCTCATGAAGATCAAATCTTTGACCTTGGCTACCTTGGTAGCATGTACCATGTTCTAACCAAGCTACCTTGCCACCAACTCTATAAAAAGAGAGTATTAAAATATATTTTTAACATCTTTGAATTACAAGTCTATTTAGCAAAAAAAAATTTATTCAAGATTTTGTTTTCTTCCTTCTGAAATATTTATAAAAACTGTGATCTCCATGAGTTTCAGTAAATTATTCAGAAAATTTCTTTCAAACAATTTTCTGGTCTGAAGTATAGAGGAAATAAAATAATTAGCTCTAAATGCCAAGCATCAAAAATTTCAACCAGGATTGGCAAGATTACAAGGCTGATCTCAGGATCGTTACTTTCACTGACTGCATACTATTCTCCTATTTTTAAAGTCAACTCATAATTTAGAATGTGCTATAGAGTCACAAATTTTAGTAATATAATAAGAAGTGTCCTCTAAGGGTTCTAGGGTCTTCCCAAACAGATGTCCTACCACTGCTTGCTTCAGTTTACTTTCTATTGCTATCACTAAGAATGAAGAGAGAAGAGGATATATCATCAAAGATATCTACATTTTCCTGGCCCTTCTCCATTTTCCCTTCCTGGACAGTGCCATTTCCCAATATTTTGGCCACTTTAGATAAGCATACAGTCAACTCAAGTGTATTAAAGGAATTTCAGGTGTAATTTATGCAATGTAAATTGCAGTACAATCTCAACCTCTCAATAAGACTTTTAATCCATGGGTATCTCGCTCATCTCTCCCCCCCCCCCCTTTCCAGGAGCTTCTAGTTGTCTCCCTGTTATCTGGTCTTATGGTCCCTCCTCAGCCTATAACTTCAAGGATACTGACTGTGCGAGGTCAGGACTAAACTGGGCCTATTATTTTAACCAACATGGATGTACCTACCATCCAAGGCCCTTAAGTCCCTAAGATCTACTCCCAAGGTTCCTAAGATAGAGCACCTGGGTAGCAGGTTCTTCTTCAAATGAATTCTGCTCTCCTTCCTCTTAGCCATCTGACTTGATTAAGACACCACTCTGTGTTCTAACCATGTTAGGAAATACTTAATAGGACATTAGTAAATTTCTTAGCTGATCTCTCTTCTCTCTCTCTCTCTCTCTCTCTTTCTCTCTCCCTCCCTCCCTCTTGTGCTATCACTTTAATCTCCCCTATGGTTTTACTAAAAAGCCCTCACTCAGCCTTTTCCAACTCTAGGTCCCAATATTACCAACCACTGACCCAAGGTCAGCACGTCAAGTTACATCAGACCTCCCCCCCCTTTTCAGGTTAATAGAGGTCTCAGATCCCTTCACCCTTACATGATTGTTGTTTGGTTTTTGTTTTTTTAATAAAATTGATATCTTAACCAGTTAAGGTATCTGGTCTTATGGTCCCTCTTCATTTGCGCTCATTTGTGGTATAACTGTTAAAATATTAGAAAGACAACATGATGTAGTAAAAAGATCATGGGCTCTAGAACTAAAAAGATCCAGGTCCAAACCCTGCCTTACAGGCTGCATGGCCTTAAAAAAAAGTAAAATCATTTCTCTGAGCTTCAATTTTGTGATCTCTACAACTACCATACACAAGTTGCTGTGAGGATTAAGATGAAATTAAATGTTTAACACAATGACTAGAACATAGGTTTTCCAAAAAATGGCACCTACATTATTACTATTTTCATCACCATCATCATCATCATCATCGTCGTCGTCATCATTTTTAGTATTAGAGAAGCTCATGTTCTTACTTCTATTGCCCTACCTTGATCTGGGGTCACCCTTGGATCATTTTTTCTGCCAAGGGTGGGGGTACGTGAGTGAGGGGGCAGGTGAGGGAAATTCTCTTTCCAACTTTGCTGTCCTAAATCTTGCTTGTAATAATGGGCTGGATAGGCTAAAAGAAATTTTCCAAGAGCAACCAAACATCATCTTCATGAATTCACGTTACTAGTAAAAAGCAATGACTTATAAGAATAATTCATATTACTAAATACCTATGAAGGGAAATATATCCCAATAAAATAAATCAAAAAAATTATTTAGACTTACTAAGCTGATAATTGATGAATACTCAGAGATAGACATAAAATATACTCCTGACACTATCAAAAAATAACAGCTTCCATGAAATATTATCTATAATCGTTTTCAGTCTTACAAATTTACAGTAAAAGCAATTTTTAAATTGAAATTTGTTTGTAACATAAAGTCATATCCATAGTGCCTGTTTTGAAAATGAAGTTTAAAAAGGTCTTTTGTTGTTGGTATAAACCAGGACAGTTTTAAGATTGAAAAAAGGCACTACTCATAATTATGCCAGGGAAAACAAAACAAGACTGGGATATATGGTCACCCTATCAATGGTCTGCGCTTTTCATTTCTCACAGAGTTCATACATTTTCACCAGTTTCTGCATTATTGCTGTTATGAAATCTTAAACATCCGAAAGGATCAAGCACCAGGCATTTACATTTGTTAAGATCAAATTCCAGACTCTCAGTAAGACATTTAACTAACCTATCTAATTCCAGGAATTAATGAGCTAAAATAATTCATTCCAGTTTGACAAACTCTTTTAAGACTTGTTGTTGTTGTTGTTGTCCCCACTGTTCCCATAGTGGAGGACATTTTCCAAGGAGGTAGCCTTAAGAGAGCAACATGTTGTTGAGACTGACAGTACACAGTAAACGTGACTGAACCCCATTAGGGCCTCTACATAAACTTAAAGATTCTGGCAGGCAGGTGTGGAGACCTACTAGTCTTGCAGCCCTAGGAGACAAGCTTTGTAGGTAAGTTCCCTTACTTATTAAACCTACCACCTACTAATCTTGAGCGGTCGGCCTCTTCAATTTCTCCTTGCCCTCTAAGGGGCCAATTTGCCAATTCACATGCATATGTGTCTAAACTATATGCAGTCTTCTCTGGATTTGCCCCTTTTCTCTTTTATGTAAATGGAATTATGCTTTTTTTGTAATATTCTGTAAGTTGCTTATTTTGGTCAATATTATTATTTTATATTTATTCATATGGATGCATGTAGCTAAAGAGCATTCATATTCACTGTTGTCTTGTACAGGTCACAGCCCCTCATTATATATTCTTCAGATTTCAGAAAGGTTAAGTCTTATTTTAAACTGAGTATTATAATATCTGGCAACGTTTGCTATTGGATCAAAGTTACAGAAAGCCTAAGACTGATGGGGAAAACTGCTCAGTTATTTTAACTCAGATCTAAAATTAAAGAAATAAATTTGTAACACACGTTATTTTTTAAATCCATACTTCCTATGAAGAGATACTACCTTTTGTAAAAGAAAATCCTTATTGGCGAGCACACCTGTGCCCTGTGCCTTTCCCATTCCCTTCTTCTTGCCTCCAGGTACGTTCTCTTAGCCTTTCCCTCTCCTAAGCTCCAAGCAGTCTTTTGCTTCTGTAACTTGTTTCCTGAGCCTTCGCAGCCCAACTGGCTCACTTGTACTACCTCTGTAACTTTCTAAATATACTTTCGCTTATAATTTGAAAAAAAAAGAAATATTCCTTTTTTATATTGCATGAATTCTTATTTATCTGAACAAATAGAGAAGGTGCTATTTCCAAAGCTGGTTCCTCATCCTCAAAACAAAACGAATTTTGATTATTTTGGCTTTTATTGCTCTTTCTAAAATTAAGAGTAATCAAGAGTACAAAAGCAAAGTAAGTATCTCTTGAGTGTCCTAAGTTTGAGATTCTGACATGTATGGCATAAGATTAATTATACTAAATTGGAATAACTCAGACTAACAGCTTCAGAAAACTTGGCTTATTTATTTTAAATGACTTAATTTAGCTCAATTTTATATAAAGATACAATCTGGGAAACTCAAACTATTTGAATTATAAACTTAGTTTATAAATAGTGATTATACTTATATTTGACTTAGAATATTATACTCTTTATAAAGTAAAAAGAAAACGAATATAGTCTAGATCTTAAGAAACATTTATACATTGGTAAAATCCTCAGGTTGAAAGGAAACAATTTAACACAGTACATTAATTTACCAAACAGCACTTTACAGGTAAAATAAAGGATTAATACCTACCTAGTATGCAGAATACATCAGCAAGAATGGAAGGCAAATCCTCACGAAATTCCTAATTTTAAAAATATAAGTATTCGTAGTAAATACTACAATAACACACCAGCAAGTATTATGGCTTCAGGCTAACACTCTTCAGCAATAAAACTTAAAAACTAACAAAACCTCAACACCACTATGTTGACAAAAATATTCTTCAAGTTTCATAATATAGAGAAATAAAAAATGGGAGATAATTATGGGAAAACATGGTTAAATGTCTACCATGAAATACCTGATTTAAAAAAAAAAAAAACACAGAAACCTAAATAAGCACCTCAGGAAATATTAAAGAGCACAAACAAGTAACATTTTTCCAATGAAGTTTCATGTTAGAAACCACTGGAATCTGGAGTACCTCACACCTACCTAAAGCAAGACTGTTAACATGGTACATTTTTAAACCAAAACTTTAAATGCTGTGCTTGTGCCTAAGCAACACTGATATATGCAAAAATCATAGTGGTAACAGAAATCTAAAAAATACAAAAACAATTACAAGCTATTGTTCAATAACTCAAGATTCTCTGAAGATGAAAATAATTACCAAAACCCCATCTTTATTTTCCTTGTGCACTGATGCCTGTAGCATTTGGAGAAAATGACCCAAAATTCTCCATTCGTTTCTGCATGAAAACTTCAGCACTTCCCGATCCCATGCCCAATTTTAGAGCCATTTTCCATTAATAAGGATCACAGTTCAACTATTGCAATTAGTTTGCTGGCATGATAGCAACCCTAAAATTAATCTATTTTCAGAGACTAAAGGAAAGAAATTTCATTCTAAAGAACAAACTGACATCTGTAAGAGATTTGCAAGATATGTTTCTGTGGCTAAGATATGGGATAGTGAGAATGAGACTATGAGGAAGCCATGACAAAGATAATCCAGCTGCAGAAGTATCCATCCTATATAATAAAAGCCTAGGTGGCATCTCGTGCGACAACCTCACATGATGTCATCACATGATGTCCATCACATGATGTCCACCACAAGATGCCCACTACAACATGGCTGGCAGGGGAGGGCAGTTGTGGGCGAGATCAGGCCAGCAGGGTAGGGCAGTTGGAGGCAATTGGGCCAGCATGGGAGGGCAGTTGGGAGCGATCAGGCTGGCAGGGGAGGGCTGTTGAGGGCAATTGGGCCAGCATGGGAGGGCAGTTGGGGGCGATCAGGCTGGCAGGGGAGGGCAGTTGGGGGCAAAATCAGGCAGGCAGGGGAGCGTTTAGGGGGCAATCAGGGTGGCAGGCAGGCAAAGAGTTAGGAGCCAGAAGTCCCAGATTGTGAGAGGGATGCCCGACTACCGGCAGTCGGACATCCCCCAAGGCGTCTCAGGTTGGAGAGGGTACAGGCCGGGCTGAGGGACACCCCCCACCCCATGCATGAATTTCGTGCACTGGGCTTCTAGTATATATATATATATAAAGAAGAAATATGGAAAATTAGGCCAGGACGCCATAACGGGTCACGACCGGACAGGAGGAGGTTGTGAACGCAGGTGAGGCCTGGAGCAGAAACGGGGGGCCAGTGAGCCACTGTACCTTTGCTCAGGCCGGCCCCCCCCCCGGAGCTGGAGCGCACACAGACACTGACAGGGGGGCCAGTCCACAGCCTCCGTGGCCTAGTGCAGGCCTGGACAGGAGACGTGGGCCTGCCTCCTGCCAAAGCAGCACGGCTCCTTCCCGCCTCCCGCGGAATCGGCCCGGGTCCCTCCCGGCTCCCATGGACGCCAGCAGCTCACTTCCGGCTCCTGCAGAAGCCGCACAGCTCCCGTGGAAGCAGCGCAGCTCCCCGCGGTGCACTGTGGTTCCCGCCGGCTCCAGCAGAAGCAGCGAGCAGCCTACTGCGTGCGATATCATGTGATGGGCTACTTGTATATATATAAAATCACTAAAGTCTCAAAGGAAAGGGGAAGGTAAGAACCAAACACACATTAAATTCTCTTGGACTATTCATTTTCAATAAAGTATTAGGCTCAGTTTCCATAACCACACTAAACCCTACATTGATGCCCAATTTACAGAATGAAATCAACTTAATTGCAGACCAGACTTTAGTCTCAACTTTCTTAAGGGCTATGAACTTTGGCTATGTCTACTTAAATGAAAGTAATCAAGCTATCTGAAAACCAGAAATACAGAGCAAGAAAAGAGTTTTCAAAGATGAAATATTAGTTAAGAAACAGACTATTCTAACTTGACTTAAGGTGGTAAACAAACTATACAGTGTTGTGCACCTGAAACCTGTATAATTTTATTAACCAGTGTCACCCCAATAAATTCCAAAAAAAAAGAGAGAGAGAAAGCGACTACTCCAACATAGCTAATGATGCTATTATCAGATAAAGACAGTTTAGGGATAAAAGAGAAACTCATTAAAGCCCTACTGCTCAAATACATATCAATATGACAGGGGGAGATCACAACAGCTAAACATAGAAGTTCTTTAAGACTATCCCCGGGGAGAACCAAGATGGTGGCATAGGTAAATGCCACCTCCCACAACCGCATCAAAATTACATCTACAATACTGAACAACCATCATTCAGAACTGCCTGAAAGCTGGCTGAATGGAAGTCCTACAACTAGAGAAGAAGAAAGCACATTGAGACTGGTAGGAGGGGCAGAGGCATGGAACGGGCTGGGCTGGCACCCAGGTGTGCCGTTTTTTAAATCTGGAGATTGTCTCGGCAGAGGCTGCCTACGAGGAGCAAAGGGGCCCAGCCCCACACCAGACCCTCAGCCCAGGGTTCCAGAGCTGGGAAGAAAAGTCCCCCTAACTACAGGCAGTAAAAAGCAGTAGGGATGATAGCTAAGTGACACTGAGGCTGCTGGAGACCCAACTGTTCCTTTTAAAGGGCCAGCACACACTTACTCGGCCTCAATACCTCCAAGCTCCAGCATTGGGTGGCTTTTGGGGACCCAGACACATATCTGGAGGAAGTGGATTGTCTGGCATCGGGGCAGGAACTCGGGGTGGCTTTCTCCCAGACAAGAGTGCTAGCAGGGATCATTGTTCTTGTGCTGGAATCTCCCCTATCATAGAGCTGACTGACAGAGGCCATATCTGACTCTTCATCAGCCTGGCTAACACTGTTTGCTCCACCTTGGTGATTCCCTGAGATCCCGCCCCATCCAATTTGCAGTCCCACCCAAGCTCTTTGCAGCAGCTTTTCCATATGAATGGCCTTTCCTAGCTCAGACTTCAGACTTCACTAAAATCTCTCAAACTGCAGCTGGTGTCAGCATGCCCCATACCTATCAATAAAAGGCCCAAGACCCAGCAATAGCACCAGCCTGCTTTGCATCACAGCTGGGCCTCGTCTGGGCACTTTCAAGCATAATACAAATAGCAGCCATCTGCAGATCTCTCTGTAGCTCCTGCCAGTTGGCCCCAGGCAGTGGCTGACTTTGCACCTCCCTGGAGGCGCCAGAGCCAGTGCACCCAGTGAACAGTTTCAGATCATAATAGATTACAAATCCACACATCCACAAGAGACACACTCAAGGGGCAGATTCAGTGAGCACCAAAGCCCCACGGAAGCAAATCCTGCTCCACAAGGTGTTTCCTATATAGCAGCTCTCCCACTGTAGTCACAGCTGGTCCTCACAGCCAACTGGCCTAGAGATCAATTCCTCCCAGTGACACCAACAGCAATAAAGGCTCAACTACAAGACTGTGCACACAGAGGTACACCTAGAATGCCCAGCCCAGGTGACTGGGGAGGCTGAGCCACTGGGCCTTACAGGACACCTAATACACAAGGCCACTCTATCAATTCCAGGAGACATAACAACTCTACCTATACACAGAAACAAACAGGGAATCAACAAAAATGCAGAGACAAAAAAACATGTCACAAATGAAAGAAATAGAAGCAAACTACTAGATACAGAGTTCAAAACCATGGTTAGCCGAAACCGGTTTCGCTCAGTGGATAGAGCGTCGGCCTGCAGACTGAAAGGTCCCGGGTTCGATTCCGGTCAAGGGCATGTATCTGGGTTGCGGGCACATCCCCAGTAGATGTGCAGGAGGCAGCTGATCGATGTTTCTCTCTCATTGATGTTTCTAGCTCTCTATCTCTCTCCCTTCCTCTCTGTAATAAATCAATAAAATATATTTTAAAAAAAACATGGTTATAAGGTTACTCAAAGATTTTCATGAGACCTTAAGAGACTTAGTGAGAATTTCAAGGATCCTAGTAAGAATGTCAAAGACATGAAAAAGGACCAGTCAGAAATTAAGCACACTGGGAGAGACCAAGATGGCGGCGTAGGTAAACACCGGAGTTTGCTGCCGCAAACAACCACTTCAAAAATACAACTAAAAGACGGAACGGACATCACCCAGAACCACAGGAAGGCTGGCTGAGGAGAGACTCTACAACTAGAAGGAAAGACAACGCAGAGGAGGCTCAGTGTGGAAAATACAAAGGTACCGAGGTGCGCGCGAAAGCGGGCTGGTGGCTGAGGGCGCGGTTGTCGTTTTCGGTCGGGAGTGAGTCTCAGACTCTGGGCTCCAGATCCGGGCGAGTCTCTAGGGACTCAGACTCAAACGGGAGAAGCGGGATTATCCGGCATCAGTTGGAACCTGAGGGCAGCTTTCTCTCCGAGGTTTGCAGCGGCTGCCGGGGTTCTGAGAAGCAGAGCCTCTGGGAACGGGACTGAGAGCGGCCATAACTGCTCCCTCCGCCCGCCCTGTTGATCCCGCCCCGCCCAAGCCCTGTGCAGAGCCATTTGCCGGATCGCCTCAGGCAAAGGCTAGATTAGCACCTCCCAGAGGACAGAAGTTTTCCACACAGCTGATTCTCGCAGCCAGTCAGCCTGGTGGTCAAATCCCTCTAGTATTAACTACAACAATCTGGGCTTAACTAGAACAAGACTGTGCACAAAGACCACAAGGGGGTGCACCAAGAAGGCATAAAAAATGCGGAGACAAAAAAACATGACAGAAATGGAGGATATGGAGCTAAAAATCGCAATTTTGAGGATTTGCAAAAAACTCGAGGAGAGCCTCACAAAAACTAATGAGACCCTCGATGCTACGATAAAGAAACTAGAAATTAAGCATACACGGACTGAAATAAAGAATATTATACCCAATAGCAGACCAGAGGAGCGCAAGAATCAAGTCAAAGATTTGAAATACGAAGAAGCAAAAAACACCCAACCAGAAAAGCAAAATGAAAAAAGAATCCGAAAATACGAAGATAGTGTAAGGAGCCTCTGGGACAGCTTCAAGCGCACTAATATCAGAATAATAGGGGTGCCAGAAGATGAGAGACAGCAAGATATTGAAAACCTATTTGAAGAAATAATGGCAGAAAACTTCCCCCACCTGGTGAAAGAAATGGACTTACAGGTCCAAGAAGCGAAGAGAACCCCAAACAAAAGGAATCCAAAGAGGACCACACCAAGACACATCATCATTAAAATGCCAAGAGCAAAAGACAAAGAGAGAATCTTAAAAGCAGCAAGAGAAAGAGACTCAATTACCTACAAGGGAATACCCTTACGACTGTCAGCTGATTTCTCAACAGAAACTTTGCAGGCCAGAAGGGAATGGCAAGAAATATTCAAAGTACTGAATACCAAGAACCTACAACCAAGATTACTTTATCCAGCAAAGCTATCATTCAGAATTGAAGGTCAGATAAAGAGCTTCACAGATAAGGAAAAGCTAAAGGACTTCATCACCACTAAACCAGTATTATACGAAATGCTGAAAGGTTTCCTTTAAGAAGAGGAAGAAGAAAAAGGTAAAGATACAAATTGTGAACAACAAACATGCATCTATCAACAAGTGAATCTAAGAATCAAGTGAATAAATAATCTGATGTACAGAATGAACTGGAGATTACAATGAATCAGGGACATAGAAGGGGAATGGACTGACTATTCTTGGGGGGGGGGGAAGGGGAATGGGAGATGCGGGAAGAGAATGGACAAAAATCATGCACCTATGGATGAGGACAGTGGGTGGGGAGTGAGGGCGGAGGGTGGGGCGGGAACTGGGAGAAGGGGAGTTATGGGAAAAAAAGAGGAACAAATGTAATCAGAACAATAAAAATTTAATTAAAAAAAAAAGAAATTAAGCACACACTAACTGAAATAAAGAATAATTTACAGCCCTGGTTTGGCTAAGTGGATAAAGCGTCAGCCTGCAGACTGAAGGGTCCTGGGTTCGATTTCAGTCAAAGGCACATGCCCAGGTTGCAGGCTCAATCCCCAGTGGGGGGGGGGGGTGCAGGAGGCAGCCGATCAATGATTCTCTCTCATCATTGATGTTTCTCTCTCTCTCTCTCTCCCTCTCCCTTTCTCTCTGAAATCAATAAAAATACATTTAAAAATATAATTTACAGGGTTTCAACAGTAGATGATTCCAAGAATCAAATCGATTTGGAATATGAGGAAGTAAAAAACACCCAGTTAGAATAGCAAAAAGAAAAAAGAATCCAAAAATATGAAGATAGTGTAAGGAGCCTCTGGGACAACTTCAAGCTTACCAACATTCACATTATGGAGGTGGCAGAAGGAGAAGAGAGAGAGCAAAATATTGAAAACCTACCGGAAGAAATGACAGAAAACTTCCCCTACCTGGTGAAAGAAATAGACTTACAAGTCAAAAAAGCACAGAGTCCCAAACAAGAGAAACCCAAAGAGGCCCACACCAAGATACATCATAATTAAAATGCCAAGGATTAAAAACAGAGAGAATCTTAAAAGCAGCAAGAGAAAAACAGATACCTACAAGGGAGTGCCCATACGACTGTCAGCTGATTTCTCAACAGAAACTTTGCAGGCCAGAATGGAGTGGCAAGAAATATTCAGTGATGAACAGCAAGTACCTACAACCAAGATTACCCTACCCAGCAAAGCTATCATTTAGAATTGAAGATCAGATAAAGAGCTTCATAAACAAGAAAAAGCTAACAGAATTCATCACCACCAAACCAGTATTATATGAAATGTTGAAGGGTATTCTTTCAGAAGTGGAAGAAGAAGAAAAAGATAAAAAATATGAACAATAAAATAGCAATAAATACATATCTATTAACAACTGAATTTAGAAATCAAGATTAAAGAACAAGAAATATAATGAACAAAATAAACTGGTGAATAAAATAAAATCAGAGGCATGGAAACATGGAACACACTGACAAATCTCAGAGGAAAGTGAGGAGGGAGGCGGGAAGAGATTAACCAAAGATCTTACCTATGGACACAGAAAATAGGGTGGTGAAGGTCTGGAGGGGGACAGGGCAGGAACGGGTGGAGGGGTGGCAATGGGGGGGGGGGGATATCTGTAATACTCTCAACAATAAAGACTTAAAAAGCTTAAAAAAAAACTATCCCCAGAAAAGCACAAAAAAAATCATACAAAGGAGATTACCTATCCTAACAGAAAGAGACTAGAAGCTTAAGGCAGCACAAGGGAAATTTGCACTAATATCAAAAAGCTCCAGGTCCTATCTCAATAATGCTTATTATTAAAGGTGTTCTCAACTGGACAGAGGATTTTATTTAAATAAGTTTAAAATCCAGCCCAGCAGAATAATACACCACTTGTAAAAATTCAAACTTAACTACTGGTTTACAATAAACACCCTAACACCCTTACAATTTCAGAGCTCATCTTTCAAGTCAAATACCAAACCACCATGAAAAGCATATAGACTGAATCTAACTTAAATCCTATCCTATATAATAAAAGCCTAATATGCTAAGTATCTGACTGTTCATTGGAACATCTGACCAGTTGCTATGATGCACACTGACCACCAGGGGATAGAAGCTCCAACCAGTAGGTTAGCTTGCTGCTCGGGTCTGACCAATTGGGACTGGGCGAGATGGGCCAGACACACCCTGGAGCCCTCCTGTGGTCCCTCCCCGACCCTGATGGCACACCAGTGGAGTCCCTCAGCCTGGCCTGCACCCTCTCACAATCCAGAACCCCTCGCAGGATGTCAGAGAGCTGGTTTTGACCAGATCCCTGCAGACCAGGTCAAGGGACCCCACCGGTGCATGGTCCTCTAGTTCTCTAATAAACAGCCTGACCAGTGTGGCTCAGTGGTTGAGTGTCAACCTATGAACCAGGAGGTCATGGTCTGATTCCCGATCACGGCATATGTCCAGGTTGCGGGCTTCATCCCCAATGTGGGGTGTGCAGGAGGCAGCCAATCAATGATTCTCTCTCATCACTGATGTTTCTATCTCTCCCACCCCCTTTCTCTATGAAATCAATATTTTTTTAATTATCTAATAAATAAGTGAAACAGATGCCCAGCCAGGGTGGCTCAGTGGTTGAGCATAGACCCATAAATCATGAGGTCACAGTGTGACTCCTGGTCAGGGCACATGCCTGGGTTGTGGGCTAGAACCCCAGTAGGGGCATGCAGAAGGCAGCAGATCAATGATTTTCTCTCATTATTGATGTTTCTATCTCTCTCTCCCTCTCACTTCCTCCCTCTGAAATCAATAAAAACATATTTTTAAAAAAGAGTAAAACAGAATAATCACATAAAGATTAGGAAAAAATCTAGTTAACGTATTCTAAAACCAGTAAACACATGAAAATTGGCATCAAGTGAACATTAGAGCTATGCAGCCTCAATTTAAAATAATTAAATTCTCAATTAAAAAATATAATTTCTAAACATAACCACAAACAAAAGAAAATGCTTTGATATGCTATATTGGGAGAAAAATATTCCTGGTCAAATTATTTTTTATAGTACCCATTTAAATAAACTATATCTTGATTTCATTACAATGCTAGGTTTTGTGTGTGTGTGTGTGTGTGTGTGTATGTGTGTGTTTGCCCTCCCATCTTACATAACATTTTTTGCTTTACTCACAACCAGACAAAAAGATTAAAATATCTTTATTTGTCTAGCAACAATGACTTACCAACATTACCTTAAAGCATTTCATTTTTGAAATGCAAATTATACACTTCAAAGATGTTTGTATCAAATGCAAAAGAAATAGACAATTATTACATTAAAAAGCATATACATACTTACACTAATGTCATTAAAAACATTAGATGCCTGTTCATGCTTTAGGTTCCCTTTAATGACATGGTACGATAATTCATAGAGAACTTGCTGGAAATCTGTTGACCATAAAAGAAAGAATGTAAGTACACAGAATGTAAGAAAAGCAGAATCTCTGAGGAAGACCTATATATTTCCTACTTTTCAGATTTATCATAAACATCAACAATAAGAAAAAGTATACTTCTAATGCTTTAGCATATTTTTTCCTTTTATTTTCACAAAAACACAATACTAAAAGAGTAGGAAAAAGTTAATGTTGGCTCCACTACTATAACATAATTACTGCTTGATAATTTCCTTCCAATCTTTTTCTATATGTCTATATATTTTACATATTTGCATTTACAGTGCTCATCATTTCGTATTCTGATATCCCCCCACTTTTAAAAGCATTTTATCATGCTATCCAAAGCCTCTAAAATTATTTTCATTTTCAGTGACTTCACAGAATGCCAGTAAGTGTATATAAACTAAATTAACCATTCCTCTCAGAAGCAAATTTCACAGATTTTTTAAAAACACTAGGTATATCTGCTACTAATGGCGGATTTTGTAATCAAAGAAAACACAATAGTTTCAAGAGAAACATCAAAAGTGCTTTATTCAAAGTAATGTCCATCGCTAGCTACACATTTCCCCCATCTTTCAGGTAATTTGTGAATATCATCCCAATAGAACTTTTCTTGTTTTGAGGCAAACCATTCAGAGACCCAATTTTCCACTTCTTCCTACATTTTGAAGTGCTGCTCAGAAAGTGCGTGTGCCATATATCGGAACAAGTGGTAATCTGAAGGAGCAAGGTCTGGTGAATACAGGGGGTGGGTTAATACTTCCCAGAAAGACCTTTTAACGTGTCTTTAACTGGTTTTGAAGTGTATGATGGTGCATTATCATGAAGCAAAATTACTTTGCCGTGTCTTCTGGCCCATTCTGGTCGTTTCACGATCAAAGAGTGGTTCAAATTGATTATTTGTTGTCTGTAGCGATCAGTATTAATGGTTTCACCTGGTTTTAGAAGCTCATAATACACCACACCTTCCTGATCCCACCAAACGCAGAGCATTGTCTTCTTTCCGAAGCAATTCCAGGGGTCCTCAAACTACGGCCCGCGGGCCACATGCAAATACAAATATTGTATTTGTTCCCGTTTTGTTTTTTTACTTCAAAATAAGATATGTGCAGTGTGCATAGGAATTTGTTCATAGTTTTTTTTTTAAACTATAGTCCGGCCCTCCAACGGTCTGAGGGACAGTGAACTGACCCTGTTTAAAAAGTTTGAGGACCCCTGAATTAGGCCTTGCGTCGATGTTGATGGTTAACCTGGATCAACCCATGATTTTGTGCATTTGGGATTCTCAAAATAAATCCACTTTTCATCGCCAGTCACAATTCCATGCAAAAAAGACTTTCCTTCGTGCCGTTGAAGCAACAGCTTACTGATGACTTTTCGGTTTTCCACTTGTCTTTTGTTCAGTTGATGTGGCACCCATTTTCCTTCCTTTAAAATCTTTCCCATTACTTGTAAATGATTGGAAATTGTTTGCTGAGAAAAGTTTAATCTTTCTGAAAGTTGTTTTTTAGTTTGACACACATCTTCATCCAATAATGCTTGTAATTGTTGGTCTTCAAACTTTTTTGGTTGACCTGGACGTTCGTTGTCTTTCACATCGAAATCATCACTTTTAAAACGTTTAAACCAGTGTTCACAAGTATCTTGAGATGGAGCATGTTCACCATAAGCTTCCCGAAGTATACGATAACTTTCAGCAACACTTTACTTCAAAATAAAGTAATGAGCCCTAACCGGTTTGGCTCAGTGGATAGAGCATCGGCCTGCGGACTCAAGGGTCCCGGGTTCGATTCCAGTCAAGGGCATGTGCCTTGGTTGCAGGCACATCCCCAGTGGGGAGTGTGCAGGAGGCAGCTGATTGATGTTTCTCTCTCATCGATGTTTCTAACTCTCTATCCCTCTCCCTTCCTCTCTGTAAAAAAATCAATAAAATCTATTAAAATAAATAAATAAGTAAAAAAAAATAATGAATTAAAACTTCCCACAAATGCTCTTTTTGTGGCACGAAATTCGACATTTTTAAGAGTAAAAATATCTATGATGTCAACACCTTCAGCAAATTTGACATATGAAGTTTTGAAGCTTGTTGTCAATACAACAAATAGCATACATCTCAAAGCGCATATATATTAACATATGTGTAACTCCATCAATTGAAAAAAATCCGCATTATGAACTGGTTCACCTAGTATATTCAAATTATTGTCAATTCAATCTCAGG
The DNA here is from genome assembly GCF_000147115.1 of Myotis lucifugus. NCBI lineage: Eukaryota > Metazoa > Chordata > Mammalia > Chiroptera > Vespertilionidae > Myotis > Myotis lucifugus. Next base: position 13,990,621 of record NW_005871050.1, on the reverse strand, counting down.
ACTGCACTGACAACAGGTAAGGAACAGAAGTAAATATAAAATTGAGTTTTATCCATACCCTACTATCAGAAATTTCTCCCCAAACCTAAATCTCTTTTTCCTATTTCCATCAGAATTTAAACTAAAATAATTGCATACGTACATACATACATAAAACAACAGTTCTATGATAACTGTCAACCACAAGAAGTCTCACTCACTAGTAATTAGCATAGCCCCCTTTCCTAAAGAAAAACATTTGGGGGGGAAGTTAATGGGCAAGTGAATACCTCCTCCTTCCAGCTATCTTTTTTTTCTTGAGTCCCATATACTAAAAACTTTATTTCCTTCCTCTCATTAAAAGCAGGGAAACCAGGAGCTCTAAAAATATTAATGTAAAACAAAGTCAATTTATAATCTCCTTTTGAAGGGAATCAAAACTCTTTCGAGGCAAAATTGCAAGGAATAAATCAAATATTTAGCCCTGGCCAGTTTTGCTCAGTGGTTAGAATGTCAGCCTGTACATCAAAGGGCCATGAGTTCGATTCCCATCAAGGGCACATATGTCAGTTGCAGTCTAGATCCCCAGTTGCATGTGGGAGGCAACAAATCAATGTGTCTCTTTCACATCGATGTTTCTCTCTCCCTCCCACTATCCCCCCCTCTCTTCTACTCTATCTAAAAGCAACAGAAAAATATCCTCAGTTAAGAATTTAAAAAAAATAATAATCAAATATTTAAAAAGCTTCTCCTTTGGTCTGACTACTGGTCACAAAAAAGGAATATAATAGAAATAAAAACTTTTATCAATCCCCCTTTAAACAATGAAAATATTATTTTATAATGAAATAAAACTGCACATTAAGTTATTTGTTAAAGAAATATAACCAGATTATCCTAATTCCTTGTGAAGACATATTTAAATATATTTACCTTTTATTAAACATATTTACTTTTTATTATATATAGTCTACCTTTTGCACAAATATGGTTTCATTGTGCTTATAATAAACGATATAAAAACTAAAATGCAAAGAAAAATTTTCTATTTATTAGTATGGTAGGATTATGGGGTCAATTTCAGCTTTCACTTTCTACTAATAAAATGTTTTCACAACAAATAATACTCATTTAAAGTTACCTAGATAGTTAAATTATTTTTAAAAAGCAATCACTCTTACAAGGACAAAACAGCTGAGCATACACCAAATTCCCATAAGAATATGGGCTCATGGGGCTGAGGGAGATCTAATCTTAATCACAGAAGATTAAAATAGAAAGCAAATAGCCCAGGTCATTTTTCTGATATTAAGTTACATAAAAACAATCACAATGTAATCCAAAAGTAGCAAAAAATGGTCCCAAATTCACAAGTTATTTAAATGCCCATTTAAGTGGTTAGGAACTCCTATTGTATTTTATCTATAGAAACAGTAAGTGGTGCCTTACTACTACCAGGTTAGCCCCAACAAAGTCCTGCAAAACCTACACTAAAGTTGAAAAACTACATTTACAATGGGGAGGAAAACTTACAACTCTTACACTAAAAACAATAAGTAAAAGACTTAAGAATAGCCACAAGTAAAAGGGACTTCTATTAGATGTTAATTGTGGGATTTGAACAATGAAGACACCAGTTCTTGGTTATGTGGAGTTATCACTAGAACAAGTCATGTTTATCAGCCATCATTATAATGTTATTTTACTGGGGGAAGGGACTTATAAAAAGAACAAGGTGGCCGAAACCGGTTTGGCTCAGTGGATAGAGCGTCAGCCTGCGGACTGAAAGGTCCCAGGTTCGATTCCGGTCAAGGGCATGTATCTTGGTTGTGGGCACATCCCCAGTGGGAGATGTGCAGGAGGCAGCAGCTGATCAATGTTTCTAACTCTCTATCTCTCTCCCTTCCTCTCTGTAAAAAATCAATAAAATATATTTTTTAAAAAAAAGAAAAGAACAAGGTGAAGTAGTGTGTGCAAGGGAAACTGCCTGCCTGAAATGAAATCATTCAAGGGAGGGGTTAGGGGAAAGGGCAGAGGAAAACACTACACACACTCAATCCCCTCAGATCAGCGGTTCTCAACCTGTGGGACGCCTAAGACCATCGGAAAACACATATAATTACATATTGTTTTTGTGATTAATCACTATGCTTTAATTATGTTCAATTTGTAACAATGAAATTGGGGGTCACCACAACATGAGGAACTGTATTAAAGGGTCGCAGCATTAGGAAGGTTGAGAACCACTGCCTTAGATAGACCAAAAGAAACTCTGAAGAAATTACATTCAGTTTCCTGCATGGACTACCTACTGGGGCACTCAAACCACAGCTTGATTGTTGGCATATAGCAGCCAGAGTGTGTATGTGTTAAGAAAGCAGGCAATGGCAAGCAAAAGAAGCACCAGCCGAAACCGGTTTGGCTCAGTGGATAGAGCATCGGCCTGCGGACTAAAGGGTCCCAGGTTCGATTCCGGTCAAGGGCATGTACCTGGGTTGCGGGCACATCCCCAGTGGGGGATGTGCAGGAGGCAGCTGATCGATGTTTCTCTCATCAATGTTTCTAGCTCTCTATCTCTCTCCCTTCCTCTCTGTAAAAAATCAATAAAATATATTTTTAAAAAAAGAAGCACCAGCAAATTAAGTCAATGAGATGCTCATAACTGTTTCTGGTTTTAATCGTGAATCAGAACAGCCATGCAAATTAACAATATCTGTGTGTGTGTGTGTGTGTGTGTTTTAATATGTTTTTATTGACCTTTTTAGAGAGAGGAAGGGGGGGAGGATAAAGATATAAAAACATGGATGAGAGGAAAACATCATCCATCCGCTGCCTCCTGCACTCCCCCTGCTAGGGATGGAGCCCGTAAACAGGGCATGTGCCCTGACCCAGAATCAAACCAGTGACCTCTTGGTTCATGGGTCAACACTCAACCACTAAGCGACACAGGCCAGGCACTGACAGTTATTAAAGATCCACACAGCCCCCATTTAAAACTAAAAGAGTGGAGTCTGCTCCGCACTCGGAACTGCCACCATGGCTGCCTACAAGCTGGTGCTTATCCGGCATGGCGAGAGCGCGTGGAACCTGGAGAACCACTTCAGTGGCTGGTACAACACAGACCTGAGCCCGGCTGCTGCGAGATGCCGGCTTTGAGTTTGACATCTGCTTCACCTCAGTGCAGAAGAGAGCAATTTGGACCTTCTGGGCGGTGCTGGATGCCATTGACCAAATGTGGCAGCCTGTAGTGAGGACCTGGCATCTCAATGAGTGGCACTATGGGGGTCTGACTGGTCTTAACAAAGCAGAAACTGCTGCCAAGCATGGCAAGGCCCAAGTAAAGATCTGGAGGCGCTCTTATGATATCCCATCACCACCAATGGAGCCCGACCATCCCTTCTACAGCAACATCAGTAAGGATCGCAGGTATGCAGACCTCACTGAAGATCAGCTACCCTCCTGTGAGAGTCTGAAGGACACTATTGCCAGAGCTCTGCCCTTTTGGAATGAAGAAATTGTGCCCCAAATTAAGGAGGGGAAACAGGTACTGATTGCAGCCCATGGCAACAGCCTTCGGGGCATTGTCAAACATCTGGAAGGTCTTTCTGAAGAGGCTATCATGGAGCTGAACCTGCTGACTGGTATTCCCACTGTCTATGAATTAGACAAGAACTTCAAGCCCATCAAGCCCATGCAGTTCCTGAGGGATGAAGAGACCATGCGCAAAGCCATGGAGGCTGTGGCTGCCCAGGGCAAGGCCAAGAAGTGAAGGCGAGCAGGCAGACGACTTTCCCAAGGACATCCTCTCTCCCATCCCATTCCTCTGCATCTCTTCTGTGTACATGTCACACTGACCACATCTGTAGGCATCTTAGGTTGTAGCTGCAGATGGGGACTGGTGGCTCCCAATTTTGTGTTAGCCATTTTGTCTCCTGCACCCACTCCCTTCATGCAATCTAGTCAGAATGGCCCTTCTGGGGCATGGGTCCCCAGTCTAAGCCAAGGGAGACTCTTATCTAAGAGAGTCCAGAGGTAATAACTCTTGGTTTTTTGCTAGTGTTTTGTTTATTACTAAGGACCTGCTTGAAAGTAGGGGGATAGGGAGGAGCCATGTTAAGGCGTGACCAATGAGAGGCAAGAGAGCCCTAGCCTGTTTGTGTTCCTGAGAGCAGTCCTGTGCTATGCTGCAGTCAGGTGAACTGACTGGGGGCTCTAGTCATTCCAGTGGAAGATGAATGCCTGGTGATTCAAACAAACATTTCCTCCTTGACCCCAGAAAAGCTGGCTCCAGAAGATTGGGATCAACCCTGAATGTTTACGTGTTGCATTTACTTTTACCAAAAAAAAAAAGCATATCTACATAAAATACAAAACAAAAACCCTTCTGGGGTTTTTACTGACGGTTGAACTATTCCCACATGTGGTCATCATAAAATAAGCCATTCCTCACACCAAGGTGGGATGAGCTCCTTGACTTGTAGGAGTTATCCTGCTGTGTTTTAGAATCCCTCCCCGGCATTGTTATTATAGTCTCATGGCATTGAAATGTCTCTTGATCATGTCCAGGTGTGTCTTTTACTGTGTGAATTCTGAATCATGTTCCAGTTGCTTGGCCCTGCCACGTGGGCCCAGTAAGCATTTTGAGCATAACTACCAAGTCTTTTTCAGATCAGTATAATAAAGGAGTGATGTGCAAATAAATAAATAAATAAATAAAACTAAAAGAGTAATCAGCCTGTGTTATGCTAGTTACACTTTTTATAAAAATTCTTTCTCTTACCCACTTAGGGTTTCAATCGCAAACACGATGAAGTTAACAGAAGTTAAAATTTTGTTTTAAACAGGAGAAGAAAATAAAATTTAGTATCTAAGTGCTTTTAGAAAGGAGTCTTTTTTTACTTTCTTACACTTCTAGCAGTCAATTGATTTATTCAAAAAACAAGGCATTATATCAACCTCAGAAATCTTTATGAAAAAAAAATTTTAAAGAAATCTTTATGGCACAGAGCGATGGCGGCGGCTCCTTCAGGCAGCTGAAGGGGAATTTAGGCCCGGAAGATCCGAGTCCATCCATGGTGGGGAGAGGGCAAGCGTGTTCGGCAGGAGCCACAGCTGGGGCAGCGCTTGGACTGTCCCACCCGCCCCTATTGTGGCTCTGGGAGCGGCTGGGTGACTGGAAAGCGATGGTGAAAGCAGGCCGTGAGGGGGGCGGAGCCGGCAGCCCACCCGCAGTAGTGGCAGCGGCGGCGCCGCCTCCCAGAGCTCAGACCCAGGAAGCGGCCGGGAGGGCGGGTTGGAGCTCAGAGTCGGGAACAGGTACCAGCTGAGCCGGAAGATCCGCAGCGGCTCTTTCGGAAACATCTCTCTATCTCAGTACGGACATTGTGGCGAGAGAAGAACTTGCAATCAAGCTTGAATGTGTCAAAACCAAATACCCTTAGCTCCACATCGAGAGCAAAATCTACAAAATGATGCAGGGAGGAGGGAGAGGCCCGCAGAGGACCCGGCCAGAGTGCTTGCCCTCCAGCGGCCACAGCAGAAGGAAGTTTCTCAGGCACAACTTTTAAGGTGGTGAGGAGTAGAACGAGGTGACTCAGGATGTGGCCTTCATGGGGGGAAGGAGCCACGTGCTGGGGGGGGGGAATAAAACTTCCCAACTTAAAAGCCTTGTTGACTGTTAAGGAGCAGCACCTCTGAACTCCCAAGCTAGGGCACCCCTGTCATCTGCACAGGCAGGAGCACCCCTCGGAAGGATCAGACACGTCTCTAGGCGGAGCTCAGTGCCTGTGGCCAGCACTGCTTCCCGCCAGAACCCTGCTCTAGGAGCCGGTGCCACTGCTCCCAGTCTTCCCTGGCCCTTCTCCGGGACCTGCCAGTACACCCGGACTCTGCCCTTCCCCACACAGATCCGGGTTCCCCCAGTTTCAGACGCATCCTCAGTGGCTGCTATCCAGGTGTAAGACTTGTGTTTTACTTTATTTTTTTATTTTTTTTGTTAATCCTCACCTGAGGATATTTTTCCATTGATTTTTAGAGAGAGTGGAAGAGACAGGGAGAGACAGAGAGAAACATAGATGTGAGAGAGACATCCTTTGGTTGCTTCCTGCACATACCCCAACCAGGGACGGGGATCGAGCCTGCAGCTGGGCATGTGCCCTTTGACGGGAATCGAACCTGGGACCCTTCAGTCCACGGGTTGACGCTCTATTCACTGAGCCACACCAGCCACAGGGCAGGCCTGTGTTTTAGAGAATGATTGTATCCAGAAAAGCGAGCGCCTCCTGGGAGTGTTCTGTGAACTCACTGACCAAGACAGAGACCACGCTGCGCCAGGCAGAGAGGAAGTGGACATCACCTTGCCCAGAGAGCAGGGGCTCTGCTGTTAACCAGCCTTCTGCATGCGTCCCCATGGGTACTGCAGGTCGCTTGTTGCTGACCCGGGGAAAGGGTCAGCGTGTGGTACACAGGGACAGCAGGTGAGGAGTGAGCACCAGTCCAGCAAAATGCACCACAGCTCACTCTGCAGGTCCCCAACCACGAGGGGTCTGGAAAAGGACAGATAAGCCCATGCTTCCCTCTCCTCCCCATAAATTCAAGATTTTACCCAAAGCTCTGGTTTCTAGCAGTGAATACAGAGTTGCATTCATCTGTCTCCTAGTAAGCAACCTTGTGTCGACTTTGACAAGTTTCTTGCACCTTCATCTTCCCTTCCTTCCTCTCTCGACCCCACTGTCTACTGGCAGCCCCCTTCCCCCGCCCTTGGACTAGAGGTTAAAGCAGCTCTAATCCATCTAAAGGCAGGTGTCCCTGCATGAGTCCCATCAAGGAAAGACGGTCTGACCTCAGGAGGCTGGGATGGACTATTTCCGGCTTTTTCAGAATATTACACAAATCATTAAAGCATTATGGAGACACCCAGAAATTAAAAAAAAAAAGAAATCTTGATGAATGGTCATGCAATTTTATAAACAGGATGAATCGAAAAATAAGTTTGGGGACTCAAGGCTAGGAACATTAAGTTTTAAAACAGTTCTTACCCAAATGACAGAAAAACTAGCTCATTCATTTGTTAAAAAATGCTTTCCCCTCAAAAAAAAAAAAAAACCAACAAATTTTCTTTAAAATGTATATAATCTCACCCGACCACAGGGCTCAGTGGTTGACCATCAACCTATGAACCAGGATGTCATGGTTCGATTCCCAGTTGGGGCACATGCCCAGGTTGCGGGCTCGATCCCCAGTGTAGGGAGTGCAGAAGGAAGCCAATAAATGATTCTCTCTCATCATTGATGTTTCCATCTCTCTCTCCCTCTCCCTTCCTCTCTGAAATCAATAAAAATGTATTTTTAAAAACAAATATATAATTTTTGATAAAAACAAAAGCAAACTTATCTACAGAAAATCATTCTGTTCTTAATTTTCTACTCACAATGGCATAATTTAAATAACTACAATGAATTTTATCTAAAAATTTTGGGGTTAAAATAGAATATTGGCTGTGAATTGTTTTTCCCAAATTGAAAAAAATGTTATGGTTTCTATCTCAATGAAAGCTACATAGGAAAATACTTTAAACTTACTAAACATAATTGCTTTTGTTTTTGCCCCTCCTTTTCTAAATCCATATGCCCAATTTTAAATTAATGAATGTTAAATAGTAACATCATTCAAAATTAAAATAACTGGAAATTTATATCCTCTTTAATTACATAACATTTTACTTAATAAGCCATATTTGTGGTATGCAGTACACAACACCTTTGCTTTTAATGTTTTCCATGACAACTACCTTCAACAAGATCCCGGATACCACCTAAACATAACCAGCTTTAGTAAAAACACTGAACCTGTTTCTGGAAATTTCCTAGTGTAAATAAGATCACAATCATTTTACTTTCCATACTAGCTTTTCTCTTCTGTTTATGACTAATAACTAGTCTATGTAATTTTTCATATAGCTAGCAACTGTATTATAAAATCCAAGCTATATCATGACTATTATGCAAGTTAAATAGCATCCTTATACAAAGATGTATAGTCTTACTATAACTATAGTTTTAAATCTGAACTGTAATATATTCACATAAAAGCTTTACATAATGTGAACTATCTTATACCTTTTGTTTGCATTCATAAATATTTGATGAAAACAGGATATTTATTAAAATTGATCAAGCCAAAAAAAATAGCAATGATACTTTTAAAATTCTTACCTCTGTAAGTCGAACTATCATGGCTTTTATTTTCACTGAGAATCCGACACAAATGCAAACTAGAATAAAACAAAAGTAGTCTGCATTAATTTCAAATCTTAACAAAGATGATCCTTACAGAGCAAATTATATCAACTAAAAATATCAACTAAAAATATTTGAAAATGTATTCAATGTCAAAATCCATTAGTTTAGAATGAGAATAAAACAAACCTAAAAGCCATAATTGGTCAAAACTGGAGGATGCTAGTCAATCAATTCATTATTTTTAAAACTGGTAAAATTAACTAAAAAAATCAATCACTTATTCTGCCTTCATATATGAACCAACGGTTGATAAGAATGTCTCTGTATTTAAGTATTTCAGCTAATAAATAATGATGCAATGATAGAAATACATTACCATTTTAAGACTCCTAATAAATTAAAAGACCTAGGCATCTATGAATGACTGTTCACATTACAAAAAGAGACAATCAGACATTATGTGCTTCCTGATCCTGATAAAGGAATATTACCACCCATCTATGATGTTGACTTAAAAAAAAATAAAAAAGGCATGACCTAAATTCAGACTGTGGAAAAGTCTATAGGACAGTGATGGCGAACCTTTTGAGCTCGGCGTGTCAGCATTTTGAAAAACCCTAACTTAACTCTGGTGCCGTGTCACATATAGAAATTTTTTGATATTTGCAACCATAGTAAAACAAAGAGTTATATTTTTGATATTTATGTTATATATTTAAATGCCATTTAACAAAGAAAAATCAACCAAAAAAATGAGTTCGCGTGTCACCTCTGACACACGTGTCATAGGTTCGCCATCACTGCTATAGGGCAATGACCCAATCTCTTCAACAAATATATTGCTAGGAAAAATAAAGGATGGTGGGGGATCCTCAGAGTAAAAAAGGCTTTAGAGACATATCAATCACAATGTATGGATCCTTATTTGAATCCTGTCTGAAACAAGTATTTTAAAAATTAACATTTATGGACCCTGGCCAGTTAGCCCAGTTGGTTAGAACATCGTCCTAATACACCAAGGTTGTGGGTTCAATTCCCATTCAGGACACAGACAAGAATCAACCAATGCATGCATAAATAAGTGGGACAACAAATCAAGGTTTCTCTCTCCCTCTCTCTCCCTCTCTCTCTCTTCTGTGTGCGCTCTCTCTCTCTCTCTCTAAAACAAATTTTAATAACCTAACATTTATGAGTCAACTTGAATATATGAGTAAAACTCTATCTTTAAGAGATAGATGCTGAAATATTTACAGATGAAATTATATTTATTTCAACAGAATGGGGAAATGGGTGGTATATAGATGAAACAAGATTGGCCAGCAGTTGACAACTATTGAAATTGGTTGATGATGTATCATTGAGGGGTTATTATATTACTAGTGCTCCAGTGCACGGATTCATGCACGTTGAAAGGAAATTAATTAGAAGGTGGCCGGAAGGTCTGGGCAAGAAGGGCCAGACACGCTCTGGGGCCAACCTTCAGCAGTCCCTCCCTGGCTGGCCGCACCTGGGGTGGTGACATGGCTCAAAGGGCATCTGCGAAGTGAGTGGGGTCCCTCTGGAAGGTGGGGGTCCCTCAGCCTGGCCTGTGGGGATCAAGCCAAAACTGCCTCTCTGACATCCCCCCAGGGGTCCCAGATTGTGAGAGGGTGGTTCTCGGGTGACACACCCCAGAATCATGCTCCCTCCTCTGGTTCTGGGATGTGTCACCCAAGAACCACACTGCTAGTACAGAATATATATATATTCTACTTCTCATGGAGCTTCAATAAAGTCTACTAAAAACAAAAAATGAGCCCTAGCCAGTTTGGGTCAGTGGATAGAGCATCAGTCTGCAAACTGAAGGGTCCCAGGTTCGATTCCGTTCAAGGGCACATGTCCGGGTTGCAGGCTGGATCCCCAGTAGGGGGCGTGTAGGAGACAGCCAATAAATTATTCCCTCTCATCATTGATGTTTCTATCTCTCTCTCTCCCTCTCCCTTCCTCTCTGAAATCAATAAAAATATATATTTTAAAAAGAAAAAGAAAAACAAAAAATGAAAAAATACTTGTATTTGAATACTTCTTCATTAGATTAACTTAAATACAACAAACAATAGGTATACAGGCTATAGTGAAAAGAGGTATGCTCAACTGGAATTCCAGAAAGGAAAGAGAGAACAGGGTAAAAGCAATATTTGAAGAAATAATAGCCAAGAATTCAGTTTTCCAAAACTGAAGTGAAATCCACATCTGGGAACATTATAATAAAGCTACAGAAAACCAAAGATAAAACCATTTAAGCAACTCAGACAAAAAGTAACAATATTATCTTCATGACTTCTCAACAAGAAGACTGAGTGCCAGAGAGAGCTGAAAGATACAGTCAAGGTGCTAAAACAGTATCTGCCAACCTAAAATTCTATATTCCAAAAGACAGAGTTCCAAGAAAAGGCAAAATAAGAACTGAACTTCAAACAATAACTGATTTCACACACTGAAAGAAAAGCTTAAGGACATTCTTTAAGCAAGATAAAAATGATCCTAGATAGAACCTTGCAGTGGCAGCAAGAAATGATGTGTACCCACTCTCTCTCTCCATTTCTCTCTCCTTCTCTTCCCCTCCCTATCCTTGACTCTGGCCCTTGCTCTCTCTCTCTCTCCCAAAAGCACAGGCAACAAAAGAAAAAACAGACAAGTGGAACATCAGAGTAAAAATTGTATGGCTTAGAAATTAAAAATGGCAGTGGAGTAAGTGGATGCTACACAGACACACTCCTAGGACCAAACTGGAATTACAACTAAAATACAAAAAAAATGCCGAATAATCAACTTAAGCCTAGCTGGCAAGAACCCTGATAACCAAGGACAGAAAATGGAGACTGCACAGAAACTAGTAGGAAGGATGGAGCCTTGAAAGGGCTAGCTGGGCCCCCACAGACAGTAGCTGAAGTCCTGGAGAGATATCTCAGCTATCAGGGGTTGCCACTGAGAACTCTGGGGTCTAATCCCCAAGCTGGGCCCCCAGCAGAGCACCATAACTGAGAAAGGTGCCCAGGTAACATCTGGCTGTGAAAAGCAGCAGGGTTGCTATCTGCCAGGGAGAGACAGCTGGAAATGCAGGCACCCTCTTAAAGGGCCAGCACACCAAATTTCATGTGCAGCCACTCAGCTTGGGCTCCAGCAGAGGGAGGGCAGAGTGCACTGGAGCTGTGTGAGCAGAAACCAGGTTGGGGCTCTGGGGTTAGAGCTCAGAAGGCAGATATCCCAGTTTCCTGTGCTGAGTCACTCCCTCATGCTAAGGAGGACATCTTTCTCAGGCAGCCCTTTGCTATCCAGGTGGTTTTTGCCTGGAGGAAAGACAGTTGCCCCACCTATTGGAAAACACCTTGCCCCACCCTGTGGAGTTTCTGAGGTCCATTAAGAGACTGAGAATAACAGTTAGCCTCCAGGCATAAGCAATTGCCCCACACTGTTGGAAAACGTCTCTCCCCACCTATGGATGATTGCCTGAGGCTACTCTAGACTGAATGCAATCAGTCTGCAGGCAGAGGCAGGTCTCCGGAGGCTCTGAGTTTTTGCCTGATCTAATTAGTCAGAAACTGCATCTGACACTGTCCTGCACTAGAGACTGGGAGGAGTAGCAGATCAACCTAATACAGTGGTTCTCAACCTTCCTAATGCCGCGACCCTTTAATACAGTTCCTCATGTGGTGGTGACCCCCAACCATAAAATTATTTTCGTTGCTACTTCATAACTGTAATTTTGCTACTGTTATGAATCGTAATGTAAATATCTGATATGCAGGATGTATTTTCATTGTTACAAATTGAACATAATTAAAGCATAGTGATTAATCACAAAAACAATATGTAATTATATATGTGTTTTCTGATGGTCTTAGGTGACCCCTGTGAAAGGGTCGTTTGACCCCCAAAGGGGTCTCGACCCATAAGAACCGCTGACCTAATACATAGTCACAAACCCAAACCCAAATGGGACCAAAAAAAAAAAAAACAACCTCCAAACAAAAGAACAAGAGTATTCTCCAGAAGACGAGACAAATAAAATGGAGAAAATAAATTTATCAGGCATAGAGTTCAGAATATGGCAAAGATACTCAACAGCATGAGAAAAGATATACTAACTATGAAGAATGACATAGCACTAATAAAGAGCAGAGTGGAAGGAATACACAGTTGATTAGGGGAAGTCAAGGATTGGATCAGTGAATTAGAAGATAGGATAGAAAAAAATCACACAATCAGAGAACCAAAAAGAAAAAACAATTAAAAAACAGGACAGCTTAAGGGAACTGTGGGACAACATGAAACATAACAATAGTCTCATAATAGGTGTGCCAGAAGGAGAAGAAAATGAACAAGGGATAGAGAACTTGTTTAAAGAAATAAAGGCAGAAAACTTCCCTAATCTGAAGGAAAAAGTCACTCAAGTATACAGGAGGAAAAAAAAAAAGTATACAGGAGGCACAGAGAGTCCCAAGCAAGAACCTAAATAGCACCACATCCAGACACATCATAATTAAAATACCAAAAATGAAAAACAAACAGAGAGTCCTAAAGGCAGCAAGAGAAGCAATTTGTTACCTACAAAGGAGCTCCCATAAGGCGGTCAATTGATTTCCCTGAGAAACTCTACAAACCAGAAGGGAATGGCATGAAGTATTCAAGGTAATGAAAAGCAAGGATCAGAAACCAAGATTACTATATCCAGCAAGGCTATCATTCAAAATAGATGTCGAAATAAAGAGCTTCCCAGACGCCCCCCCCCCCACCAAAAAAAAAGGCTAAAGGAGTTTATCACCACCAAACCAGCACTGCAAAAAATGCTAAAGGGACTGTTGTAATGAAAAGAAGAAATAGAGAGAGAGAAAACTAGGCATACAGAATTAAAATGGCAATAAATAAGTACCTATCAATAATAACCTTAAATATAAAAGGATTAAATGCTCCAATCAAAAGACAGAGGGTAGCTGAATGGATACAAAAAGATGATCCAACTAAATGCTGTCTACAAGAGCTCCACCTCAGAACAAAAGACTCACACAGGATGAGAGTGAAGGAATGGAAAACCATTTTCCATGCAAATGGAATGAAAAAAAAAAAAACTAGGGTAGCAATCTGACAAAATAGACTTCAAAATGAAGGCCATCACAAGAGACAACAAAGGTCACTTCATAATACTAAAGGGATCAATCCAACAAGAGGATATAACCCTGGTAAAGATATATGCACCCAATATAGGAGCACCTAAATATATGAAAAAACTTCAAGAGGACTTTAAGGGAGAGGTTGATAGCAAGATAGTTATAGTAGAGGACTTTAACACCCCACTGACTTCACTGGATAAAAAAAGCTGTGGTACATTTATACTATGGAATACTATGCAGGATTAAAAAAAAAGGATCTCTTACCCTTTGGGACAGCATGGAGGGACCTGAAGAGTATTATGCTAAGCAAAATAAGCCAGTCAGAGAAAGACAAGTATCACATCTCACTCATATGTGGAATCTAATGAACAAAATAGATCCAGAGACACAGAAGCATAGAACAGACGGGTGAATCTCAGAGGGAAGGAAGGAGAGGGTGGGTGGGTAGGAAGTGATCAACCAAAGAACTTGTATGCATAACCCATGGACACAGACAATAGGGCGGTAAAGGCCTGAGGCAGGGGGCAGGAATGGGCTAGAAGGTCTGGGGGGTGGAAGAAGGGGACATATGCAATACTTTCAACAATAAAGATTTTTTTTAATTGTGTACACAGCAAAGGAGACAATGAACAGAATGGAATGGAATGGAAGAAAATACTTGCAAGCCATATATCTGATAAGGGGTTAATATATAAGGAATATCTACAACTCAACAGCAAAAAAACAAAAACTGATATAAACATGGGCAGAGGACTTGAACAGACATTTCTGCAAGGAAGACATACAAATGGTCAGCATGTACATGAAAAGATGCTTGACATCACTTATTATCAGAGAAAGGGATATCAAAACCACAATATCACTTCATACTTATAAGAATGACATTATAAAAAAAATAAAGATACCTGATAAGGACTGTTATCCAAAATATACAAAGAACTCTTAACAGTCAACAATAAGAAAATAAACAACCCAATTTAAAAATGAGCAAAAGGCCCTAGCCAGGTTGTGGGCTCGATTCCCAGTCTGGGCCCTTGTTGGAGGCAACCAATCAATGTTCTGTCACATCAATGTTTTTTTCTCTCTCTCTCCCTCTTTCTCCTCCTCTACCTCCTTCTCTCTCCCCCTTCCAATCTCTAAAATCATTTTTTAAAGAGAAAAAAAAGTACTGATCAGAAAGCCAAAGTGATCAATTTGACTATATTAAAGTGCATGACTTTTGATTATCAAAAGTCACCATTGTAAAAACAGAACTGCAAGCTAAAGAATAACAAGATATTTGCCACACATACAGTGTTACCCACAAAAGATGCCAATACAAGCTATATAAAGAACTCCTACAAATCAATGAAAGAAATGCAATAGAAAAATGGGGGAAATGTCCTAGCTGGTTCGGCTCAGTGGGTAGAGTGTCGGCCGGTGGACTGAAGGGTCCGGGTTCAATTCTGGTCAAGGGCACACGTCCTGGTTGCAGGCTCGATCCCCAGTAGGGGGTGTGCAGGAGGCAGCCGATCAATGATTCTCTCTCATCATTGGTGTTTCTATCTCTCTCTCTCCCTTCCTGTCTGAAATAAAAAAAATATTTTTTAAAAAAAGAAAAAATGGGAAAAGATACAAAGACCTTTCACAAGAAATAAGAAATCTAGCCCTGCCCGGTTTGGCTCAGTGGATAGAGTGTCGGCCTGTGGACTGAAGGGTCCCAGGTTCGATTCCGGTCAAGGGCATGTACCTTGGTTGCGGGCACATCCCTGGTGGGGGGTGTGCAGGAGGCAGCTGATCGATGCTTCTCTCTCATCAATGTTTCTAACTCTCTATCCCTCTCCCTTCCTCACTGTAAAAAATCAATAAAATATATTTTTTTAAAAAAAAGAAATAAGAAATCCAAATGACCAATAACGTAAAAAGATGTCCATGAAAATATAAGGCCCAATAAAATACCATTAATACATTATAATATTGACAAAAATTTAAAGTCTGACAATATTAAATAATTAGCCAGGATGTGAAGCAAGGTGAACTCCCATATACTGCTGGTAGGAGTATATTTTGAAATAGTTTGGCAGTATCTAGTAGAGCTGAGGTTAATCACAATCTAGAACCCAGCAGTTCTACACTTAAGTATATATCCCACAAAAACACATGCTTATATATATCAAGATACTTATACAGAAATGTTTTCATTGGCATTGTTGGTAATAGCTAAAAACTCAAAATAACAAATTTGTCAATAGCGTAGGGGATCAACAAATTGTGGAATGGATCATCTTGAAACTGAAAATCAATAAACCACAAATACTTGCAAAAACATCAATGGATCCTAAAAGACACAATGTTGAGCAAAAGCAGCCAGATAAAATAGAATACACATCCTATGATTCCAATTATATCAAGAACAACTTAAACTTATTGGGTAGTAAAACTGTAAATAAAAATGAGGACGAGAAAGCCATAAATGTCAGGACAATGGCTACTTCAGGGAAGTAAAGAGGAGTAAAATCAGCAAGGGTGGTTATGTTGTCTTGACCTCGGTATAAGTTACATGGGTGTGCATCCTAGAGAGTCTTTAAACTTTACATTTAAGTTTTATGCATTTTCTGTATTTTTTTAATTTCACAATTTAGGAAAAGAAATACAAGGTGCACAAGGCTTTAACAAAAAAGAACCATCTCCCTCACAATTGATGTTTCTGTCTTTCTTTCTTTCTCTCTCTCCCTCCCTCCCTCCTCCTCCTCCTTCTTCCCTCTTTCCCTTCCCTTCCCTCCCTCCCTCCCTCCCTTCCACTTTCTCTAAAAAAGATGAATGGAAAAAAATATCCCCAGGTGAGGATTAACACCCTCTGTAAAATCAATAAAATATCTTTTTTTTAAAAAAGAGAACCAATGAATGCAGATGTTTCTTACTCTTGTGTCTAGCAATACTTTTTCTATAGTCAATAAAATAATTTTAAAACTTATATATCACACCTAAGGTGAAATATGATGCTACATTATAATCATCCAGAGAGATTATCTACTTTGCAGATTATCCATGCCCTTGAAGCTCACTTCTATGTCTTCTGATTATTTCAATCCTCCATCGTCAGGATGAGCAGTTTAAGGTTGTTAAAAGTCAGTCAACTTTTCCTGGTCAACAATTCACATGTAGGTCTTACAAAATTATTTTCAAAACCAAAGAATAAAAAGGCCTTGCCAATGGAGAACAATTGTTAAATTAAATTTCATAACTGAAAATATAATTTAGTTTTGTTTTTAACCAACTCCTTTTCTTTAAAAAAATTTCAGAGAACACTGTAGAAATGGTAAATTAGCCCTGGCTGGTATGGCTCATTTGGTTGGGCATCTTCCTATGCCCCAAAAGATTGCCTGTTAGATTTGAGTCAGGGCACAATGATCCTGGGTAGGGGGCAGAAAGGGGGCCTGTAGGAGGCAGCCAATCAATGCTTCATTCTCACATCAATGTTTCTCTCAGTCTCCCTTCCACTCTCTCTTAAAAAAAAAATCAATAAGCCCAGCCAGAGTGGCTCAGTGGTTGAACATCGACCTATGAACCAGGATGTCATGGTTTGATTCCAGGTCAGAGCACATGCCTGGATTTCAGGTTTGATACCCAGTGTGGGAAGTGTAGGAGGCAGCCGATCAACATTTCTGTCTCATTGCTGATGTTTCTCTCTCTCTCTCTCTCTCTCTCTCTCTTCCACGCTCTGAATATTAATAAACATTACTGATGCTTAATAAAAAATTTTAATTAATAAAAACTATTTTTAAAATTAAATGAACTTTAAAAAATGGTAAACTGATTTAAGTTTGACCCCAAGTATTTAACTACTTCCCTGGAGAACAAAGATGGGCTTTCCAATGTGTTGAGAATAGTGGTTAAGCTTCTAGTTTCTCAAAATATATTAAACCTGCCACAAGCTTACCTGGAATAGGAAAGCAAAACCAATCTTCCTTCCAGTAGGTAATACAAAAATATCATCCACTTCAGACTAGTATCAGAGAATATAACCTAAAAATGTCTGTAACCTAGCTCTTTTTAAGAGTAATTATATAAGGAAGTACATCAAGCCCTAGCCAGTTTGGCTCAGTGGATAGAGTGTCAGCCTGCAGACCAAAGGGTCCCAGGTTCGATTTCAGTCAAGGGCACATACCTTGGTTGAAGGATCCTCCCCGGCCTGGGCCCATGCAGGAGGCAACCAATCAATGTATTTCTTTCACATGGATGTTTCTCTCTGTCTTTCCCTCTCTCTTCCACTCTCCCTAAAAAATCAATGGGAAAATATCCTCGGGTGAGGATTAACATAAATAAATAAACAAACAAACTCAACTCGTTTCCTTTTTTAAAAAAAAAGCATATCAAGACTACTTTAGTATTTCCTATAAAGTATTAAAACAATTTCCCCTTATAGTTCTCACTGTCCCCATGGCTTCAATTCCCTTTAGAACAGTGGTTCTCAACCTTTGCTGCACATTAGAATCACCTGGGAACCTTTTTAAAATCCTGATTTCTGGGCCTCATCCTCCGGAAATTCTGTTTCTTTGTTACTAATGTTGTGGCCACACCCCATAACAAAGAAACAGAATTTCCTGAGGATGAGGCCCAGAAATCAGGTTTTAAAAAGATTCCCAGGTGATTCTAATGTGCAGCCAAGGTTGAGAACCACTGCTTTAGAATGTAGTGCCAGGAAAACTGTCTTTGACAGAAGAATGTAATGAAATCAAGTAACTCACCTTTCACTTTGTGCCCATAATAAAAGCAAGGCCAACTAGTCTTTATGGCGAATATTTGTGCTTATTCACATTTTTAGTAGCTTCATTTTCTGTTTGTTAAGCTTAATGCATATGTCTTTTGTGATAATCCTCCCAGTGGGGAGGGATTGGAAATGTCCAAATCCCACGTAATCTAATGATATAGTCATTGATACATAATTTTAAGAATTGAAATATGCCATCTTATCAGTCACAAGACCACAAACATATTCATTAGGATACAGATAATAATGTCAGCATAAGTTATTAATTATCATCTCAAATATTTGCTCAAATTATGTAAGGAATCATTAAGGGGCAATTAACTTGCATAACTGACACTGTACTTTTATTTCCCTAGTACAAAACAGTTCTTTCTTTGTTGTAGGAGAAAACTAAAAACAATCACTAAGAAATTTCCTCCAATCAGTAGATTTGTATGTGCTCTTCTCTCTAAGTAATCCACTAACAGAAGATCACAAAGTATCCTTAAAGAAACAATTACGTTTCTGTATGCTACATGTCTTACTACACCTGTTGAAACACTTTAGTACTCTGTCCTAAATGATTAGGGGAGAAACAAACTACCTCTAACAGTTGCCCATTTTAATGTGACTTTAAAAATAGAATATTCTGCCTCAGTCCAAATTCAAATAATTATTTCAGTCCCTTAATAACCTCCAAATAACCGAGTTTACCACTTTTTCCACTTTTAATAGTTTGGTACTATTGTGGAGATGATGTCTTAGGTCCCTGAGAACAAAGACAGAATCTACTTTCTGTTATGATCTGTGGGGGGGAAAAAAAGAATAAAATGTCTTATATTCTATCAAGGACTTAAGTATTTTTGTGAGTACTTCTTAACATGAATATTTAGTTTTCCATCTTACTTGTTCCCATTTTGCAGTAAAAATGGAAACACCGCATAAGCTGAACTACTACTTTGATTATAATCAACATCTAAAAGTTGGTTTCACCGGTTTGGCTCAGTGGATAGAGCATCGGCCTGTGGACTCAAGGGTCCCAGGTTCGATTCTGGTCAAGGGCATGTACCTTGGTTGCGAGCACATCCCCAGTGGGGAGTGTGCAGGAGGCAGCTGATCGATGTTTCTCTCTCATCTATGTTTCTAACTCTCTATCCCTCTCCCTTCCTCTCTGTAAAAAATCAATAAAATATATTTTAAAAAATAAATAAATAAAAGTTGGTTTCACACATAAAAAACTAATGTCAACCTGCACTTTAATTCTTAAAAACAAAACAAACCAAAAAAAAAGAGTAAATTTGGTTAAGCAAAGTGCTACCTCTATTATCACTGTTAGAAGAGAGACATAACCACAAAAATGAATATTGGGACATGTAGTTTTATCTTGAAATATATGCATTTATGAAAATGAAAAGATGCATTGAGGAGAAAAGAGAACAGAAAATATTTTTTTTAAAAAAGACAAGTTCCTGCACACAGGTGCATTAATAGCTCTCACTCTACCTTATTGTAGAATAATTTAATTTTTCTAATAAAGCCATAGCCTATAAAATCTGATATTGCTACAATTTCTGAAGAATGCATTTCTCTAAGAAAAAAGACCAAGACTAATAACTTGTGAATGCAAGTCAAAATGAGAAAATAAATGCCAAATGAAAACTAAGACATGAAGGTTTCAGATAAAGCTTCAGCTGAATTTAGAGTACCTTTTAAAGAAAAAGGAAAAAATAATAATAACAAAAAAAAGATTCAACTACCAAGACTAAAATTTCTTAGAATGATTATTTGCCATAAAGTCTCTCTTCCTATTTCCCTCCAACAAATTCAGATCAGACATCACTTAATGAACATCCACATGTACTTAGATAAGTTCTGAAACATGTAAAGTCATTTAGCAGCAGAATAAAAATGGCAACCAAAACATTTGGCGATTAAATTTTAAAACATTACTATAACTACCAATAATTAATAAGACCTAAAAATTCTAACTGATATGTAAATTTTTAAAAGAATTAAGTCCTTCAAACAGACAAATAGATGATATCCAACAAATATAAATATTTCAAAATTAGACTCCGTATTGACATGAGGCTAACATCTTCAGATTAAGAGCTTGTAACATAAACTCTACATCAAGGTTCCTTGTTACACAAACAAATGCTGAGCTCACTATGTTAATAATTTTTACTAAAAACATAATCTCCATTGGATGTACCAATACAGGCAAGTTTATTAGCTTAATCATAGCAAGCCCTATGCTAATACGAAACTATCAAGAAAGTAAAACTCTAATTCCAAAATTAAAGTGATTAAAGCCATAGCCTGCATATTTCACAGTATTAGAGTTTGCATTTAGATGTGAAACCTGTAAGAGTAGTTCTAAGTGTTACTGGAAAGGACACTTAATTATGTTTTGGTAGTCCTCCTTTGTCTTTTTGATAGCTCTTGGAAAAAAACATTTTGAGAGTTCTGTAATTTACCATGAAAAACATAATCAGTATCTCTGAAAGGTTAGCTAGGTATGTGATGAACCATTCAGATAAGCAAAATACAGGTTTTTTTCTACTTAGTTACCTAACAAACCTTATTCTTCAAAGCCAAGACTTTCCCTCTTAATAGACAGTTGCTTTTCATGAGGCCCAATTAAGAATTGCCCTCTCTTAAAGTTATAAAATGCCCCATATATCGCATATGTTACTTTACCACTATGATGCTGAAGTTGACTACAACTCCCAGAATAGTCTTATACTGGTAAGAAGTGACAGCAAGAAATGAACCTCATGAAATCAACATTTTTTTAAAAGGTAATTTTCAGTTAAGCTAAAGCTAATCTGCTCATTCATCTTGGTAAAAAGGAAAAATCCACCCTACATATAATTTTAAATATTGATCATATTCTGAAAGCCAAATCTATAAATGATTCACTAATAATTTGGTGGCATGTTACCTTTGGGTTTTGGGGTGTTTTTTTTTTTCTTTCTGAAGAGAACATATCCTCAAGGTTTTATTGTCACATAACAAAATATGAAGCTTAGAACTGGATCACTTGGTCCTTTCTCTTATTTCCTCCCAGTTCAAAATGCTTGCATCTCTTAATTGCCAGCATTCTCTTAGATCTGCAGTTGGGCTCAACGCATTCAAGCCTCAGCACAATCTTCTTTGTAGTTTTAGCCTTTTTTGCTTAGTCTGTCCACCATAGCCATTCTACTTCCTGTCATAACACCGCAGTCTCTGCACACTGAGTATCCTTGCCCTTCTTGTACTGTGTTACATTGTTGCGTTGATGCTTGCCGCACTTCTTAAAGAAAGTCCAGAATGTTGCAGGAATTTTCACTATGTTTTTGAGAGCACTATCAACATGGAAAAAGCTTACTTTCATTTTTAATATTTCCAGCACCTGGTTTATTTTTAAGTCTTTTCAGACAAAGGAAGTGATGTTTTGTAATATAGTTACAATACAATTTGTTCTAATAAAATGAAAATGCTAACTTCGATCTTTTGCAAGATACAAAAAATCCAAGGTTAGACTATGTGTAACAAAGTTTCAAATAAAAGAAAAGTATTACATGGTGAGGTGTTTGACTAAATTATTTCATTATGTCACACAACTAGCAACTTTAAACTCTCTTTACATAATACAATTATAAAACTGACTATACTGATTTGTATCTAATTCAAATTACATTCCACAAGCCATGGAATAGCTACATAGATGTTAAGTTTTGAGCAGGTCTTCAATCACAGGAACTATGACAGTTAGCATGGATCGTGTAAATATACATAAAGTGAGTCCAAAACTCCGATTTTACTACATCACTTTATTTTTCTCCAAAGGCTGCCAATCAGAAGCCAAGCAGAATTTCACCTCCTACCCCTAAAACCACTCATTCCAAGGTGGGAGTAACAATAGTAAAACTGTCAAAAACAGCTGGAAGGAAGAAGCTGAACAAGCTACAAAAATGAGAGCTCGTAAATAAGTAAGTTGGCTTTTAAAAGCAAACAACAGTGGCCCTGGCCAGTGTGGCTCAGTTGATTGGGCATCGTCCAGTACACCAAAAGGTTGCCTGTTCGGTTCCTGGTCAGGGCACATGCCCAGATTGGGGTCTCAATCAGCAGTGGGGGGTGGGGGCATACAGGAGGCAGCCAATGTATTCCTCTCACATTGATGTTTCTGTCTCTCCCCCTCTTCCTTCCTCTCTCTAAAACTCAATAAAAAGTATTTAATTTAAAAAGTAGTCAACAATGAACTGATTTATCCTAATAACTGATTTATCCTAATCTAATATACATAAAGATGATGGTTTGGTTTGGTTTGGTTTGGTCTGGTAACTTCCCATCCTGCCTTCCCTGCACACAAGGGACCTAATAGCTATGTGTTAACTAGCAGTACAAGGATTTAGAAAATGTTCCAAACAGTTAAGAAATGAATATATATCTAATTGACTTCTCTTACAGTTAATAAGCTAATAAGCACTCTAAGCATATGCTAGAAAGTGTGGGGAGGCGGGAGGCAGGACAGTTGAACCAAAATAAATGAGACAGTCCCCACTCTTCAAGGATCTCTCAATTCGTTAAAGAGTACCCATAAATGAGTCAGGGACCAATTAATTGCTAACCTAAGTGGTACAGACTTTAAGTGCAAGAGCTATCCAGTAAGTTTAAATATCTAAAGATTGGAATAATATTACTTTTAATAGCTATCACTTGAGCACTTATTATAAGCCAAGTGCTTTACAGGCATTATTTAGTCTACACAACACTCCTTTGAGTACTTCTTCCCAATTTACTCAAGGGGAAACTGTCAAAGTGGTTAAGGAACTTATCCAAGGTCACTCAGCTAGTTAAGTGGCTAAGCCGTCCGCTTACTCAGCCAATCGAATTCTAGAGCTCATACAGTTAAGTAAAACAGTGAGACAGTGAGAGTGCGGGGAGGGGGGGGGCGGAGGAGGGCGGGGTACAGGCAGACGATGTTACACGCGCACGGGTTCCCTGCGTTTAGTTTCATTCTAAGTAACGAAGTTCCAACCGTAAACTGCACGAGCAACGGTAAACGAACCACTGAGGGGAGAGGGCGGGGGGAGTGGGCAACAACGGTAAAAATGGCTTGCGAGTTAACTCTGACAGGATCGAGCTTTAGCTAATAAAGCGATTCAAAGAAGGAAACTAGAAATAAGTTATTTGCGTGTTGTTGTTTTTTAACCTGGGGTTCGTCTTGCGACTTAAACCATTTTTATTTTCTAGAGGAAGCGCTGACATTTTGGGCCAGGAAACCTCGGGTATGACAAATTACTGCTATGTATGACCGGGGGGGAAAAGTTTTATGACTTAAAGGAATCGCGTTATTCTGGGTATTCGAGAACCTTGGAGACTTGCCAAAATGAGTTGCAGTCCCAGGACAAAATGGGGTTTAGGAAACATTTCATGACGAAAGTTGAGCCTGACACGAAATGGCTCTAAGGTGAAAAGACGGAGTAAAGAAATGCCGGTAGGTCTTCCGGGAAAGCGGCAAGCCCCGCTCTACCCCTCCCTCGGCAGCGGCGCCGCGCGAGGCCGGGACAGTCTGACAGACCGCTTCCCGGGAGGGCGTGAGGTGAAAAGCGGGGCTCTCCGCAACGCCCCGGTGAGGAGGGGAGTCCGGGGTGGTTCGCTCTCCTCAGACTTCGAGCTGAGGAGGCGCCAGGCTCCGAACTGCGGAGTCGAACGGGGGCAGAGTAAAGAAATGGGACGTGAGAGAGAGGGGACAAGTCCGAACCTCCCCGGCGCGGCCCCGTGAAGAGAAAGGAACCAAGTGAGCTCAAACGAAGAAGGGGACAAAAAAGCGACAGAGCGGGAGCGCGGGGACCCGAAGGGGCGACACGGGAGTTCTGCTAACAGACTAAAGGAAGGCGGCCCACTGAGGGGTGAGGCGATTTAAGGGAGGCCACGGAGGGAAGGAGGTCGGCGGTGGTCACCGGCACCTCTACTACCTCAGTTCTAAACTCCTAGCCAAACGTCCACACCCGCCGCCCGGATGGGGGAGGGGGCACACCTCTCCCCCGCCCCCAACCTCCCCCAACTGGGGAGGCCGCCGTGACACCGGGGCCCGGCCCGGCCGTACCCCCGCCTCCAGTCCCAACACTCACAATTCGCCTCTCCCTGTTTTCTCCCAGTTCTTTATCCACTCTACGGGAACCAACACCGTCGCGGCCGCCATCTTCCCCTCACTACTAGCAGGAGCCCGGATGTGTAGCATGCGAGCGAGGGGTCAAAGTGAAGCCCCGCCCACTAAGAATGCCGGGAACTGCGAGTTAGCTATTCGTTTTCCCGCCCCAGTCAGTCATCTCCGTCCCGCGGAAGCCCGAGGCCCGTGGCCAACGAAGTCGCCCAAACCCGTGGGTCCCTTCGCAGTGACGTCGCGGGCCGCGCCTTCCGCCACCCTAGCCCTCGCTTCCCTTTCCCCAGGCTAATTCGTAGCCCTTATCTTCTCCCGTAGTCTCAACACCAGGCAACTAATTGAAACATGTATTTCTAAAGTACCTAATATGTGCTAGACACTGAGAATAGAAAAACAATATAACCATGATGCCTATGTTTAACAAGTTTGCCATCTGTGGGAAAGACAAACATATTAGCAGGTCAATTACAATACATATTGCTACATGCTGAGGTAAAGAAATTAGGGAAGGAGTAGCCATTTACTGTGTCAAACATGCTAGTACAGGGGATACAATATAACGAGTAAAAGAGAAATCAGCCCTGGGAACACTTGAAGCCCCTGTGCCACCAACACTACCGTCTCCCGTGTCATTGTAACCTTAGGCAAAACTAGGGAATGCAAGTACCATGAGGAAACAACTTGCTTACATTGCCACTAACAAAGTATCTCCCACTAAACCCTAACCAGCCGGATAGCTCCCTGGGTTCGAAAATCGTCTGGATATCCCAAGGTTCTGGATTTGATCCTGGGTCAAAGCAGATGTAAAAATCAACCAATAAATGCATGAATATGTGGAACAACAAGTTAATGTTTCTCTTTCTTTATTCCTTCCTCTCTCTCAAATCAATTTTTTTAATTAAAAAATAAGTATCGGGGGGTGGGGCAGCGGCAGTGACGCGGCGGGTGGCGAGGAAAAATAAATAAATAAGCATCTACCACCCACATACTGTTCCAAAGGGTGAAATAGTAATTTTACAGTGGGAAACTGGGGAGGACACAGGTTCACCTGGGGATGAAAATAAGCTTCCCCAGAAAGTAGACAAATGGGCAACATGAGCCTCCTGATAAGATGCTAAGAAAAACACTAACCAATTTTATAGTATTAATCATACCCAAAATTCACATAACCTAAATTTAATTGTGAAGGAAACATGAGGAACAGTCTACAAAATCTCTGGCTTGCACTATTCAAAATCGTCAAGTTCACTGAAGTCCAACCAACCAGGCTCAGTGGTTGAGCATCATCCTATGATCCAGGAGGTCACAGTTGGATTCCCTGTCCGGGCACATGCCTGGGTTGCCAGTTGGATCCCCCAAGGGGAGGGGGCCTTGCAGGAGGCAGCCAATCAATGATTCTCTCTCATCACTGATGTTTCTATCTCTCCTTCCTTCTCCCTTCCTCTCTCAAATCAATAAAATATATTTTTTAAAAAGACAAAGACAAAAAAAAAAAAGACAAAGACAGATTGAGGAACTCTTCCAAATTAATGGAAACTACAGACATGACAACTGATCCCCAGCCAGAAAAAAAAACATTTTCTTATGCTAAAAAGGGCATTATTGGAGCTATTTTTTACTTCTTTGTTTGTTTGTTTATTGGTTTTTGAGACAGAGAGGAAGGGGGAGAGAGAAAGAGAAAAACATCGATTTGTTGTTCCACTTATTTATGAATTGACTGGTTGCTTCTTGTATGTGCCTTGACCAGGGATCTAACCTTGGCATATCAGGAAGATATCCTAACCAACTGAGCTACTACTTGGCCAGAGTGTTAATTTCTTTTCTATTTTATTGTTTTAATATTTTTATTATTAATTTCATAGAGGAAGGGAGAGGGAGAGAGACACAGAGAGAGAGACAGAGAGAGAGAGAGAAATATTAAGAAAAAGAAATATCCAATAGAAAAGATCAATACAAACAAAAATTGTTTGATTGAAAGGTCTAATAAAACTGACCAACATCTGGCAAGACTGATTATAAAAAGAAGAGAGAAGGTACATATAAAGAAATATTAGGAATTGTATAGATTGGGTTCATGACAGCAAACAGATGACATACTCAAAGGAGATTATTAAAGAGATTTTAATGAAGGAACCATGCATAAGGGTGTGGGTAGGATTAAGAGACATCAACAGATGGATGTTAAAGCACCACCTCAGGTACTGGAAGTACAGTAAAACCTCAATATTACAGACTAATTCGGGAGAGGGGGTGTCCGTTAAATCTGAAAGTTCATTGTATAATAAAGTAGGTTTTCTGAATGTGTATGTTAAAAATTTGACAAATTAGTTTACCTGTTTTTACTTATGTAAACACATTTGTGTAATTAAAATTAAGTGTGTATAGAAAGTTTAATTTCGCAGAAAACTTTTCTATATGTATTACTGTAATTTTAAATTCATACTGAATAGGTCTAATAATGCATGCATTCACCAATCACTGTGAGTAAACAAATGCACATGGCTGGGGCCTGAAGGGACAAGGGGAGGGAATGCTTAGCAAAAACCAAGGAAATAAGGAAAAGTAAAGTAAAACAAAATAATAAGGAAAGGAACATTCATCAGGAGCTGTGACCTGGTATAGTAAAATTATTGCTAGTTCACATCCCAGCAGGGAATCTGAAGAATAAATACCCTGACCTTTCTCTTCCTCCATCACCTGATCTGCTGATACCTCCCATTGGCTGATGGCTACTGGAAGCCAGAATGCAAGGGAGCCTGGCAAATGAAGTTGATATGGAACAGGAAACAGAGCAGAGTGGAAAGTAGAACTTGAAAAGAAAAACAGAATTTCCAGCACTGATCATTCCTTTTGCCCCTCTACACTACTCTTGCCCTTTGTCCAGATGAAAAACCCAGGCCCTCAAACAGAATGTACAAAGTCCCATCAGGCAGTATCATTACAGGGTGATGTCAATTCATTCTTACTCCCACATGAAATCTAAAATATTAGCCACCACCTGTGCTTTTCATACAAAGTAGAAGGGGAAAAGAAGGCTATAAACATAAAACACAGTTGATATAGTACCTGCTTGTGGAGCTGGAAGCATGTTCTAAGTTGATAATCATAGCTTCCTTTTCCTGCCATGCACTCCATATTTCCCCTGCCTTCTGTCAGCATCACAGTAAAACAAGATACATTACCTGGTGGAGTGACCTAAACCTTCATCTTTTTATAATCTTACCTTGATTAGGTTACCAGTTTTCATGGACCAGTATCATTGAGCACAGGAGTAATAAGAGGTACCCTAGTGAAGCCTCTGGGTTCTAGACATAGTCCTCCTTGCCTCCATTGTGTAGTACCAACCTAATTTGCCTTTGGTAATCAGGGTAGACCACTCTGGTCTGTACAATGCCCCCTTGTCTGCCTGATCTTTCAACAGCATGAGGAGCACAAAATGTCCAAAAGGCAGTGTCAGCCCCTGAAACATCAGACTCTGACATGTTCTTTGGGGGTTGGGGGGGATGTATTTCTCCCTTGGTCATTAGAACCTCTTATCCCACTGAATCCAAGATGTAAGGATGGGAAACAAATATTTCTTCAGTCATTCTTCTCTCTCTCTCTCTCTCTCTCTCTCTCTCTCTCTCTCTCCTCATTCAAGGAGTGAGGTTATATATATAGACCTGGGTTATATAGAGAGACACTGGGAGGGGAGAGAGGGAGAGAGAGAGAGACAGAGAGAGAGACAGAGAGAGAGAGAAACATCAATCTGAAAGAGACACATTGATTGCCCACACATGCACCTCTGGGGCGGGGAGGTGAAGTGGGGATCAAACCTACAACCCAAGTCATGCCCTTGACAGGGAATCAAACCTGAGACCCTCTGGTGTGCAGTCTGACACTTGAACCACTTAGCCATGCTGGCCAGGGCCTCACTTCTTCTATCTCTTGAATCCTGGACCCATATATTTTTGCTACAAGGGAGAAAATATATATAGTGTGTCCCCCAAAAATGTATACACACTTTAACAGCTGATAGCTCAATTTTGAAAATTAAATGTATTTTTTAAAACACTACTTTTATAATTATTCAAAGTGTGTGTATATATTTTTGGGACACCCTATATTATTGCCTACTGGTTGAAAGCATATACTAAGTTCTGTAGGACAGTACCACAAACTTTCAGGCTGCACTGCCATAGCTGAGCCTTCAGCAAGAAATTGCACCATTGTATCAAGTCAAATGTTTCTGAGTGATGGGATACATGATAAGACCAATAAATTACATGGAGATGAGCCCATCGCTGCACTTCCTTCAGGCTCAACTGATATTTTTTGTTGGAAGCAGTGTTGGGTGGGATACCATGGTGATGAATCAGGCATTCTGTGAGTCCACATGGTGGTGCTGGCAGAGGCATTTCGGGCATAAAAAGAAAATCAGTATTCAGAATATGCATCTGTTCTTGTAAAGACAGTCGGTGCCTCCCCCATGATGGAATGGTTTCAGTGTAACCAATCTGCCACCAAATGTCTATCTGGTCCCCTGGGGGAATGGTGCAATGTTGGTGCCTCAGCCTTTGATTTCTGCTGATAACCAGGTTGCCAATTCAAAGTGGTGGTAGATAGATTAGCTTTGGTGAGGGAAGACCACATATACACAACCTATCCCAGCTGCCACAGCCATTTTGTACATTAGCCTACTGAGCAAGCTCTAGGATAGCCGAAGAAAGAGGCTAACATCAACAGAATAGGTGATCTTATTCATCTGATTACTGAGAGCCTCCTTCATAGTGGATGTCCTCTGGGGGCAATTATGTGGAACACCAACATCTTTACACTCTGGCCCATTATAAGAGGCCTATGCATATACGTCCTTCTTAGGCTTCCTTATCACCAAACTCCTATCTTGTTCTTTCCACATTTTTTATCCAGCCAAATCCTTGCCTCTGCCCTTGAATAAGTCTCCTTGAGGCCCTACATGTAGGCTGATGGAGAGGCAGTGATGCAGTAGGAGCAAGTACCATGAAAGTCTGAGCCACTTCCTCAATTCACTTTACTTTTACCTTTCCATTTTGCTGGGATCTGATTTCATACACAATTTCCATTTAACAATGGAATGCTGCTGCACATGGCCTTTGGATGATTGAGTGGATTAGATAATATCCAGTTCACAATGGGCAGTTCAAGTCATATAGTCTCTTGGTGACTTGAGGACCTAGTGACTACCAGGACCTAGTAGCAATCCAGGCATTGCCCATCAGATGGAGAAAAGTTTTCCCAGCAAGGAAACCATGGCCTTACTCCAACACCCTAAGGGTCTGTGCTATAAAGGCTTCTATTTAGGCTTCATAGACTCTTCCAAAACCATTGGTTCTGCAGAGTCTTAAGGCCCAAGTAACAGGGCAGCATGCACTGCAGCGAGATTTGCTGCAGAAACTTTTCTTGCTTCAGATCCCATTCAAAACTGGCAGCCTTACAAGTTACTCAGTAAATGGGTTAGGGCAGCATGCCCAAATATGATATATGTTGCCTCCCAAAGAATATTCAGCAGTTTTTCAGGTGTGTCTTTTCAGGGTTGTGGTCTCTCCATTGATTAATTGGTAGGCACCAGGGCAAGTGGTCATTATTCAATACAGCTGGTCCTGATGTCAGCCATGGTCAGTTTTGTTGCTTAAATGGGTCTGGAGCTGAAATACAACTGAGGCCTAGATGTTATCTCTAGGGAAGAAAAGTCAGGGGGTCCAAACCTCTTGACCAGCAACATACTAAGGGAGGAAAAGTTACCCTGAGGATGAGGTGCTATCATACTACTGATTGCCTGATGCTAGGCATCTGGGGCTTTTCCACTCTCCTGACTGTCTGTACCTGGCCCATTGTCCTTGCTCTGCTCCTGTCTAACAGCCTATGACACTTTGATTTACTTTCTTGGCCATGGGTCTCTAAGAATTAGCATCAGTTCTGAGCCAGAATCTGATAATTCTCAGAAGCTTCTGAATATTTCCTTTTCCGTGGTCATGGTCCCTTAGTAAATGACAACAGGTCCCAATCTGTGGAGGACTTGGAAGTCTTGCAGTATACAGGGCTTGGCAAAGGTAGTTTTATATTTTTTGTATGGAAAATAATACAGTAATTAATAAATAATAATACAAGAATAAACTTTCGCATACTCACAACTGTAAATTTACTTTTGCCTCATCCTGTACAATGCAATCTTTGAGAGTATTGTAGCAGGGTCCTCAAAGAGATTCAGCGGCCCCCTTAACCAAGGGGCTCCAGATCTGTGAACTGGCTTAGTAGATCTGGAAACAGAGTAGGAGTTCAGGTGTCTGCAAGGTTTCTGCTCACAGGACATAGAATTTTTCTGCTTCTATATACCACAGTCTATTTCATTCCTAGGTAATGCCATAATAAAGTACCCACTGCATCAGATGAAAGTCAAAACACTCTGATTACTCTCTCCTTGTGCTTTATTATGTTAATTGCGCCCTCCTTAGTTCTGACAGTTAAGTACCATCAACTGGACTTGTTGTAGGCAGCAGGAATGGCTCCCGGTGTTAGACTGGTGGGGCTCTGAACAAACCTGAGTTCAGCAACCTTGGTACTTGGGTTCTGGCTAGGAAAGAATTCAGAGTCCAGACCCAAACTGTAAGAGAACATTTATTGGGTAAATTATAGAGGTAGAAAAAGTAATTCTTAGAAGAAATAGGCTTAGGAAATGAGTTATGGAGGTAAAGGAAGGGCCCTTGGAGCTTGGGAGTGAAATAGAAAGCTACTGGTAAAGTGCCTGGGGCCAAGAGGGGAGGGTAAGGGAAGAAAAATTTATGGGCGTGCTTCCTGGAGGGAGAGCACCAAGCTCATTGGGTCCTCTGTCCTAAGGATTTTAAAGGTGGAGATTTTAGGGGACCTTCTATACCTGGCCTGTCATCCTTGCTCTGCTCATGTCTAACTGCCTACAACAGACTGTAGCCTTTAGGGCAGTGATTCTCAACCTTCCTAATGCCGCGACCCTTTAATACAGTTCCTCATGTTGTGGTGACCCCCAATTTCATTGTTACAAATTGAACATAATTAAAGCATAGTGATTAATCACAAAAACAATATGTAATTATATATGTGTTTTCCGAGGGTCTTAGGTGGCCCCTGTGAAAGGGTCATTCGACCCCCCAAAGGAGTCGTGACCTACAGGTTGAGAACTGCTGCTTTAGGGCCTATTATTCCTATCTAAATCAGGGAGCACACTTCCACTGAAGCATCTCCCACCATCATATCTGGCCGACAGAAGATATTTCACAGACCTTTTCAGTAATGCTGGTGCTCCTCTCACCAGTGTATTTCTTAATGCCTTAGTGAAGAGTGTCCTCCCAGTAGAGTGACCAATTTGTCCCAATTTTCCTGGGACTGTTTTTTTTTTTAGGAGACTTGTTTATTTCTGTTTATTAAATATGTGCTTTATTAATTTTAGAAGGAGAGGAAGGGAAAGGCAGAGAGAGGAAAACATTGATGTGTGAAACATCTATTGGCTGCCTCCTGAATGCCCCCTACTGGGGATCAAGCCTGAAACCAGGGTATGTGTCCAGACCAGGATTCCAACCAGTGACCTTTTGGTGCATGGAACCACGATCAACTAACTAGCCACAATGGCCAAGGCAAGAGACATTTATTTAGAAAATCACAGAGGTAGTATATGCATATACTAGAGGCCCGGTGCATGAAATTCATGCACTGGAGGGGGTGTCCCTCAGCCCAGCCTGCACCCTCTCCAATCTGGGACCCCTCGGGGGATGTCCGACTGCTGGTTTAGGCCCAATCCCACAGGGGACTGCTGGCTCCCAACCGCTCCCCTGCCTGCCTGCCTGATTGCCCCTAACTGCTTCTGCCTGCCAGCCTGGTCACCCCCTAACCACTCCCCTGCAGGCCTGGTCCCTCCCAACCGCCCTCCCTCCCCTGCAGGCCCGGTCACCCCCAACTGCCCTCCCCTGCCAGCCATCTTGTGGTGGCCATCTTGTGATGACATGGGCAGCCATCTTGTGACCACATGGGGGCGGCCATCTTGTGTGAGGGTGTGACGGTCAATTTGCGAATTACCTCTTTATTATATAGGGTGCATAGCCCATGGACAAACAATAGTGCAGGGAAGACCTTGGGAG
The DNA here is from genome assembly GCF_000147115.1 of Myotis lucifugus. NCBI lineage: Eukaryota > Metazoa > Chordata > Mammalia > Chiroptera > Vespertilionidae > Myotis > Myotis lucifugus. The sequence continues at coordinate 13,958,243 of NW_005871050.1, read as the reverse complement.
AAGGGGGTGGGAATGGGGTGGAGGTTGTCAATGGGGGGAAAAGGGGGGACATCTATAATACTTTCAATAGTAAAGATAAATTAAGAGAAAAAAGGAAAATCACAGAGGTAAAAAAAGGGGGGGGCATGGGAAACAAGAGGCAAAAGAAGGACTCTTGGAGCTTAGGAGAAAGGGGGGAAGGAAAATGCACCTGAGGGGAATGAATAGATGGAGGGGAAGGGGAAGGAGAAAGGCACAGGATGGGGCTTGGTCCCAGGAGGGAGAGCTGTCATGGTTTTTAAACTGAAACACCCCCCCACCACCACCACCACCAGTGTGAGTGGCAACACATGAACCAAGAGGTGACGGTTTGATTCCCGGTCAGGGCACATGCCTGGGTTTCAGCCTTGATCCCCAATAGGGGGCGTGCAGGAGGCAGCCAATCAATTATTTCTCATCATTGATGTTTCTATCTCTCTCTCCCTCTCCCTTCCTCTCTCTGAAATCAATAAAAATATTTTTTAAATAAACTGAAAAATCCACAACCCAAGGAATTCTACTGCACAGTCCTTCTGTGAGTATAGTTGAAGGCAGGCACTGAGCAGGTTGCATATAATAGATACACTTCAACATTCCCTTCTCCTTGTGCATTTGCGTATGTAGGCTATACTGAAACCTAAAGATCCTATGGGAGTGGAGTCAATGAAGTACTGGGGGGAGGTGATTGGTGCTGAGGAGAATCAGCATTCCTTGTGAGGCAAACACCCAAGTGGAAGTTGCTAAAAGGTTTACAGGTAGATGAAGAGTGGTAGTGTTGGACAAGGAATGTATGGCTGTTTCTACTGGCAAAGAAGGTTCAGGGGGATTGGAGGCTAAATTTTCTCAGCTTTGATATGGGATTTTTAGACTAGAAATGCACGGTGTTTCCCTGGGCAGGATGGTCTCCCGGGCTCTTGTCCAGTGGAGTAGAAGAATGAAACCACAGACAAAAAGGTGGTACAGCAAAGGTGGGAATTTATTGAGAAACAAGCACAGACTCCCACGTGGGGAAGGGGAAAGAGTCCCTCTGAGTCCCTTTTCCCTACAGTTTATAAAGGCTGCAGATCTTTGTGCCTTGATATCCCCTCTGATTGGTCACTATCCCCTTCTGATTTGGTCACTTTAGCAACTCCTGAGCTCAAAGGTCAAACTTCACATGGGACATGTAAGGCCCTTCTCCCTCATTGTCCTCCTATTCCCTCTGGGCTTTCTTCCTCCTTTATTTCATAAATATAGACCTTTTGCTACTCCCAGTTCCCTTGTCTTATGGAAATGTAACTACTGCCTCTCCCAACTCCTTTGTCTTGTGGAAATGTAACTACTGCCTCTCCCAACTCCTTTGTCTTATGGAAATGTAACTTCTGCCTCTCCCAACTTCCCTGTCTTATAGAAATGTAACCTTTTGCAGTTCTGCAGCCTGTACTTTTTCCATGGATCCCCTTAATTTTAAAAATTTCTTAAACCTGCCCATTTCACCCCTAAAAATTCCTATTTCAGCTTCATCTGTTTATGCCCTAACATTTTCATCCAATATGTTAGGGTCTCGTTCTTTCACCAGAAGTGCCCTTAACTTAGCCTAAGAGTCCTAGCAAGACTGTACCTTTCACTGATGCTGGACCTCTGCAATATTTATAATCAGTCCTTGAGCATGATCTTCAGGCATAGCTGTCCTGCAGCTCCAGGAAAATAAAGAGTACTTCAGTGGTGGCACCGGGCCTCTTTGATTTTCCACTATGATCTGAGTAGTGCATTCAAAGCTTTCCATTTGTCCTCTTTTCTGTGTAAGCCAAGCATGTCAAACTCAAAGGCTAACACGGGCCAAATAAACAAGGTTTAAGTTTATGTGGGCCACAAAAAAAAACACACACACACACAAAAGCTTCAATTTTCATAGAAACGTAGGTTTATTTCAATAGAGACAAGCTGAAGACAAAGGGCTGAAATAAATGAGTAATCATTAACATAAAATAACAGAACATTTTAATAAAAATTAATATTTTTTCTTGAACATTAACTTACCAGACACTGAATAACTACACAAATTAATAAGCGTAATGCAAATAAACCTATTTTTCTTGTTCTGTGAAAGTGAAATATTTCCTGTTGCGCACACCAAACAAGTCAGTCCAAGACTAATGACAATCGGCTGCTAAAATATTCACTGCTAGTATTAGTGGAGAGAAATGGTGCACCTGCACACATGGCATGTAAGGGAAATGAACACAACACGATTATAGTAATCAGTCATTATCGAACGTTGTAGTTGGTTATTAATAACTAGAGGCCTGGTGCACGAATTCGTGCATGGTGGGGCCCCTCTGGGTGGCCTATGGAGATCAGGTCAAAACCCGAAGTCCAATGCCACCTGCAGCTCCTACCTGCTGCACCCGCTCATCTCGGCCCCACTGCACCTGCTGCGGGCTCGTGCCCAATCAGTCCTGATCAGGAGAGGCTCGCGCTGCCTACAGCAGCGCTCACCAGCCATGAGCCCTGGGTCTGGTGCCCTCGCAAGGGGAGTGGCCTGTGGGATCAGGCTGAAACTGGCTCTCTGACATCCCCTGAGGAGTCCCAGATTGCAAGAGGGCGCAGGCCGGGCCGAGGGACCCCACCAGTGCACTATCGGGCTGGTGCACAAATGGCCGGGGAGGGACCGCAGGAGGGCTCCAGGGCATGTCCAGCCCCATCTCGCCCAGTCCCAATCAGGGCCGGCCAGCCAGGGAGGGACACAGGAGGTTGGCCAGCCGGGGAGGGACCGTGGGAGGGCTCCAGGGCGTGTCCGGCCTATCTCTCTCAGTCCTGAATGGCGGGACCCCAGCAGCAAGCTAACCTACTGGTGGTCAGTGCACATCATAGCGAGCAGTTGAGCAGCCTTAGCATATCATTAGCATATCATGCTTCTGATTGGTTGAACAGTTGACCCGGTCACTGGATGACCCAGACACTTTAGCATATTAGGCCTTTTATTACATAGGATTATGTATAACAAGATATTGTAAAAATTAAGTTATGAAATTTTTATTAAAACATTTCTTACATACCGTTATATTGGCTGGGCTGCAAAAATATTCGTTGTGGGCCATGAGTTTGACATGCTTGAAGCTCTCTAGGGTCATCAGAGGTAGTTAGTCCCAGCCACATTCTTTGCAATCATCGTCACCATAGGGACTAAATGCTCTAACCACTTGATTTCCCAAAGCTTTGCCCTCCACTTGTATTCCATTCCAAGTTATCATGGGTAATAATTTGAGTAATCACCATTCAGTGCATGCCACCCATTGCAAGTGTCCCATTCCCCCCTAAAAGGGGTTGTCACTGGCCAGGTAGCTCAGTTGGTTAGAGCAACGTCCCGATATGCCAAGTTTCAGGTTGGATCCCTAGTCAGGGCACATAGAAGAATCAACAAATGAATGTATAAATAAGTGGAACATCAAATCTCTCTCTCTCCTCTCTCTCTCTCTCTCTCTCTCTCTCTCTCTCCCTCCCCCCCTCCTCCCCAAACATAATAAATAATTTTTTAAAGCGGTTGTCACAGATTGTATTCTTTAGGAAGCAGAAGCGAAGCCAGTTAAGAGTTCAAAGGGTTTAATGAAGAGTGAAAACTGTGAAGGAAATGAGAATTAGGCAGAGGCAGTACAGGCAAGCAAGGCAAACCCAAATCTAAAGTATGTATGGATTTCATTAAGGATAGATCACTGTTCCCTCCAAGGTAGAAGGAATCCAATATAATTAACCTGCCATCGGTGGCTGTCTAGTGCCCCTCAGTCACTGGTACAATATAAAGGATTCACCATTGTCTTCTGCCATTGACTTCTTGGGCACTCAGCAGTGGCAGTGGCTAAATCAGCTTGTGAAGTCTATGTTGCTGGGCCCATGCATAGCCTCCCTTCCTGCCTGCATAACCACCTATTCACGGGCCCATCACACAAGTACTGGGTGGCCAAGGAGAAAGGTTGGCTTATTCACTTGGCTGTGTGTGTGTGTGTGTGTGTGTGTGTGTGTGTGTGTGTTTAATCCTCACCTGAATGTTCTCTGGCAGGTATAAATGTGAGACACAAAGATCTGTGTACTCTGGGCCCAATCCCAAGGATCCATCTACATATCTCTTTTCTAGACTGTTGCCACTGGTATTCCAACATTGATCCTTTATGCCTCCAATGATACTTGCCACTTCCCAGGATTAACTGTATGTCCATATATCAGGCTTCATCTTCCATACAAAGTGAATGACCAAGGGTACTGCCCACTGGAATGATTTCACTTCAACAGATGAGAAAAAGGGCAAAAAGAAATGGACAAGCATTTCACAGAAGAGGCTAAATGAATGTAATCAGGGAAATGCAAAATAATATCATATTATATACTCATTATGCCACAGATTGCCAACAATTCAAATTTCAGTGTCTATATGTGAAGATTTATTGGAACACAGCCATACCATTCATTTACATATTGTCTATGGTTGCTTTCACACTACAATGGTAAAGTTGTATAGTTTGCATCAGACTGTATAGCCTGGAAAGTCAAAAATACTTACTGTCAGCCCCTTTTATAGACAGTAAAGTTCAAGAAAAATTTAAGTTAAATTTAAGGTAACTTAAACACAGAATTTCAACATTCCTGTCTTATTTAGAATATTCTTAGGTGAAGCATAGAGGAAAGAATAAGGGAAAAAGTTGATATATTTCTACCTGGAAAAGATACTTAGGAAGAGAACCAGGGAATACTGACTAATAAAGAAAACCAAAGTCAGTGCTTCTCAAACTTTAGTATGCATCAGAATCACAGGGCTTGTTAAAAACATAGACTGCTGGCCCTGGCTGGTGTGGCTCAGTTGGCTGGAATATCATCCTGTGCACTGTAGGACACATACCTGGTCAGGGCACATACTCAGGTTGTGGATTCAATTTTCAGGTCACATACAGGAGGCAGTTGATCAATGTTTCTCTCTCTTTAAAAAGAAAGTTTAGCCCGGCTTTTGTTGCTCAGTGGTTGAGTGTTGACCTATGAACCAGGAAGTTATGGTTCGATTTCCGGTCGGGGCACATGCCCAGGTTGTGGACTCAATCCCTAGTGTGGGGCATGCAGGAGGCAGCCGATCAATGATTCTCTCTCAACATTGATGTATCTATCTATCTCTCCTTCTCCCTTCCTCTGTCTCTAAAATCAATAAAAACATATTTTTTAAAAAGAAAGCATCTTTTTAAAAAAAGATAGAGTAGTCAAGACAGGCCTATATAAGAATGTAACATTGGACAGAGACCTTAATGAGAAGAGAGAGCAAGGTATTAATATGTTAATAATTCATATTAATATGTTAATATTAATAATTCATATTAATATGTTAATATGTGAGGGTCGAGTATTCTAGGCAGGAATGTGCTGGGTATGTGTTCCTGGAACATTCAAAGCCAAGAATTTGACTCTTTGTGCCAAGAATTTGACTCTTTGTTCTTTCTGGTTCTCCATGCTCTTCCTTCCCCAGGACAATCAGCTTCAGTTTATTCTCTATCACATGAATAGAGTCATATTGTTCTGCAACTTGCAGTTTCCCTGAATGACAAATCATGAACATTCTTTCATGTCACTACATTGAAGATTGGCCTCATTGTTTATAAAGGCTGAATATTCTACTATTGGAATGTACCAAGAATCTGTTTGTTTGTTTTTAATCAATTATTTGTATAACCACTTTCCTATAGATCAAGCATGTCAAACTGGCATGCAGCCCACCAGCTGTGAGTTTGACATGCTTGCTCTAGATGAACACTTAGATTGTTTCCAGTTCTTAGCTATGACTCAAATGAATGCAGTAGTGAGTATGCTTTTTCATATGTGTGTGTCTCTGTGCAGATCTATGTGTCTGTATCCTTGTTCATGCATTCCTTTATCCACTGAAAATTTACTGAGCTGCTACTACATGTTATGTGTGTGTTATATGCTGAAAATACAATGGTGAGCATGTGCCTGTGCACTGGCTGCCAAAGGACAGGGAGACAGGAAATATCTTCCTTTAAACTTTGAAGTGGGAGGTTTTGTTTTGAAGTTCACTAATGCTGTACACACTGGGGATTTTGCCCTAAGTGGAAAGGGGAATTGGAAGTTGGACAGCGAAAAAGGAAAAAGAAAAAGGAAAATCCACTATACGTACCTTTCATGATCAGATAAGGTGCCTGTGATATTCTCTCATGACCCCTTAGATTTTTAACTTCCTCTCACTCAAGGATGCTTTTTTTTCTGCATGTAACAGAATATCTAACTACAGGGGCTTTAAAATATGGGCCTATGGGTTTCTTTTTCTCACAGAACTAGAAGGCTGGGGTTTGTTCAGTAGCTCAATGATGTCAGAGCTGATGACCTCACAGTTCTCTTGGCCTTTCCCTCAATGTCACTACATGACTTTTACAGGTTCAAATTCAAGGCAAGAATAAGTAAGAAGAAGAAGGGATGACACCTGTGTCAGGAAAGCAAAAGTTTTTCCCAAGAACCCATCCATTAGTTTCCTATGACCCCTCTAACAAATCTCTGCAAATGTAGTGGCTTAAAAACAACACAACTTTATTATCTTGCAGTTTTGGAAGTCATAGTCTGAAATGGGTCTCACTCAGCTAAAAGCAGTGTTGGCAGAGTTGCATTCCTTCTGGAGGCTCTCAGGCAGTATTAGTGTCCTTGCTTTTTCCAGCTTTTAGAGGCTGCCCATATTCCTTGGCTTATGGCTCCCTTCCATCCTCACAGCCAGCAATCACATCACTCTGACTTCTGCTTTTGTCATCACACCTCATCTCATCTTTACCCCCTCCATCTGCCACATTCAAGGATCCTTATGATTACACTGGGCCCACATGGATAATCCAGGATATGCTCCCTATTTTAAGGTTAACTGGTTAGCAAGCCTAATTGCATCTGCAACCTTAATTCCCCTTTGCCGTGTAATGTAATGCATTTACAAATCCTGGGCATTAGGATGTGGGGGAGGGGCATGATTTGCCTACCACAGACCACTTTTTTCTCACTGGCCAAAATTCTAGCTGGAAGGAGGCTGGAGGAAATGGAATTGGGAGTGGGAGCTGGGTTAGCTGAACAATAGTGTCTGCCATACCTTGCTAGCACTTCTCACAGCTTGTAATTATACATTTATTGTATGATTTTCTCCCTTAGTTGACTCTAAATCCCATGAGGGCAAGAACCATGATATTGGAACACTCTCCTATGACTCAGGATTTAACATCCTGGCAAGGACACTGGAGCCAGTCCTAGTATGCTGCTGGAATGGCTCCTTGAAACTTGGAAACAACAAAGCCTATTTAGTAAATGAAGTGGAATTGTTGGAACTGCCTTGACAGAGGACTGAGAAAATGGTCAAAAAATTCTAGAGAGGTGGGCAAACTAGAATGGCTTTTTTATATAGGATCAGAAAACACACCAGTTGACAATATTCCCTAGGAGGGCCCAGAGGACACCTCTCTTATTAAGGTAACAAGGAATGTGTCACTAGCATGTTGAAAAGCTCCATGGTGGCTGTCAGGTTTCAAGATAGGGGAGACTGCTACGTAATTAGGCTCTTTGGTATCAATGGTGATGGTAGGATTCTAGAATTGCAGAGGCCAGGTGACAGCAGTTAACTGTCAGAGTTAAGGTGAGTGTACTAACCATAATGGACAGCAAGTCTGGAATGGCAAATATGGGGATTTGACCTATAGGTGTCTGTAGAGATAGCTAATAAAGTATACCATTCCTAGGAACAATATAGATGAGAAGCTGGATTAGTTGGTAGGGCTGACATAACAAAATATCACAGGCTTAGTACCTTAAATCACAGAAATTTGTTTTCTCACAATTCTAGAGGCTACAAGTGCAAGCTCAAGTTGTCAGCAGGGTCAATTTCTTCATAGGCTTCTCTCCTTGGCTTGCATAGTTGCCCCTCAATCTGTGTGTATCTGTGTACTAATTTATTTTTCTTTTTTTAAAATATATTTTTATTGATTTCAGAGAGGAAGGGAGAGGGAAAGAGGGATAGAAACATCAATGATGAGAGAAAATCATTGATTGGCTGCCTCCTGCACACCCCCTACTGGGGATTGAGCCTGCAACCCAGGCATGTACACTGATCAGGAATTGAACTGGGGACTTCTTGGTTCATGGGTCGATGCTTAACCATTGAACAACACCGGCCGAGCTATCCTTTAACTTTTAAGTGTTAAGGATGGAAACAATATCAGATCACTGCTAGGAAGATTGAACATCTTTTTATTCATTAGCCATTTAGATTTTCTCTTCATGAATTGTTTATTTATATTTTCCCCATTTTTTCAATTAGATTTTTATCTTATAGAAACTGTGTGTTAGAAATATTGCCCTATATGTATTGCATGTGTTGCAAATCCTTTTCTAAATATAGCATGTGTAATTTGACTTTGTTTATTTATGTTGTTTGGGGACATACAAACTTTACAAATCTACATAGTCAATTATGTCTATTTTATATTGGCTTTTGGATTTTGTGTCTCATTTACAAAGTTTTTCCTGACCTCAAAAATGTTCTCCTAAACCTCAATAAATGTTCTCCAAATGTTCTTCAAGTATTTTTCATTTCTTATGGTAAAATTGTTCATCCAGCATTGCAGATAAATAAGGTGGGAGGAAGCTAGAATGACTCATGTGATAATAGATTAGATCTGGAGACATCATTATAAACTCATGTTTAGTTTAACATAATATGGATAATCACATGTGAAATATTTATAAACATGTGTATATACCCTTGTTATATACCCACACATATATATCTCTGCTCTATCAATTGAGAGGGCCTAGAAGCAATGACACACTAGCAGCAATGAGCATACCTTTGACTCAGATCTTGGTTTCTGATATAATTCCCCAAATAAAAGGAACCAGGGATCCTTAGAGAAATGGCTAATTTTAAACCTGGACTGGAAATGTACAAGATGAGTGCAGAGTACGTTGTAGTGCTCCAAAGCAAGAATGTTTAAAAAAAATAATCCACAATGGTGAAGGTATGTCAAAGGGGCAGAGGGGCCAAACTGAAAGAACTCCCAATAGCCAAAGCAGAAACAAGGTAAATAACAAAAGAAATAACATAGTGTTAAATTATAACCCTAAATATAAAATAGGTATCTATGCATTAATACTCCTATAAATAAATGATTAAATAAATAAATGGGGGAGAAGATACAAAACTCCTATTCAGAAGCATTCCAAACAACTTATGTATACATTCTGCCCTTGAGGAGGTGCACAATAACTCCCCATTACTTACGTGTGGACTATGCATTGTGATGTCCTTCCAAAGAGTACAGTATGGAAAGAGTGGGGGGAGTGATAATTTTTCAGTGGAGAAACCTGACAAACATGACCTCAAACAAGTGCTCAAGGTTAATATCAACAGTAATAAGCTATGATGATAACATGTACTCTTGATATGTGATGAAATGGCCTGCTATCTTTGTGGTCTTCTTCCCCAAAATCCATTACACCAGTCTAATGATGAGAAAACAAACCCCCATTGAGGAGCATTCTACAAAATACCTGATCAGTACTTCTCAAAACTGTCAGGGTAATCAAAAACAAAGTAAGTTTGAGAAATTGTCACAATCAAGAGTGTCCCAATGAGATATGACTACTAAATGTAATGAGGTTTCCTGGATGGGACCCTGAAACATAAAAAGGACTTTGGGGGCCTAGCTGGTTTGGCTCAGTGGATAGAGTATCAGTCCATGGACTGAAGGGTCCCAGTTTCGATTTCAGTCAAGGGTGCATACCTCAGTTGCAGGCTCACTCCCCATGTGCAGGAGGCAACCAGTTGATGTGTCTCTCCCACATAGATGTTTCTCTCTGTCTCTTCCCTTCCACTCTTTCTAAAAATCAATGGAAAAATATCCTCAGGTAAGGATTAACAGAAAAAAGAAAAAAGGACATTGTGATAAAAGTAATAAAATCTAAATAACATTGGGATAAAAGTAATGAAATATGAATAAAGTATGAACTTTAGTTAATAAAAATGTATTAATATTGCTTCATTAATTGTGAACAAATTATGACAAATGTACCATCTATACTAAATAAGATGTTAATAAAAGAAACTGGGTGTGAGGTATATGGAAGGAAACTTTATACTTACTATCTTTGCAATTTTTCTGTAAATCTGAAATTGTTTAAGTGTATTTTAAAAATTGTTTATCCATTTAGATTTCATTTTTGATATGGTATCATATAGGGACATGGCTCCATTTTCTTTCATGTAGATAGCCAATTGTGCCAGCATATATGTATCAAACCATTGAATTGAAGTGCTGCCTTTGTTATATATTAACTTACTATCCATATTTGGATTTACTATGCATATTTCACTGATCTATTTTTTATTCTTCTGCAGATACCATAATGTTTTGATTATGGTGATTTTATGGGACTTTTCATATCTGGTAAAATATACTTGTAACTAATATCACAAAGGATCAATTCCATAATATATAAGCAGTTATAATAAAAATCAGTAAGAAAATGAACAAAAACCCAGTAGAACATGGGAAAAGAATATAAGGATACAGTTTTAAAAAAACCATAATACAAATGGTCCTTAAAAACTGTGTTGAATAGTGGTGATAGCAATTCTTTCATTTTTTGAATTTAATGAAAATGACCTTACTATTTTATCATTTAGAATAATGATTGCTATTGACTTTTGGTAGCCAATAGTTATCATATTAAAGTAATTTCTTTTTAATTTCCATTTTACTTTGAATATTAGGAATGGCTGCTGAATTTTTAAATAACTTTTCAGTTTCTATTGGCATAATACTATGAGCTTTCTACTTGTTTCATGTCATGAATTATGTTGATAGACTTCCTAATGTTGAATTATTTTTGCATTTCTGAAATAAACCCTACTTGGTCATGGTGTGTTATTCTTTTGCCACACAGCTAGATTCAGTTTACTAACATTTTATTTGGAATTTCTATTGTATATTTTTCAAATATTATCATATTTAAAAAATCATATTACCAGTCCTGGCAGGGTGCTCAGTTGGTTAGAGCATTGTCCTGTCAAGGTTTTGGGTTTGATCCCTAGTTAGGAATCAACAAATGAATGCATACATAAGTGGGACAAGAAATCTCTCTCTCTCTCTCTCTCTCTCCCTAAAATCAATAAAAATATTAAAATCATATTACCATATGGAATGATATGCTAGCTTTGCAAAATGAATTTGGGATCTTTCCATCTTTTCCTTTGGTGTGAGAACTGATGCAGTCCCTGAACTGTTTGTTACTGATTCATAATGAGATAAGTACAGATATTGAGAGTGTTCAGAAACCTTGACATCGTTATAACATCTAAAGAGTGATCAGTGGAGTAGACTCATCAATGAATAATGCAGTCAGTTTTTGTAATATTTTGTCCCTATGTTAAATTTGTTTTAAATTATATTTAATGATATGTAATTTATTTCTGATGAATCTTAAATTTTAAAAATTGAGCTTGCATTTGTTCATTATTTTGCTTTTTCTAATTATTTTATTGAATTTTACAAAATCATATATCCACAATAATTGTAAATTGTAAATTTTAAAAAACTGGTCTTTCACTGCAGATATTTTCAAAAACCAGAGAATATTAAAATTATGTTTGGTAGCCCTAACCGGTTTGGCTCAGCGGATAGAGCATCGGCCTGCGGACTCAAGGGTCCCAGGTTCGATTCAGGTCAAGGGCATGTACCTTGGTTGCGGGCACATCCCCAGGAGGGGGCGTGCAGGAGGCAGCTGATCGATGTCTCTCTCTCTAATCGATGTTTCTAACTCTCTATCCCTTTCCCCTCCTCTCTGTAAAAAATCAATAAAATATATTTTAAAAAAAAAATAAAATAAAAAAAAATAAAATAAAATTATGTTTGGTAAAAGTTAACTAGAATTTAGTTGCCAAAATAAGTGGACTTGCTGACTTTCAATTCTCTTCTATTGTTATTGCTCTTTTCAGGTTTTCTTGGGTCAATTTTGGTAGTTTATAGTTTGCCAGGAAATTAATGATTCCTTCTATATATTCACATTTGTTGCACACGATATTGTCTTAAAAGTCTTTTAACATCTTATATATCTGTGTTTTTATCTGCTTTGCCATTACTAATATTTTATCCCCTTTCCTCCCTACCGTGCTCCTATTCTTCTTTCCTATCTTAGTCTGGTTAGCCAGAGAGTTCTATTTTACTGGTCCCTTAAAAAATAAAAAAAAAAAAAAAAAAACCGGCTTCGGGAGGTGATCGCGCAGGCCTAGCCCCGGGAGGGTGGGAGCTGCGCTCCTTGTGTGGAGCGCTGTAGACCCGGTCACTGGAAGAGGAGGGAAGGGGACGGTGGGGGCAGCTGGGAGGCTCAGTGGGATTGGCTCCGTTGAGGATAAGCGGCAAATCCTTGGAGCCAGCGAGCTAAGGTTTTCCGGGTTGGGGGAAGCTGCCACTGGGCCCCACCTTCCTGCGTAGCCGCCCCGGATGCTGTCTCCTCCTCCTCCCCTGCCCGGCTCAGCTCGTGATGCGTGCTCCCTTCTGAAGCCGCTCCTACCTCTGCCTACAATCCGCTCGTACTCCTGCACCAGTCGTCCAGCCGAGTGATCGGGTGGTACTCGAAGGTACATAGCCCAGGACCTCAGCTGAATGCACAGCTAGAAGGTTCGCTTTTGCAGGATCGGTCAACAGAAAAGACTCCCGGTGCAGGATAATTTACTGAGGGTTTTGTTGTTGCCCTTGCTTGTGTCCTTCCCATCATGAGCCCCTCCATGGATGTAAAGCAAACATGTCAAACTCAAAGGCTAACACGGCCAAATAAACAAGGTTTAAGTTTATGTGGGCCCCAAAAAAAAAACAAAAGCTTCAATTTTCATAGAAACATAGGTTTATTTCAATAGAGACATGCTGAAGACAAAGGGCTGAAATAAATGAGTAATCATTAACATAAAATAGAACATTTTAATAAAAATTAATATTTTTTCTTGAACATTAACTTACCAGACACTGAATAAGTGCACAAATTAATAGGCATAATGCAAATAAACCTATTTTTCTTGTTCTCTGAAAGCAAAATATTTCCTGTTGCACACACCAAACAGGTCAGTCCAAGACTAATGACAGGGCAATCGGCTGCTAAAATATTCACTGCTAGTGTTAGTGGAGAGAAATGGTGCGCCTGCGCATACGGCCCGTAAGGGAAATGAATGCAACACGGTTATAGTAATCGGTCATTAGTGAACGTTGTAGTTTGTTTCAAATAATTATATAACAGGATATAATAAAAATTAAGTTATGAAATTTTTATTAAAACATTTCTTATATACTGTTATGTTGGCTGGGCTGCAAAAATATTTGTTGTGGCCGCATGCGTGAGTTTGACATGCTTGATGTAAACTTTCTAGTGTAGATAGACACAGGACACCTCTGCACAACCTCCTTGTTAACGAAAAGATTATGGAGAACTGAAAATTAACACATTATTGACCTTATACTGTGAAAGCCATGGCAGACCATAAGGATAGGTTTATCATTATTCCTGTACTGGTTAAAACTTGGAATGATCTGGACAAAAATCGTGCACCTATGGATGAGGACAGTGGGGGGAGGGGGGAGGGCGGAGGGGGGGTGGGAACTGGGTGGAGGGGAGCTATGGGGGGGAAAAAGAGGAACAACTGTAATAATCTGAACAATAAAGATTTAATTTAAAAAAAAACTTGGAATGAGTCAAAAGAATAGGAATTTGGAAAACTCTAGTAAATATCTAATACAGCACTGTCCAATAGATACAGAATGTGAGCTAAGTGTATAATTTTAAATGCCCTAAGTAACCACATTTTAAAAAGTTAAATAGGTCAAATAAATCTTAATATAGTTGCTCTAACATATTCAAAATATATCAATATTAATCAGTATGATGTTTATGAGATATTTCACAACAAATCGTTGACACCTTGTGTGTATTTACACTTCCAGCACATTTCCAATTGGACTAGCAGCCACATTTCAGGTGCTCAGTAGCCACATGTGGCTATTGGTCAGCATACTGGACAATGCAGTTTCTTCATTATCATCATCATCATCATCATCTTACAGTGCAGTTTCTTTTATTTCTGCCATTGAGGTCAAAGTTTCTGAACAACTACTCTGCTGAACCTCCAGGGCAGTATATGGATCTATTATCTTAAATCTAATGTAGCTAAAACACATAGTACTACAGAACAATTGGACCCCATGTATTTTAGCCATCACTTATAGAAATTCCATAATGCAACATGTGGAATATATCCCACCAGCTGTTATTAAATGTTATCACAAAGCTCTAGAAGATTTGACCTACAAGGAGCTTTTCCTGTTTGAACTACACCCAGTCACGCCAGTGTGGAAACTGGCAGGAAATCTCAGTGAGTTGAGCATTGGAAGCACTCTGGGTCCACTGAAGCTCTAGACACTCGGCGTGCCACTGCTTGTCCACACATCCTGTCTGAGGTCCCAACCAGGCCCTTCCCAAGATACTGCTCCTGATCTTGGGGGACAATGAAACCTTGAACTAACAGAATGTTCTTTTCCTGTTTTCTATTAGGAATAGGCCTTTCTTAACTTCAGTTCATTAAAAATTCCTTCCTTGTTTACAGGGCAGTGGAATGAAGGCTGGCATTGAAAGTTTAATTTTAAAATATGAGGGATTTAAAGGCCTCACAATAAAAGACAGTCCTTTGAATGCTACTTGCTTCCTGATGTATCATTTAATGTCTCCTAAATGTCCCCTCTTTGCAGATTTGTGTACATATACTCCACTTGCAAACAATTTTGCAAATTGTACACACACAAAAAGGTGGAAGATTTAATAAACTGAATTAATTTTTAAAAATATATTTGTATTGATTTTAGAGAGGAAAGGAGAGGGAGAGAGAGAGATAGAAACATCAATGATAAGAGAGAATCATTGACTCTCCTGCATGCCCCCACTAGGGATTGAGCCCACAACCCAGGCATGTATCCTGACCAGGAATTAAACCTTGACCTCCTGGTTCATAGGTCAATGCTCAACCATGGAGCGACGCCAGTTGGGCTTTCCCATATTTTTAAACTTTGAAGCTTTCTGTATCCTTTTCTAACAGATGTTAGGTCTCATGCAGGAGGTAACCAATTGATGTGTTTCTCTCACATTGATGTTTCTATCTTTCCCTCTCTCTTCTACTCTCCCTAAATATCAATGGAAAGTATCCTCGGGGAGGGTTAACAAAACAAAAACAAACAAACAAACAAACAAACAAAAAGAATGCTATGGACATGCAGGCTAGAAAAAAAATCATTTATTCACCTCTTTTATCAGTTTCAAGTTTATACAATTTTTTAAAAATTCTTTTCATAGTTAGAAATTACAACATACATCTTGACTTATCAAAGTCTAATATTAATCTTTACCATTCTCCTCTCATACAATGCCAAACCTTAGAACAGTTAACTCCATTTAACTTCCTCCCAACTTATGTGGTATTGTCATTGATTTTTTTGGTAGTAAAAGCATATAACATTATTTTACTATCTTAACCATTTTATATGTACAGTTCAGTAGTTTTAATTATATTCACACTAGAGGCCCGGTGCACAAAAATTTGTGCACTCGGGGGGGAGGGGAGGTCCCTCAGCCCAGCCTGTGCCCTCTCACAGTCTGGGACCCCTTGGGAGATAACGACCTGCTGGCTTAGGCCCGCTCCCAGTTGGCAGAGGGCAGGCCCAATCCCTAGGTGCAGCCCCTGGTCAGGCTCAGAGCAGGGCTGATTGGGGAGTTGGGGCGCCGCCCCCTGTCATGGACAGAGCAGGGCGGATCGGGAGGTTGCGATGCCACCCCTAGTCATGCTCAGGGTAGAGCCGATTGGGGGGTTGGGGCACCGCCCTCTGTCACACTCAAGGCAGGGTCAATGGGGAGGTTGCGGCGCCACCCCCTGTCACGCACAGAGCAGGGCCCATCAAGGGGGTTGGGTCTCCGTACCCTGTCACACACAGAGCAGGGCCGATCAGGGGGTTGAGGAGCTCCCCCCTGTCACGCACAGAGCAGGGCCGATCAGGGGGTTGAGGAGCTCCCCACTGTCACTCACAGAGTAGGGCCAATAGGGGAGTTGGGGCACCGCCCCCTGTCACACACAGAGCAGGGCGGATCAGGGGGTTGGGGCGCCGCCACTGTCACACTCAGGGCAGGGCCCATGGGGAGGTTATGGCTCTACCCCGTCACACACAGAGCAGGGCCGATCAGGAGGTTGGGGCACTCCCCCCTGTCACACTCAGGGCAGGGCTGATGGGGAGGTTGCGGCTCCAACCCGTCACACACAGAGCCACAGGGCGATCAGGGGCTTGGGGAGCTCCCCCCTATCAGGCACAGAGCAGGGCTGATCAGGGGGTTGGGGCGCCTTCCCCTGTCAGGAACAGAGCAGGGCAGATAGGGAGGTTGTGGCCCCGCCCCCTGTCACACACAGAGCCGCAGGGCGATCAGGGGGTTTGGGCGCTGCCCCCTGTCACGCTGATCCCGGTGCCAGGAGGCCTTGCTGCTCCGCTGATCCCGGTGCTGGGAGGCATATTACCCTTTTATTATATAGGATAGAGGCCTGGTGCACGGGTGGGGGCTGGCTGGTTTGCCCTGAAGGGTGTCCTGGATCAGGGTGGGGGTCCCCACTGGGGTGCCTGGCCAGTCTGGGTGAGGGGCTGCGGGCCATTTTCAGGCTGGCGGGTGACTGAAGCTCCCAATCGCTCCTTTTTTTCTTTTTTTTTTATTCTGGGCCAGCTTTAGCTCTGAGGCCTCGGCTGCTGAAAGCAGGTTTCTGGCCTTTGTTTACCTTCTGTATTTGAAACAATGTTGCGGTCCTGCTGGCTGAAGCCTGGCTGACTAAAGCAGGTTTCTGGGGTTTGGTTTAGCTTCTATATTTGTTACAATGTTTCTTAGAGTTGCAGCTCAGAGGCCGGCAAGGCAGGCGGGGAAGCTTGGCTTCCTCCGTCACTGAAGCAAGCAAGCCTCCCTGTTCGCATCAGCTGCCTGGCTGCCGGCCGCCATCTTGACTGGCAGTTAATTTGCATATCACCCTGATTAGCCAATGGGAAGGGTAGCGGAGGTACGGCTAATTACCATGTTTCTCTTTTATTAGATAGGATTGTTATACAACAGATATCTAGAACTTTTTATCTTGCAAAATTGAAACTTTGTCATATTTCACAAGATTGATTATTGCTATTTTATCTGGTGTTTGTTTAGTGCCCATATATTTACCACTTTCTTTGCTCTACATTCCTTGCTATATTTTTAAGTTTCTGTCTGGGATCATTTTTCTTCTACCTGAAAAATAGTGTTTTAAAATTTCCTTTAGTAGGAATCTGCTGATAATAAATTCTTTCAGGTTTTGTTGATCTGAAAATGTCTTCATTTTATTTTCTTTATTGAAATATGTTTTCATCCGTATAGAACTCTAAATTGTCGGTTACTTCTTTTTAGCATTTTGAGGATCTTTCACTGTCTTCTGGCTCCTAAAGTTGCATGTGAGAATTCAATTATCATTCTAATTATTGTTTCTTTTAGGGTGTTAAAGAACACAATTCAATCAAGTAAATTTGAAGATCTAATTGCCTTTATTAAGCAATTCACGAATCAGGCAGCATTCCATCTAGCAACTAGATGGGTGCTGTGATAGGTTCCACAAAATGGGAGATTTTTATAGGCAGAAAGAGGTTGGGACTAAGAAGTTAAAAGAGTGGGTTATTTCAGACAAAGACACCTTCCCTTAGGGTAGGCTTAGGGGAAGGAAGAGGGCTTTATCAGGCAGATTACCTCACTAGCGCTGACCGGAAATTCCAGACTGATTGGTTTAAAAATTCCAGTCCTGGGAGAGTTTGAAACTGCAATTAGGTTAGTTATTAAGTTTTGGTTTGGTGACATGGCTTAGCTAAAGTAACTTCGTTTTGGCCTATTTCTTGCTTTTCTGGCTGCTTTTAAGATTTTTCTCTTTGATTTGACTTTCTGAAGTTTCACTCTAATATATCAGGCATAAATTTCTTTTTCCTGCATGAGCTTCATTGGGCTTCTTAAATTAGTAGATTGATTTCTTTAATCAGTCTTAAGAAATTTTCAGTCTTTATCTCTTTAAGTATTCCTTCTCACCTTTTTTTTCCTCTTCCTTCTGAACTTTCATTAAATGCATATTAGCCCCTCTCACAAAATCCTCTATGCATCTCACTCTTTCTCTTAAAAATAGACTATTTTTTGCCCTAACCAGTTTGGCTAGGTGCATAAGAGTGTTGGCCTGCGGACTGAGGGGTCCTGGGTTTGATTCCGGTCAAGGGCGTATACTTTGGTTGCCTGCACATCCCTAGTAGGAGGTGTGCAGGAGGCAGCTGGTCGATGTTTCTAACTATCTATCCCTCTCCCTTCCTCTCTGTAAAAAATCAATAAAATATATATTTTTTAAAATAGACTATTTTTATTTTTTAAATATATTTTATTGATTTTTTACAGAGAGGAAGGGAGAGAGATAGAGAGTTAGAAATATCGATGAGAGAGAAACATCGATTAGCTGCCTCCTGCACATCTCCTACTGGGGATGTGCCCACACCCAGGTACATGCCCTTGACCGGAATCGAACCCGGGACCTTTCAGGCACAGGCCGACGCTCTATCCACTGAGCCAAACTGGTTTCGGCAAAAAATAGACTATTTTTAAAGAGACGTTTTAGGTTCACAGCAAAACTGTACAGAAAATATAGAATTATCTATACCTCCTCCCCCAAAACATGCACACAGAGTGGTACACATTTGTTACAATCAATGAACCAGTATTGGCACATCGTTGTCTTCCAAAGTCCATGCTTGCTTTGCTAACCTGTCTTGGTTTCTTGCCTCTCTCAAATCTTGCCTCAGGGCTCACCTGAAAGCATTAGCAGTCTAAAACTAAAACTTGAGGATTTTTTGTTTCTCATTTTCAGAGTGCAGTCCTCTGAGTTCGCTCTCCAGAAGAGAGTCTTTGTTGCACTAGGAGTTCCCCTTTGGCTGGTACTCAGCTCCAGCTCTTCAGTTCCCAGTGTCCACCCATAAGCACTGCTTGCTATCAGCTGTTACCTGGGATGGGCAAATAATTCTTGGAGGAAAGACTATAGTGGGATCCCAGTGGTGTGTGTTTGTGTGCCTATGAGAGAGAGAGAGAGAGAGAGAGAGAGAGAGAGAGAAATGATCCAGGGGTCTAGGCTTTCAGGTCACTAACTCATTTCCTCATCTGTCCCCCTCACTTAAGAAACACCTCTAGATTGGCAAGAGCCCTAGCTCATTTCTTTGTGTTCTGATCACACAATACCCTCACTACCCTGGCTCAATCTATCATCTATCCCGTGGACTCAACTGGTTTCTTGGTTTACACCATTGCCTCCTTATTCTCTTTATAGAAATGATAACAATCATTTAAAAGAAGAAATCAGATATGACACTTTGTTTTAAACCTCCCAGTGCCATTTATTTATTTATTTGTTTGTTTGTTTATTTATTTATTTATTTATTTATTTATTTATTTATTTATTATTTAATTGTTGAGAGTATTACAGAAGACAACCCACAGTATGGATGAAAATATCTGTAAATGTTTTCTCTATCAAGGTACTTGTATCCAGAATACATAAAGAGACTTCAAACAAGTTGCCTAATTTAAAAATTGATAAAGGGCTTGAATAGACATTCTCCAAAGAAGATATGCAAATGGACAATGTGGGCATGAAAAGAGAGTCAGCATCACAAATCATTAGGTAATTGCAAACCAAAACCATGTTGAGATACTACTTCACACTAGGAGGGCTATAGTAAAAAAGATAGACAATAACAAGTTTTGGCAAGGGTGTGGAGAAATGGAAATGTAAAATGGT
>NW_005871050.1:13933473-13936281 GCF_000147115.1 Myotis lucifugus | reverse complement strand
GAATAAAAAGAAAAAGAGCCACCAGACCCGTATTGCCTCAGTGGATAGAGCGCCGACCTGGGGCTAAAGGGTCCTGGGTTCGATTTCTGTCAAGGGGCAGTTCCCTAGGTTGCGGCAATCCTCCAGTGGGGGGGTGACCAGGAGGCAGCTGTTCGATGTTTCTTCCCTCATCAGGGTGTCGGGCTCTTAATCCCCTCTCCCCTTCCACTGTGTAAAAAAATCAATAAAATATATTTAAAAAAAGAAAAAAGAAAAAGGAAACAAGAGCCAAGAGAACCAAAACAAAGTAATGAGGTAAAGAGGAAACTGATAGATAAAATATATCAGAAATCTCTAAAAAAGAAAAAGCAAATAATGAAGCAGAACTAATATTTAATATTAAAATTTTAAACATTTTGAAAATAAAAGAATACATTAAAAAGAGCACCTGATTCTACATGTTTAAAGAGCCCATTGTACATCTAGGAAGATTCACTGTCAACTCTGATTTAGTAATACAGATATTAATAATAAAGAAAAAACCCTTTGTGTCTACAGACAAAAATAAAATTAAATTAAAAAAACAAGTAACCTACAAGAAATGAAAATCAGGTGGAATTAAATTACATGACAGGATCATAAAGGGTAAGTGTGAGGAAACATTTTTTTAAAAACTCAAGTAAAAAGTGTGAGCCAAGGATTTTAGGTTTAAACTTTTAGAATTCAAGAAATTTTGTATTCAGGAACTCTTGCTGAGGTTTCCACTAGAGATCAAGTTTTATCCAATTAAGAGAAGATTAGAAAATTTTGGCAAAAGAACAGATAATGAGAATTGAATAGGTTTAATTATAAATCTAAGACTAAAACAAATATGAAGATAAGAGTTGAAGAACATTCTCTGACAAAGTAGAAATACAACTTAAATTGGGAGCAAAGGAGAAATGTAGAATAAGCTCAATGATTGGTGCATAAGTCATAGGTGGGAATCAAACGATATCATTTTTTATTTTTATTTATTTTTTTAATATATTTTATTGATTTTTTACAGAGAGGAAGGGAGAGAGATAGAGAGTTAGAAAGATGAGAGAGAAACACCGATCAGCTGCCTCCTGCACATCTCCTACTGGGGATGTGCCCACAACCCAGGTACATGCCCTTGACCGGAATCGAACCTGGGACCTTTCAGTCCGCAGGCCGACGCTCTATCCACTGAGCCAAACCGGTTTCGGCTACGATATCATTTTTTAGATTTTTTTTTGTTAAATATATTTTTAGTGATTTCACAGAGGAAGGGAGAGGGAGAGAGAGATAGAAACAGCAATGATGAGAGATAATCATTGATTGGCTGCCTCCTGCATGCCCCACACTGTGGATCGAGCCTGCAACCTGGGCATGTGCCCTGACTGGGAGTCAAACCCTACCTCCTGGTTCATAGGTCGATGTTCAACCACTGAGCCATTCTGGCTGGGCTAGTCTTTTACATTTAGAATTTTAATCGGCCTGGCATTGATTTTGTGTGTGGTATGACTGTAGAGGGTCCAAGTTCATTTAAAAAAATGCATTTAGATAATTGTACCAGCATCATTTGTTGAAAAGACTATTTTTTCCTCACTGCTATGTAGTGCCATCTTTGTTACATAATGTACATATATAGAGCAGTCAATTTCTGGGCTCTCTATTCTGCTCCACTGGCTTACTTATCTTCTTTGCATTAATATCACACTCTATTAATCAATATAGCTTTACAATAAGTCTTTTTTTTCTTGTTAGCTGGATATATTTCTTTTTGTTTGTTTGTTTTTGTTTTTGTCACAGAACACTGTTTGCAGTAGAGGAAACTGGCATTGCAGTCTGATGGTAAAATGGCTTGTTCCCAGAAACCAGTACATGTCCATCCTTTAGCGCAAAAGCCCTAATGGCACGTACCCTAGTGAGATTCAGGACATCTCCAACATCTTCTCTGTGTCTCTTGGTCATCTTTCTTTTTTAATAAAAATTTTCAAAGGTTTGTCCAAAAGAAGGCCACGTGGGCTCCTGGCTGGCGGAAGGCGACGCACAGCGGGTAGTGCACACTTGAACTGTCACCTTCTCCGGGCTGACAGCTGATATTGTATTTTTTTTCCAACTCATTTTTATTTAAAAAATTAAAAAATGCTCCTATCAGTTTTACAAAATCTCTAAGGAAATAACAAGAGCAAGGTGCTGAGGCAAAAAAAAAAAAAAAAAAAAAAAAAAACCACCTGAGGTAGCTTTTTTTGTGTGTTTTTTTCTTTTAAAAAAAAAAATCTGTAAATTTAACACCCTGGGCCAACGACCTCATGTAAATTGCTATTTTCTTCCACATTTTTTTTTTCAAAAGAAAGAAATCATTTTGCTGAAAATGGATGGCTTATACAACAAAATGTAAAAAAGACAAAATATATTCTTTCTTTGCGGGGGTTTTTCTTTGTTTTGGTTGGTTCGATGGGTTCCTGTTTCCTCTTCCGAAAAGCTAGGACAAGTACCATTGACTCTTGTTCTGTGTCAAGTGTAAGTTGAGGCTGGTTTGTGTGTTTGCTTTTGTTCCTTCTGTGTGATGTGCTACTCAGAGCACTGCTTTGCCTGGGGGTGCATAGAGAGTGGGACTGAGGGCAGAGGGGTGTGGGGACTAAAAGGATGGTGTGGAGAAGAACGGGAGGGAGGACGGTCGGGGAGAGATAAACAGAGACAGACTTATAGAGCAGTATGCAAAACCAGTTTAAAACCCGTGAAGCAAGAGAAATGGGTGTGAGCTTGACAGGATGAAGACGGTATCCCTTCTGGTGACGTACACAGGTGACCCGGAGCTGC
>NW_005871050.1:13930025-13932895 GCF_000147115.1 Myotis lucifugus | reverse complement strand
GCTACATTCATCCGTTGTTTTGCTGGTGCCTGTGGGAGCCTCACTTGCTGCGCTGTGAGGCGGACTCCCTGAGGGTATTTCTGCTCCTGCTGCTTCACCTGTTGTACGATTTCCCTGATCTTGCGCTGTGCGGTCTGGCTCGCAAAGAAATGCCCAATAATTCTGACGATCACTTCCTCGTCTTTTTCATCGGGCGATTGGTCATGAGGCACGACGATTTCTGCACTGGTTAGATTCTGCAGTTCATTCACGTATTTACCGCCCTTCCCTATCACCCGGCCACCAGTGGAAGAGGGCACTCTGAGGCGGGCTTCCTACTTCACCTCCTGAGGGGGTCGAAGTTCTCTTCTTTCAGTTTGACAAAGATCCGCCCCTGAGCCTTCAAGTCGGATTAGAGCGGTCCGGCGGTGATGACCATCCTTTCACAGACGTCTGGGCCTTGCGGTGGTGCAATCTTGAAGGAGGAGTCCCCAAACCGAGCCAGATCCTTGATGTGCGCGCCCTTCTTCCCCATGATGGCCCCCACGACATGGGTCGGGACGAATAGATTCATGTTATCCTGCTCCGGGTAGGAGTGATGCAGCGGGAACGGTCTGAACTGGTGAGGGGGGTACAGAGGGAGAAGTATCCGGACAGGGCAGCGAACAGGTGGTAGGGGGGAGCAGGGGGAGGTCCTCGGGGCCCTGCGGGTGGAGGCAGCACAGATAATCCTGTTGAAAAGATGACAAGTGCGCTGAGGTTCAACCCCGGGATCAGGTTGGCTTGTTGATTTACAGCCAGCATGTCATTTTCAAAGGCCTCACGTAGCTTCTTCATAATCTCCATCTCAGTACTGGCACAGGCCTCAACTGTGCCCTTCACAGTGATGGTTCTTTCAGGATTGTATATGCTCAAATCCTGCAAGGATGAAATTGTTATCTTGGTCCCAGTTTCATGTTCAATTTTCTTCAAATTTCTGCCTTCTTTTCCGATAAGTCTTCCAACCAAGCGATTGTGGGCCAAGATTTTCAAAGGAATCTCTTCAGTTCTCGGAGTTTCCATATTATCGGTGGATTTCTTGGCAGAAATGTTGCAGGCCAGGAGGGAGTGGGATGATATATTCAAAATTTTGGTCTCATCAGCCTCCTTATGCATGATTTCAAGAATCATGCAGCACGCTTCCGAAGTCCCCTCTGGGGTGGCATGGATGTGGCATGGATGGTGACGGGCTTCTCCGCGGCCCCAGAGTTTTCCTTCCTATGGATGTCTACCCGGGACTGGGTCTGCTTAGTGATGCTCTCTTTTTTTTTAACATATTTTATTGATTTTTTACAGAGAAGAGGGGAGAGGGATAGAGAGTTAGAAACATCGATGAGAGAGAAACATCGATCAGCTGCCTCCTGCACACCCCCTACTGGGGATATGCCCACAACCAAGGCACATGCCCTTGACCGGAATCGAACCTGGACCCTTGAGTCCGCAGGCCAACGCTCTCTCCACTGAGCCAAACTGGTTAGGGCTGCTTAGTGATGTTCTTTATGGTCAAGCCCTCTTTTCCGATGATGGCACCAACAAACTGGGTGGGGACCAGGATCCGAAGCGGGAAATCAATTGGTCTGGCCTGAGAAGAGCCCCCAGGGGCGTGGCCTTGCTCCCTGGAAGAGTGGTCCCCACACTGGGCTCGCTGAGGGGGCGAAGGGGAGCTCACCTCTTCATCCGGGATGTAGGAAATCTTGAAGGAATAGTTCTCAAACTGATGCCCGCTCAGCTTCTCAATGGCTGTTTTTGCTTCTTCTCTTGTTGAATATGTGACGTTGACAACCGCAGTTTCTGTGTCTGTGTTGACTTGTTCGAGATTCTCCACTGTCCCATACTGACCCAAAAGCCCATCCAAGACCTCCCACTGCAGGTGAGGAGGGATAGTTCTCATCTGAATTTTTCTGCTCCTGAGCTTTTTGAAGACTGAGTAATCAACTTTCATGATTTTCCCATGCAATTCCACTTTACCCGAGAGGGTCTCGATGGCGCGGATGGCCCAGTTTTGGTCCGGGTAGTCCACGAAGGCGTAGCCAGACTTCAGCAGGACCTGTCCCGCCAGGCGCAGCTTCCTGTCCCGAAGAGCTGCCGGAGGTCGTCGGCGGTGACGGCGGGGCTCAGGTTCCCGATGTAAAGCTTGTTCATCATCCATGTCTTCCCCGAGAGCCCGCGGCTCCCCCAGCCCGGTACCACCCGGCACTCCTCGCCTCCTCCGCTACTATAGTCTCTCCTCCTCCTCCACCGCGCCCCCTCCCCGCCCTCCGTCGCCCCCCCCTCCCCGCCCTCTGCCCGCCCGCCACCCCTACAATAAGTCTTGATACCTGGTAGAGCAATTCTTTCCACCCTGTTCTTCAAGGGTGTCTTAAATATCCTTGGCCCTGTGGATTTCTGTATATGTTTTTGAATCAGTTTATCAAATTCCACAAAGAAAACTTGCGGAGTTTTCATTGTAATTGCATTGAATCTATACATCATTTGTCTCTTACAATTGTTGGTTCATTCTCCAGATGAAATTTGAAACTGGCCCCTGTACACGGAGGGCAGGGAGAGACAGAAGAAAGAGGAAGACCACTTCAGATTGGTAGATGGCAGTTTTAATAAGCAAGGAAACTTACATACAAGATTTGTCCTGGGCAGCCACAAGACTAATAGATCTCCACACCTGCCCACCAGAATCTTAAAAGTTTACATAGAGGCCTCTACTGGGTTCAGTTACATATTCATTCTGGTCTCAACAACACCTTCCTCTCTCAAGGCTGTGTTCTTTTTTTTTTTTTAATATGTTTTTATTGATTTTTTGTTTTATTTTGTTTGTTTTTATTTTTTCTTTATTGATTAAAGTGTTACATATGTGT
>NW_005871050.1:13918434-13929925 GCF_000147115.1 Myotis lucifugus | reverse complement strand
CACGCCCCCCGGCGACCCAAGCTCCCAGCCTCTCCTTTTTTTCTTTTTTCTTTTTTTTCCAGCACCTCCTTGAGCGGAGGCCAGGGCAGGCTGGAAGCAGCTGTCTGGGATTTATTTATCTTCTATAATTGAAACTTTGTAGCCTTGAGCAGAGCCCAGGGCCGGCCAGGGCAGGTGGGAAGCTTGGCTTCCTCCATTGCCGGGGGCAACCCAAGCCTCCTGCTCACTCCAGCTTCGTGGCCGCTGCCATCTTAGTTGGGTTAATTTGCATACTCACTCCTGATTGGCTGGTGGGTGTAGCGGAGTGGTGGAGTGATGGTTAATTTGCATGTTTCTCTTTTATTAGTGTAGATAATAACAGCCTAATATGCAAATCGACCGAATGATAGAATGACTGGTTGCTATGACGTGCACTGACCACCAGGGGCCATACACTCAACACAGGAGCTGTCCCTAGCCCACAGGCTCCAGGCTGGCCAAGGCGGGTACCAGCGGGGGCCCAACAATTGCCCTGCCGGTCGCCCCACAGATTGGCCCTGATTGCCGGCCAGGCCTAGCGACCCTACTCATGCACAAATTTTGTGCACCAGGCCTCTAGTATCCCATAAATGAGTGAGATCATGTGATATTTATCTTTCTCTGACTGGCTTATTTTACTTAGCATAATGCTCTCCAGTTCCATCCAAGGCTATGTTCTTGAAACAGCTCTTAGTGTGGAAATGGGCTAGATGTACATTCCAGTGATAGGGCAGGGAGGGAGGAACCTTGGACTGCCTAGGTCCAGCTCAATTGTCAACTAGTGGTCATATCCTCCAGATGATCTCTTCCACAATAATATTCAGTCTTCTAAACTTTGAACATAGTATATCTTTTCATTTGTTTATGTCTTCTTTAATAGTCCTTTTAAAAGTTTTATATTTGCCCTAGCTGGTTTAGCTCAGTGGATAGAGCATTGACCTGTGGACTGAAGGGTCCCAGGTTCGATTCTAGTCAAGGGCACATGCCCAGGTTGCAAGCTCGATCTCCAGTAGGGGGCGTGCAGGAGGCAGCCAATCAATGATTCTCTCTCATTGCTGTTTCTATCTCTCTCGCCCTCTCCCTTCCTCTCTGAAATGAATAAAAACACATATTTAAAAAAACAAGTTTTATGTTTTCCTCCATGGAGTATATAAACTTCTCCCATTATGTTTGTTTCAAGGTTTTTCCAACATTTTATTATGAAATAATAAGGTGAAAGAAAAGGTGAAAGATTTTTACAATGTACAACCATACACCCACCACCTTAATTTTACCATTAACATTTCACTATGCTTGTTCTATCATGTATTTATTAATTTCTCCATCCCTCTATCTGTTCATTAATTCATATCATTGCTCACAACATTGTAGCTCTTTGATGGCTTTGAAAATATCTTTTCATATGTGTTGTCCATCTTTTTTATTTATCTTTAGATGGGTTAGTCTGAGTTACTTAGTCTTCTGTCTTCCTTTACCTGATGTGTAAGACCTTAAGCAGTCTTGACATAAGCTTTCAGGTGCGTGATTCAAAACTACAAAGTCAGGCCGGTGGAAAGATCAGGAGTGGTGTCTTGGATACACCTTATTTCCTAATTAAGTGCTTCCCTGTCTTTTTCTTGTCATGGTCCTTATAGGACACATGGTAGTAAATGGGTAGGCTGCTTATGCCCAAAGATGATCAGCCTAGGGGCAGTGCCATACTAGTCCTGAGGACTGAGGACAATACCTCAGGACCCCTAGAGCCCAGAAGGGGCACACCTATGTAAAATGGCACATAATTTAGGAACCTTCTTCCTAGCTCTTCTCTTCTTCCTCCTCCCCAGTGCAGTGTTCTCCCCCTTTTAAGCTGTTCCCATTCAGGAGTCATTCCCCCACACCCACCCTCACATCCTGTCCTTGGGATGTATGCCTTCTTCCCACAGAATAATAAAGTCCCCGTTCTCCCAATCCCTTTTTGAGCCCTGCAAAATCAGCCATTCTGGCTTCCACTGGATACCAACAGACATCTCTCATGCCCAGTTGCTCTTGGCAATGCAGAGGGAAAGGGGTGAGTTTTGTCCCATTGATGAAAATGGGGTGGTGTGGGGGAAGCACTGCATGCTTCTCCCTGTTTTAAAGCACCTAAAATCAAAGACACCACTCTACTGCTTCACAGAGAGCCCTAGAACAGAGCAGTCTTCAGCACACTAAGAGGGGATCTATCAGATGAGGGTTTATATCTATACCAGATATATCTATAGCAGCAAACTTTTATGCAGCTACCACCTATAAGAGAATAAACATACATACACACATCACACAGCAAGCCAGGAGACAGGCCAACCTGAGCCCCTGCCAACAGAATGGTTCAGTCCACAAGGAGACACCACATGACCAGACTAACTCCTATACCCACCCCATGACTTAACAAACAGGATGAAGCCATGGACTACATGATCTATATCAGGGCCAATACAGGGCACCACCAGGAGACACTCTCCCAGTAAGACTGGGCCTATGCCTACTGCATATACTGAGCATACCATGGGAAAGCCACCCTGAGGCCTAAACACATACCCTTTGTGTAACATAACAAACTGGTATAAAACCACTGCAAAAAAAAGAACCCATGCACATTCGCTGTCCAGCACATCCAAATGCAGCCCCTGTTCCACAGAGGAACCATTTACAGGCCAAGAATAAGAACAGAATGAGATAGCCCCCAGGCAAACAACATCATCATGCCATCATTGATCATACAACAAGCAATACACACTCAGATTAGGGTTTCTGAAACACCCACTATTCAGCACCAAAGGTTGCTTTTCCAGCCCTCCCCTACTGAACCTGGTTGGGGGGTCTGACACTGGGTCCCAACGTTCTCTGTGAAGCTCTCTCCTCCCTCAGGCCCCTGGATTCTGTTCCTGCCTCTACCTACTTTCCCCCTCACCACTCTGCCATCCCATGTCCCTGTGGATTCTGTTTTCTGGGCCCTAGCAGACCTCCCTGTGTGGACACACACATGCGACTAGTGCACTCACTCTCCTCTCAAGTGCCCCTCCTCAACAAGCCCTGGCTAATCCCACCCTTGGACTTGCCTCTAGCACAGTGTGACCCTGTGTTCCCGGGCACACCTCAACCCCTCTAGATCTTAGGTCCCCACAGACAGGAAACCCCTGTTGCTTGCCTCTGGGTCCCCACGACAGGGTTCAATAAAGCTGGGCACCTCTCACGCTGGAGGGCTGTGTTTCTGAAAGCCTGGAGCCCTGAGACCTGCACCTGGGATTCCTGAACTCCCAGGAGCAGGTGGGAGAGGAGACCCCAGCCTGGCCTGCCTATTGCTGCTGGAAAAGCAGCTGAGAAGGAGGGAGGGGCTGTTGAATCAGGCTCGCTCCCAGCAAATGGCAGCAAGGGCCACCTATAATGACCCTGTAAGGCTTCAGTAATTGTGTGTAGAATCTGCTGGGAAGTGTTGGTGCAGACTTAGTCATCATGAGAGGCATGAAGGGCCCTTGAATTCCCAATGTTAGTAAAGATAATCTGGCAGGCAGAAGAGAGGGAGGTGGCATCAGCGGCTTGTAGGGAGAAGTGCCCGGCTGCCACAGAATGAGTAGTAGCCCTACAGTTTCAGGTCAAGTGCAGGGCTCCGATGACTTCTGGGCACTGAGAGGGGCCAGGCCCTTCCCTGCACTCAGAGCTGGAGCACTCTCCTCAGTAGTGGGTGATACACATTCCATCACAGGAGTAAGGAGGGTGGGCCTTCAGGGTGACCAACTTTCCCAGCTTTCCTGGTCCTGGGGGATTTCTCAAGAACTGATACTTTCAGTTCTCAAACCAGGACAGAGTCCTGGACAGTTGGTCACTGTTGGTGGCATTGCAGGGAGTGTCAGTCTCAAGCAGGGCACTCTTCCCTTCTGCTGTTTAGTGGAAAGTAAGGGGGCCTTGGTGTGAGTCACAGCCCCATCAGGATGTACCCAGTGGGACAACGGGTCTGCATCCAGTCTGTGAGGGAGAGCTACCGAGGGGTGGCATGGGTTGGGCTCTCTTCTTGAGAGTTTATCCTAAAGGAGTTGGGTCTCAGCTATGGTTTGGGGTCACTGTGCTTGGTAGATGTATGCTGTGAGGACCTCAGACTGAGTAGGTCTGAGTTCTGGTTTGGGAACCTTGTGCTTGATAGGTGTATACTTAAATTGCTGGGAGTAAGCTAAGATCATTCTGCATGGACTTGAGCTGGGGTCTGTGAATCTGGATATGGCCTATGCCTGTCTTGGATAGTTCATAGTCTTGCACTATGGACTAGATTAGGCATGGATGTGTGCTCAGGCCCATGTTAAGTCAGTTTCACAGTGTGCTGCGTGGGAAGGTCTCGGCAAGGCCTGCCCTTTCAGCAGGAGCAGGAGCAGGTTTCTGTGGGACAGCTGTCTTCACAGTGTGTCTAGCTGAGCATTGGCCATAAACTGTAGTCCAAGCACAAACTGGTTTGGTAAGTGCTGTCTGCGGATATGTGCGTAGGTCCTGTCTTTGGCAGTGATGCTGAGCGATGATGTAATTTTGGCTGGTGAAGTCTCCTGAGGTATTTGCTAGAGATAATGGTATGAACTAAGGCTGTCTCCTGGCACACTTGGAAGTGGTCATTTTCTTTCTTTCTTTTTTTTAAAAAATCCTCACCTGAGGATATTTTTCCATTGCTTTTTAGAGAGTGTGTAAGAGAGAGGGAAAGACAGAGAGAAGTAGCTATGTGAGAGATGTGCATTGATTGGTTGCCTCCTGCAGGAGCCCTGACCAGGGGCTGGGCCAGGGAGGAGCCTGCAACTGAGGTATGTGCCCTTGACCAGAATCAAACCTGGGACCTTTCGGCCCGTAGGCCGACACTTTAGTCGCATCTCTAAACTGTTAGTGTTATCATGATTCCAGAGCCCATGAACCCTCAGCCTATGGCTGGACTGAAGCAACATGCTCCCAGAACACCACTGGGACCCTGGTAGACATATGATTTCACTATTCTTTACATTTTGTCTGCATTTCTTTCTTTCTTTCTTTCTTTCTTTCTTTCTTTCTTTCTTTCTTTCTTTCTTTCCTTCTCTCTCTCTCTCTCTCTCTCTCTCTCTCTCTCTCTCTCTCTCTCTCTCTCTTTCTTCTTCTTCTTCTTCTTCTTCTTCTTCTTCTTCTTCTTCTTCTTCTTCTTCTCCTTCTATTTCGGTTAATTTTCACCCAAAGGTATTTTTTCTATTGATTTTTAGAGATAGTGGAAGGGAAGAGGGGGAGAGAGAGAGAGAGAGAGAGAGAGAGAAAGAAAGAGAGAGAGAGAGAGACATCAATGTGAGAGAGACACATTGATTGGTTGCCTCCTGCATGCGCCCCAACTAGGGCCTGGGATCGAACTTGCAACCCAGGTACGTGCCCTTGACCGGGAATCAAACCGAGACCTTTCAGTCTGTGGGCCAATGCTCTATCCACTGAGCCAAACTGGCAAGGGCTTATCTGCTTTTCTTGGTGTAGGTCCCCCCATTCTCCTCTCCTCAACCATACTCTCCACAAAGAGAAAAGTACAAAGAAGTTCATAAGTAGCACCTCACCATTCATTATTTAATTCTTGTGTTTTCTTATATATGCTTCAGAATTTCAGTTATTAAGAAATAAAGTATAGCCCCAGTTGGAGCTCTCTCTGTACTTCTCCTGGATCTCTTTTCCTTCCTGCTCCAGAGGTATACACTGTACTGAAAATGGAGTTTATCTCTCCCATGAATGACAGAACTCTTTACTAGCTTGAATTTTCAAAAATTTCATCACCCAGCATGGACAAGAAATACTAGTTCTTCAGGTTCATGTAGTTTGCATCTCTCCTCTGATGAGGTATCCTTTGAACCTGGTTGTTTTCAGTCCAGTGTCTTTGTTCTCCATGATCCTAATCTATTCATGGGTGTGGCTGTAAACAGAACTGGAGTGATGACTGAGTTATTAGTGTGACACAAATCAGTGCTTCCCATCTCATTGTCACATCCAATTGCCATTTACAGGGCCGAAGCAAATACAGCAGGGGCACTTGCTATGAGGATCCTTGCTCAAATAGTGTTCTAAAGCGTATGTTGAACTGAGCAAGGCTATCTAGAGCAAATGAAAACATCTTTCTTTTTCTTTTTCTTTTTTTAAATTGGTTAATTCTTGTATGTGCCCTGACCGGGGATCGAACCAGCAATCTTGGCATATCAGGACAATGTTCTAACCAACTGAGCTACCCAGCTAGGGCTAAAGATGAAAACATCTGATCAAAAGGATGAGGAAGGAAAGAATCTATAAGTCACAAATAAGACACAATGACAGCATTAGCTTTCCAAGATGACCTTCAGTCTTACTTTTAAAGAGGATTACAAGATTGTAAGGTCAGAAAATAAAATGTAAGCTAGGTTGAGGCCAACAGTTCAAGACCTAGGCTGTGATGAGAAAAGAGTAATAAGGACCAGTGCTGCACATGCATCATTGATTTGCTCCTCTAGATCCCCTCTACACTTTGCTCTATACTGACCCGTATATACATACATCAGTGAACTCCACTGCTTCTAGTTGGGTTTGGCCAATGAGGTGGACAGGTAAGAAATTGCAGGGATGGCAGAGAATAAAATTTGGATACTTATTTCTATGACTTTTTCCCTGAGAGGTTTCTGTAGGCTGCCTAGCTGTTTCTCTCACCTGAAAATCATAGTTCTTCCTGTCATGTAGCCCTTGTCAAGTGATATTTGCTCCCCCGCCTCCAACCCAGGTTCAAGAAACCGCTCCTTCCCTTTGCTGCTTCAGGTATCAGGGCATTAACAGCCTTACTAGCCAGGAGTTTGCAATATCACTTGTGGATTCCCTACACACTACCTAAATTTTGTAAATAGTTGCTGGATTAAATGTTGTTGTTGTTGTTGTTTTTATCTGAGTGTGCCATCTATTCCCGCTGGATGTTAACTGATACAGGGCTCATTCTTATGTTACTGAGAAAATTCCTGACAAGTTAATTCTATTCTGTTAATGACAAGTCAACAGCATGAACTTTTAATTCAAGGAGGAGATATATAGAAAAACTCTCTAACCCAGTGGTTCTCAACCTTGGCTGCACATTAGAATCATCTGGAAATCTTTTTAAAATCCTGATTTCTAGGCCTCATCCTCCGGAAATTCTGTTTCTTTTTTACTAATGTTGTGGCCACACCCCATAACAAAGAAACAGAATTTCTGGAGGATGAGGCCCAGAAATCAGGATTTTAAAAAGATTCCCAGGTGATTCTAATGTGCAGCCAAGGTTGAGAACCACTGCTCTAACCATTCATTTTGTTAAACCACAAAATATGTTCACCTAAACTTCCTAAAGAAGTAATTTCCAAGAACAGTGAGTCTTACGCAAAAAAACCCAAAACAAAACAAACAAAAAAAACACCCTCACATATCTTTTCTGAAATGTTGAGTTTTACAAAGGTCATCTCTGATGCATTTACTTATCTAATGTCTGTCTTCCCTACTAGACTGTAAACTTCATGACACCAGGGACATATCTGTTTGGTTCACTGCTATGTTCTCAGCAACCAAGACAGTACCCCTCAAATAGTAGGTGTTCACCAAGTGTTTATTTATTTATTTAATGATGAGCGAACTATGGCTCCTTGAAAGTAGTCAAAAGCAGTAGTAAAAATAACCATTATGGAATACTAATGAGTTATTCTCTTAAGTAGAGGCAGATATAATGAGGCAGGTATTTGTTTGGATAGATTCCTCAGTGAATTGGGACCTCTTTGTGGCTTACAATTGTATCTTTTTGGGAAGATGGTATGGGAGTGTTCATCAATTTTTCCATTTCTGCTCAATTATAGACATAATAGGAAATGGTAAACTTCAAAAGAGTCTGCACAGAATTGTTTGGGCTTTACTTTAGGGAAGGCTGAGCATAATCACAACTGAGGAATCCATAACACATGCTTTGCAGAGGTATGCCTATAATATCAAACGCATCTCTGAAGGGAAGAGGCAATAACATCAACAAACCTATAAATGCTTTTGCTAGGAGCACCAACAAACCTATAAATGCTTTTGCTAGGAGCACCAAGTTCCTAACTTGCTTGAACCCCTATATAACACATCATCCAGGAAATAACACTCATCGGTATACCATTTGCAGAGTAACGTTCATAGCACACCTATTTGTCCTGTCTTGTGAAGGCACCCTCCCACCCCATTCTGTAGCAATAATGAATAAGACATAGCCCATGTTTATGATTGCTCATGGACTAGTGAATCCACAATCACAACATAATATGATAAATACTCTAATGGAGGCATTTACTGTTTTCTGTTTTAAACTTTTTGTTTGGAGATCATTTCAAACTTACATCAAAAATGCCAGAATAGCTCTAGCTGGTTTTGCTCAGTGGATAGAGCGTTGGCTTGCGTACTGGAAGGTCCCAGGTTCGAGTCCAGTCAAGGGCACATGCTGGGTTGTGGGCTCAATCCCCAGTAGGGAGTGTGCAGGAGGCAGCCAATCAATGATTTTCTCTCATCATTGATGTTTCTATCTCTATCTCCCTCTCCCTTCCTCTCTGAAATTAATCCTATCTAATAAAAGAGAAACATGCAAATTGACCATACCCCCGAACGTTTCCCATTGGCTAATCAGCAGGATATGCAAATTAACTGCCAACCAAGATGGCGGCCGGCAGCCAGGCAGCTGAAGCGAATAGGAGGCTTGCTTGCTACAGTGATGGAGGAAGCCAAGGTTCCCCACCTGCCGCTGCCGGCCTCTGAGCTTGCACTCTAAGCAACTATGTTGCAATTATAGAAGCTAAACAAAACCCAGAAACCTGCTTTCAGCCGGCAGAGCTGGAGCGAGCAGGACCGAAACAATGTTGCTGGCTCTCAGCTCCAGTGACAGCCGTAGAAGGTAAATAAATCCCAGAATAAAAAAAAGAAAAAAGTAAAAAAGGAGAGGTTGCTCTCAGCTCCAGTGACAGCCGTAGAAGGTAAATAAATCCCAGAATAAAAAAAAGAAAAAAGTAAAAAAGGAGAGGTTGGGACCCTGAAGCAACAAGATGGCGGCTAATTTGCATACTGAAGGCAGGCAGCAGCGGGCAAGGCTGTCCGCGGTCCTGGGACCCGGATCTGTGACCCTGCCAGGCGGGGCGGCAGCGCTTGAGGCTGTCCGCGGTCTGGGACCAGATCTGTGACCTGGTGGGCGGGGGGCAGTGCTTGAGGCTGTCCGTGGTCTGGGACCCGGATCCGCGACCCTTCACGGCGGGGAGGCAGCTCGCACAGGGGTGGATCAGCCGGGGTTGGGCAGGGCAGGACGCCTGGCTTCTGCCCAGCCCCAGTCACTCTGTGCAGGTGAGCAGCACAGACAGCCTCTGGACAGGGGAGGCAGGCCGGCGGAGGGCGGCCTGTACTCCCACATGGCGGTGGTGACAGCTGTGAGCATGCCAAGCGGAGCCTGCAGACTGAGCTGAAGTAGCGCCTGCAGGCCATCAGCGCCCAGGAGTGGCTGCGCAAGATCCGCCTCCTGGCCCAGAAGGTGCAGGATCGCAGGGACAGCCACCGTGGCGGGCCAGACTGACATCTTCCTGGCTGCACCACGGGGGTTTGTGGATCTGCAAAGCCAGAGGCCTCCAGTGTGCACATCCCCCCGTGGCGTGCGAACATCCCCCAGCACACTGTCACCCTCCCACGCCTGCAACAGTTGCAAACCAAGGCGTGTACAAGTTCCCCCCCGCCTCTCCACTGCACTTCCATCAACCCAGCATGCCTAACACCCCCACAGGATGTGCACACATGCCCTCTGATGCGCTCACGTCCTTTGGAGAGTGTCTGGGTGTTCTGGGTGCTGGAGGTGGGTGCCTGTGAGATGACAGTGAGAGGGCGGAGTGGTGATGCCCTGTTTCCACGGAGGCTAGTGCAGCTACGAGATCACCTCTGGGGGGTTAATGCAGGTGCTGAGGCAGGAGCAGGTGCAGACAGACACACCTGGTTGGCGCGGACGGCCCTCTCTGAGGTGCCTTCAGTCAGCATTCAAGATCAAGAACCCAAAGGCAGAGAGGAATTCCGTCCTCTCAGTGAAACAGTGGGATAGTCGGGGCAACTGTAGAGAAGGAATGTGCACTTTGGGTGCCAGCACCCATGAGTGAAGGCTGCCCTGACTGAGCCTCGCTTGCTTGGGGCCTAGCGCACTCCTGCCGGGCAACGGGTGACAGGACGTGCTTTTCCGAATTAATGAGAGAAAATGTTGATTCTCCTGCTGCCCACGAAGGTGGAAAGTGAAGTGGGGAGACATGTGGGGAGTGAGCAAGGTTCCCTGTCTGGGGGTTCTAAATCTGCTGTTGGTTTCTTTCACCACTGACTAGAGATATACAGAGTGTCCCCCCAAAATGTATACACACTTTGAATACCTACTAATTCCAATGGTTTTAAGCATAAGAAAGAAACAACAATGGAGCTGTTATCTGTTAAAAGTGTGGGCACAAACAGGTAGTTGGACATTCCCTGAGGGGTCTCAGATTGGAGAGGGTGAAGGCCAGACTAAGGGGCCCCTTTCCCCCCCTACCCCAGTGCACGAATTTCGTGCACCGGGCTACTAGTCCTATATAATAAAAGCCTAATATGCTAAGTAAACGGTCATCTGGTCATCTGTTCAACCAATCAAAGCTTAATATGCTAAAGATATGCGAAGGCAGTTCAACTGCTTGCTATGATGTGCACTGACCACTAGAGGGCAGACAGTCAACCAGTAGGTTAGCTTGCTGCTGGGGTCCTGCCAATTGGGACTGAGTGAGATGGGTAGGACATGTCCTGGAGCTCTCCCGCGGTACCTCCCCGGCTGGCCAACCTCCCGCATCCCTCCCTGGCCCCCATCACACACCAGTGGGGTCCCTCAGCCTGGCCTGTGCTCTCTCGCAATCCAGGCTGAGGAACACCCCCAACCCCGAGTGCTCGAGTTTCATACATCAGGCCTCTAGTAAAAATATATTTTTAAAAAATATTTTTTTAAAAAAGAAGGAATCTCACCTTAAAAAAAAAAGTGCTAGAATAAGCCCTAGCTGGTTTGACTCAGTGGTTAGAGCATCAGCCCATGGACAGAAGGGTCTCAGGTTTGATTCCTGTCAAGGGCACATACCTCAATTGTAGGCTCAATCCCCGTCCCCAGTTAGGGCACATGTGGAAGGAAACCAATCGAATGTGTTTCTCTCACATTGATGTTTCTCTCTCTCACCCTCCGACTCTCTAAAATCAATGGAAAAAATAACCTCAGGTGAGGATTAACATCAAAAAAGTGCTAGAGTAAGAATAGTATAAAGGACATGTGTATGCCCCTTTGTTGGTTCCAAACTTGGGGAGCTTCCCATTGAAATCTGAAACTGTCCTCCTTACATGGAGGACAAGAAGGCAGACCACTCCAAAAGCCTCCCTCTTGCCTCCATAATCAAGATGAATCCAGGAACTTTGGGTAAAATATTTATTTTACCAAGTGATGTCTGGG
>NW_005871050.1:13890788-13918334 GCF_000147115.1 Myotis lucifugus | reverse complement strand
TGAGCCCCTGTAAATTTTATTTAACTCATTAATGAAGAAACAACAGTGTGGTAAGTTGGTTCAAAAGAGAATTTGAAAGAAAGTACATGTAGTTACTGAAAGAAAGAATCTATATAATAAAAGCTTAAGTGACTATTATGGTGGAATGACCAGAAGGACCAGTTGCTATGATGCACACTGACCACCAGGGGGCAGACGCTCAATGCAAGAGCTGCCCCTGGTGGTCAGTGTGCTCCAGAGGGGGAGCACCGCTCAGCCGGAAGCCAGGCCCACGGCTGGCGAGCACAGCCTCCATGGAGCTTCCATAGCAGCGCTAAGGAGCAGAGAGCCAAGCAGTAAGGAGCAGTGAGAAGGTGGGTGGTAAGGAGGGAGGGGTCCTGGCCTGCAAGAGGGTGCAGGCCTGGCTGAGGGACCCGCTCCAGTGCACGAATTTCATGCACTGGGCCTCTAGTTCTAGAATAAGATTACTAAATTAGATACAATACCAGTTAATTTCTTACAGATAAATACAAATGTTTCCTCTGGGGCCATCTTTTCTATTGGACAAAATCATTTGCATATCTATCAACTAAAGTCTGAAAGGTAATAGAGACCTGGTTTTAAACAATAGTAAATAGTAAATCAAACAAAATGTATTTTACTCAAGAATACAATCATCTTTGGGTAGGTCTGTTAGGCAATGCTCCAATATGACATGGAAATTACATCTTTTTGCTTTATTTCCAAGTTTTGCATACTTTTTCTTACCACCACATAAAAACATTTGTGTCAAGGGTGTAGCCTCATTACGTCATTGAAATTGCAAAGCATTGAAGTGTCAGGGGCGTGCTCCCTCCCACACTATCACACTTCAGCTTGGAACTAGATCCATAAGCTGGTGCCATTAGCCTCTCTCTCTCTGTAGGGCTCAAATATGTGTCTTTGAGGCTGGGCAGGGAAATCAACACCCGAGAAAAATAAGGTACCATCTTCTTTATTTTCATGTCTCCCCAGGTGTCCATGCAAACCTCCTTTACGCAGGTGCCCTAAGCAATTTGATATTGATGCAAATAAATATATTTGTGTTGCTTGCCCCTCCAGGTTATGAGACAAATCCAGATGTTCAATTCCAGCCATGGGAACAATGAACACGAAACAGGAGACCCAAAATAGTCGTCTTCTTAGTTGATTATTGTCATTCCAGGAGGTCATGAAGGATACCATATAGCTGGCTTGGGAACAGTGAAAACAAGGGAAACACCCAATACTCACACTGCCCTACTAAGGACTTCTCTTTCTTCCTACCATCCAATATCATGTGAGTGCCTGCCACTGGTCAAACCCAACCAGAAACCAGAGGGCAGCCTCCTGGGCACAGGACAAGGCAGAAAAAGGTGAAGCATGGATTGTGGGATATAAGGAGATCCAAAGAAAAATATCCATCTCTTTCCTCTTATGAGCAGAGCTCTTGGTTTGCTATCTCACTCTGCCTGCTAGGTACTTGTGAGGTGGCTAAGGAGTGTCTTCCATGCCCTTGCAGCAATGTTGCTGGCAGAAGGCTAATATGAATCTTAGGGTCCAATTTTTTCAAGATATTGTAAAGTAGTGGGATTAACCCAGGGCTGCAAGATGACAGCATAGACAATCAGAGAAACCCAATGGTAGATGAGGAAGGAAGGAAGGAAGGAAGGAAGGAAGGAAGGAAGGAAGGAAGGAAGGAAGGAAGGAAGGAAGGAAGGAAGGAAGGAAGGAAAGAAGGGAGGGAGGGAAATAAATGAAAAAAGGAAGGAAAGAAAGAAACAAGGAAGAGAGGGAAGGAAGAAAGGAAGGAGGAGGGACTAAGGGTAGGTACGGAGCAGGAGAGGGAGGCAAGGAGAGGAGGAAAGAAAAGAAACATTCTAAGCATCAGTTCCCAGAAGAGAGACAAAGCTATAAAATGCAAAGACTTCCACGCTGGCCAGTTTTGTTCAGTGGTTAAAGTGTCAGCCTGCAGACTTGAAGGGTCGTGGGTTTGATTCCAATCAAGGGCATGTGCCTCAGTTGCAGGTTCAATCCCCAGCTTTAGTTGGTCAGGGCACTTGTGGGAGGCAACCAATTAATGTTTCTCTCTCACATTGATGTTTCTCTCTCTATGTCTCTCCCCCTCCCTTCCACTTTCTCTAAAAATCAGTGGGAAAATATCCAGAGTATCCAACATGACTATGCTTACAAATGTACAGTTTATTACAGAAGAGGCGTACAATACAGCAAGAAAGTAAGGATATGGATCACAGGCAAAGGCCGTCTCACAGAAAGGCATCTATAAAGGGCAGATGCAAGCTCCAGTTAGTCTCTATGAGGGCCATGGCAGGAGCACTGAGCAGGAGTAGGGTGTGTGGCATCAAGATCAGGTGCAAATTATTAATCTTACTATTAATGAAAATAAATGCTCTAGTATCCAGAATATATGTCTCTCTCACCTCAATGTATCTCTCTCTCTCTGTCTCTGCCCCCCCCCCCTCCACTCTCTCTAAAAATCAATGGGAAAAAATATCCTCTGGTGAGGATTAACAAACAACAAAAAATATACATATTATTGAAAAGATGCTTAACATCATTAGTCATTAGGGAAATGCCAACCAAAATCACAAGATTTCACTTCCCCTCCACTAATATGGCTATAAGTTTTTAATGGAAAATAGCTATTGGGCCCTAGCCAGTTTGGCTCATGGATAGAGCGTCAACCTACAGACTGAAGGGTCCCGGGTTCGATTCAGGCCAAGGGCACATGCCCGGGTTGTGGGCTCAATCCCCAGTGGGGCACATGCAGGAGGCAGCCGATTGACGATTCTCTCTCATCATTGATGTTTCTCCCTCTCTGAAATCAATAAAGAAATATTAAAAAGAAAATAGCTATTGGCAAGAATCTGGAGAAATTAGAACCCTCAGGCACAGTGGTGGGAATGTAAGATAGTGCAGTCACTTTGTAAACAGTTTGGCAATTCCTTTAAAAAATTTAAATATACACCCTAGCCCAGCGGTTCTCAACATGTGGGTTGCGAACGATGAAAATACATCCTGCATATCAGATAGTTACATTACGGCTTTTTCGCCCTCTTCGCCTCTGGCTGCTTGTTGCGCCGGCCGCACGCTCCGTGCCTCGCAGCCATGCCTCGCAAGATTGAGGAGATCAAGGACTTCCTGCTCACAGCCCGGCGGAAGGACGCCAAATCTGTCAAGATCAAGAAAAATAAGGATAATGTGAAGTTCAAAGTCCGGTGCAGCAGATACCTGTATACCTTGGTCATCACGGACAAAGAGAAGGCCGAGAAGCTGAAGCAGTCCCTGCCCCCGGGTTTGGCGGTGAAGGAGCTGAAGTGAACCCGACATGCTGATCTGTATTAAAACGTTGGGCTGCGAACGATGAAAATACATCCTGCATATCAGATAGTTACATTATGATCCATAACAGTAGCAAAATTACAGTTATGAAGTAGCAACAAAAATAATTTTATGGTTGGGGGTCATCACAACATGAGGAACTGTATTAAAGGGTCGAGGCATTAGGAAGGTTGAGAACCACCGCAGCCAGTTTGGC
This sequence comes from Myotis lucifugus, assembly GCF_000147115.1. Lineage (NCBI taxonomy): Eukaryota > Metazoa > Chordata > Mammalia > Chiroptera > Vespertilionidae > Myotis > Myotis lucifugus. Next base: position 13,914,778 of record NW_005871050.1, on the reverse strand, counting down.
TCAGTTGATAGAGTGTCAGCCTGTGGAATAAAGGGTCCCAGGTTCAATTCCTACCAAGGGCACATGCTCAGGTTGTGGGCTCGATCCCCCCACCCCCCCATTAGAGGGCATGCAGGAGGCAGCCAATCAATGATTCTCTCTCATCATTGATGTTTCTCTCTCTCTCTCTCTCTCTCTCTCTCTCTCTCTCTCTCCCTTCCTCTCTGAAATCAATAAAAAATATTTTAAAAAGGAAAAAATAATATGGTTCCTTAAATGTTAAAAAAAAATCTTTAAATACTAGAGGCCCGGTGCACGAAAATCATGCACGGCAGTGGGAGGGCGGGTGGGGAGGTCCCTCAGACCAATCTGCACCCTCTCCAATTTGGGAGCCCTCAGGAGATGTGCTACTGACGGCTTGGGCCCACTCCCCGTGGTGCCCTCCGGAGATGTGCTACTGACGGCTTGGGCCCACTCCCCGTGGTTCTCTGCTCTCTGTGGGGCCTGCCTGCTCCACCCCTTGCCTGCTCGTGGGTCGTCGTGGCGACCACCCAGAAGGCCCTGCTGGGTGCTGCCTGTGGGTTGCTGCTGCCACCGCCCAACAGGCCCTGTTGGGTGCTTACTGCGGGCCCCAATTGCCTGCTCCCCGGTCACTGCCACCACCCAGCAGGCCCTGCTGGGTGCTGCCTGCGGCCCCCCTTGCCTGCTGGGCTCATGTTACAGGGGTGACACAACCAGTGTCCTGCCCAGCCACTATGGGCGCCACCAGCTTTGTTGTGGAGTGACGGTTAATTTGCATATTACTCTTTTATTAGATAGGATACAGTTGCCATATGACCCAGCAATCTCACTCCTAGGTATATATATCCAAGAAAATTGATAACATATGTTCATACAAAAATTTGTACATGAATGTTCATAAGCAGCATTATTCATAATAGCCAAAAGGGGCGAACAACCAAAATGTCCATAACTGATGAATGGATAAATAAATGTGGTAAATCCATAAGTGGAATATTATTCCACCATACACAGAAATAAAGTACTGATACATGCCACACCATGGATGAATCTTGAAAGCATTTTGCTAAGTGAAAGACGCCAGTCACAAAGGGCACAATATTGTATGGTTCTATTTATACAAAACCTCCAAAATAGGAAAATTTATAGAGACCGAGAATAGATCAGGGGATGGAGGGAGAGGAAAATTGGGAGCCATAAAGTTTCTTTTTAGGGTAATAAAAGCATTCTGTAATTAGATAATGGCACTGGTTGTACAACCTTGTAAATATACAAAAAAAAACACAACAACATTGAATTGTACACTTTAAAATGGCAAATTTTATGTTATGTGAATTTATTCTCAATAAAAATAAATAAAGCAATTTTTTAAAATTTTTTTATTTATTTCAGAGAGAAAGGGAGAAATATAGAAACATCAATGATGAGAGGGACTCATTGATTGGCTGCCTCCTCCACGCCCCCCACCAATATCGAGCCCACAACCCAGGCATGTGCCCTTGACTGGAATCAAACCCAGGACCCTTCAGTCCCCAGGCTGGCGCTCTATCCACTCATCCAAACCAGCTAAGACAACAAAACAATGTTAATATTGTGATACAAACTACCCTGAAATTCCTGGGACCCATGATCATAAATCCACATTAGTAATCAATATGTTTCATGCTCTGACTAAGGACCAGCACTAGTTAAGAACTTTGGCAGGGCCTGGCCCAGTGGCTCAGTTGAGCATCATTCAGGTTAAGGCACATATAGGAATCAACCAATGAACCCATAAATGGGTAGAACAACGAATCAATGTTTCTCTCTCTCTCTCTCTCTCTCTCTCTCTCTCTTTCATCAATTTTTAAAAGAATTTTGACAAAACAGTTCAGGGTAATTTTGATACTGTTATAATAAACCTGGTTATTAATTAAAAGGAAAGGAGCAAAGGAAAGCCTAAATTTTATAGGTATGCCATTTGTGCAGCTTTGCCAGGAAGCTGCAAGGCCACCAGTATGTCGCCCGCTGGGGGAAGGAACTAGACAGAGGAAGAATAGACACATGCCCACTAAAGTCTGGGTGACATAGGGAAATTGCTTGTCTTTCAGTCACACCTGGGAACAGGTCATTGGCCACAGTAAGCATGGCCACTGAAAGAGCACAAAATCTGAGATACTTAAGCTCCTAGAAAAGAGCTCTCTCTCTTGCTCTTTTGCTTCTTGGTTTGAGCTCCTGACTAGCTGGGCTCTCACGCTCCCTTGCATTTGCCATGGGCCATGTGGACCCTACACACAATGGACTACAACTAGCCTGATGCTAAACCGGACCCAGCTCCTCCATGGAAGGGAAACTTTGGACATTGGCTTTGCTTCTAGCTCTGCTGAATCCCCAGCTACCCCTGTTCTAGGACTAGATTAAGAAAAATGGGACTTTTAAAATCCAGAGATATAAATCCACACAAATATAAACCACTCATCCTCCTGTGAAAGTCTCAGAAAATTCTTTTTCTAGAGATATTGCAAGGACCCAACCCCCAGCAATCAGTGGGGAAAGGGATGCCCCACTTCCACCAGTGGACACCCTACTTCCACCAATAACAATTTCAGCCTAATTGCATATCCTACTATTAACCTTCATAGCATACATCTACCAAGCACAGTGACCCCAAACCATAGCTGAGACCCAACTCCTTTAGGATAAACTCTCAAGAAGAGAGCCCAACCCATGCCACCCCTCGGTAGCTCTCCCTCACAGACTGGATGCAGACCCGTTGTCCCACTGGGTACATCCTGATGGGGCTGTGACTCACACCAAGGCCCCCTTACTTTCCACTAAACAGCAGAAGGGAAGAGTGCCCTGCTTGAGACTGACACTCCCTGCAATGCCACCAACAGTGACCAACTGTCCAGGACTCTGTCCTGGTTTGAGAACTGAAAGTATCAGTTCTTGAGAAATCCCCCAGGACCAGGAAAGCTGGGAAAGTTGGTCACCCTGAAGGCCCACCCTCCTTACTCCTGTGATGGAATGTGTATCACCCACTACTGAGGAGAGTGCTCCAGCTCTGAGTGCAGGGAAGGGCCTGGCCCCTCTCAGTGCCCAGAAGTCATCGGAGCCCTGCACTTGACCTGAAACTGTAGGGCTACTACTCATTCTGTGGCAGCCGGGCACTTCTCCCTACAAGCCGCTGATGCCACCTCCCTCTCTTCTGCCTGCCAGATTATCTTTACTAACATTGGGAATTCAAGGGCCCTTCATGCCTCTCATGATGACTAAGTCTGCACCAACACTTCCCAGCAGATTCTACACACAATTACTGAAGCCTTACAGGGTCATTATAGGTGGCCCTTGCTGCCATTTGCTGGGAGCGAGCCTGATTCAACAGCCCCTCCCTCCTTCTCAGCTGCTTTTCCAGCAGCAATAGGCAGGCCAGGCTGGGGTCTCCTCTCCCACCTGTTCCTGGGAGTTCAGGAATCCCAGGTGCAGGTCTCAGGGCTCCAGGCTTTCAGAAACACAGCCCTCCAGCATGAGAGGTGCCAGCTTTATTGAACCCTGTCGTGGGGACCCAGAGGCAAGCAACAGGGCTTTCCTGTCTGTGGGGACCTAAGGTCTAGAGGGGTTGAGGTGTGCCCGGGAACACAGGGTCACACTGTGCTAGAGGCAAGTCCAAGGGTGGGATTAGCCAGGGCTTGTTGAGGAGGGGCACTTGAGAGGAGATTCACAGGTCAGTTGTGCAAAGAAGGGGATCTTGGTGGAGGTCTGCTAGGGCCCAGAAAACAGAATCCACAGGGACATGGGATGGCAGAGTGGTGAGGGGGAAAGTAGGTAGAGGCAGGAACAGAATCCAGGGGCCTGAGGGAGGAGAGAGCTTCACAGAGAATGTTGGGACCCAGTGTCAGATCCCCCAACCTGGTCTAGTAGGAGAGGACTAGAAAAGCAACCTTTGGATGTTGTAACTGGTGATCTCAGGAGAGGTTGCACAGGTGTAATAACAATACCAGCTTATAAGGGTAAAAGTGTCCTAGCTGGTTTTGCTCAGTGGATAGAGCACCAGCCTGCGGACCGAAGGGTCCCAGGTTCAATTCCAGTCAGGGAACATGCCCAGGTTGCAGCCTCCATCCCCAGTGGGGGGCGTGCAGGAGGCAGCCAAGGCAACCAGTCAGTGATTATCTCATCACTGATGTTTCTATCCCTCTCTTCCTCTCCCTTCCTCTCTGAAATCAATATATATATATATATATATTTAATTAGGGTAAAGGAGTGAATCGGAAGTGAGGAGGTGGTCATCAAATGGTGGAGTAGGCCCCAATTTGGTCTGGACTATCTCCTCATGTGTGAAGTGCTGATCTGGAAAGGAAGAAATGGCCTTTCTCTGGGCAGATAGTGCCTCTTAAGTTGCATGGTTATAGAGTGAATATTGACCTTTGTCTGAGAAAGATTAGGCACCAATAGTGCTGAGGAGATGAGAGGATGTGCCCTTGACACTGTGTTAGCTGAGGGGCGGGGGTGTCTCTATATGGGCTGAGTGATGGTATAGATTTAAGTGTTTGTCTTTATTGGGGCTTTGTCCTGGTGTACCCAGTTCTGGTGGGACCACAACGTGTACTCTAGGAAGGGTCTGCCTTCTGTTCTGGCGTGTGGATGAGTGGTATGGGTAAAGGCTCTGTTCTAAGTTGGTACTGTCTAATAGTGAGCCATGTGGTTTGGTATGTCTATATGCGCCCATCTGAAATGGGGTCTCTCCTGCTGTGGGGGAGGTACAGCTATGTGTCAGGACTCAATTCTTAACAGGGACACGTTCCTTCTCTGGTCTACATATGGGCCCTATTTGGGGCCATGAGACCTTCCACTATGCTAAGTGGTGGTATGGGCTAGTTCAGATTTTTTTAAAATATGTTTTTAATGATTTTGGAGAGAGAGAGAGAGAGAGAGAGAGAGAGAGAGAGAGAGAAGAGAGAAACATCAATTGGCTGCCTCCTGCATGCTCCCTACTGAGGACTGAACCCACAACCCAGGTGTGTGTCCTGACTGGGCATCTAACCAGTGACCACTTGGTGCATGGGACAATGTTCAACCAACTGTGCCACACTAGCCAGGGCCAGATTTTGGTTTTGATATTTACAATGATATAGATGTAGGATCTTATTAAAGTGAGGGTTATTTCCTGATGGGATCAGTGTGAATATAATTATGAGAACTGGTCAACAAAGACTTTCTGGTGTAGTATATTTTACCCCTTTTTCGTACAGGGCTTTTTCTCTTGGTTTGCTGAGAAGTGAACTGCAATGTAGACTTTAGTCTTGTTAGGGAAGGTCTCCAAGTGTGATGAGTATTGGAATGGTTCTGGATTATTGTTCTGGGAGTGAAGTTCCTGATAATTTACTGAATGATGGGATATGTGTTCCTTGGTCTCTTTTTGATAAGTTCTGTAGAATACTGAGATCTAGAAGAAGTTCAGATAGGTCCTGGCCTTTGTGCTAATCTTCCCATGATGTGCTAAAGCCAGTAGGTATATAGAATGAATCTTGCTTTTATCTGGGTTTGAACCTGTTCACCGGTATGCTGCACATTGGTATGAGTATGAGTTTTAGCCTGATGGAGGGCCATTTCTTGGAAAACTTTAAAGATATGTGGATGGAGGCCAAATTCTCAGGTAAGAGCTGTCCCTTGATTTGCTGAGGAATATGTGGGTCTCAGCAGTGAGCAGTGATCTGAGCAGCACTCTGACAAGGTGTATTGAAGGTTGGAATGGATTTAGGCTCTCCTGAGGTACGACTTCCCTAAGTGCGTTGAGAGGTGAAATATGCACAAACTGAAGCCAATGCACAAGCTTTTGCTTAGGCTTGCTAAGTAGTGCTAGTGATACTACATGACCTGTCTTGGCGATGTATTGACTAGCAGTGAAATGTAGGGCAAGATTGGTCCTAAGAGTTAAGTGATGTTATTTTATCAGCCTTGGTCTGAGTTTGGGTGAGGTTGGGCCTTGTGGTTTTATAAGCAGGGGTGTAGCTATAGGCCCAGTTCTGGGAAGGGACCATACTCTAATATGCTAAGTGGTGGCAGAATATGGGTCTATGTCTGGGTAAGTGCTACACATTCCATCAGCAGTACAACCAAGCTGCCCATTTCCACACCCTAGATTTCTGCCAGAATAGTATTAACCCACTCCTCCATAAAGTTAGCCCACTCTGAAGCAACTATGGTTTCCACACACAATACTTTACTCTTCCCACATCAGTCACATCAATAGCTTCAACTTGAGGGCCAGGGAATCCTCCTAAACATTCATTCTGCTCAGATACTAAGAAATCTGGATAACAGAGTAGTGAGGACCTTTCCTTTCACCACTATCATTATCTTTTTGCCCTTCCTCTTTAGCTTCTCTACCAGTCATTTCTCTGCCATCCCCATTGGTAGCTTCAGAAATCTATAGTATACTTATTGTTCTGGTCATACTAGTTCTCAGGACAGTTCATTTCCCCTGTGTACTGAACAGTGTCCCCTAAAATTCAGGTCCATCTGAAACCTTAATGTGACCTTATTTGGGAAATAAGATCTTTGCAGATGTAATCAAATTTAGATGAGATCATACTGGATTAGAGTGGGCCCCAAATCCAATGTGCCTGGTGTATTTATAAGAGAGAAATTTGGACACAGACACATAGAGACATATGAAGAAGAAAATGCCATGAGAAGACAGAAAGGGATCGGAGCAATGGGTCTACAAGTCAAAGAATGCCAAAGATTGGTGACGACCACCAGAAGTTAAGAAGAGGCAAGGAAGGATTCTTCCCTAGAGCCTTCAGAGGGAGCATGGCCCTGCCAACACCTTGATTTTAGACTTCAGTCTCCAGAACTGTCAGAGAATAAATATCTGTTGTTTTAAGCCACCTAGTTTGAAGTAATTTGTTATGGCAGCTATAGGAAACTAATTCTCCTTGTTTCTATTTCCTTTCTTTTTGTATAGACCTTGTTTAAATGCCAAGGATTTCTTTTTATTTCTCTAGTAAGTTCCTCTGTGGACAAGTGAGTATAATTTAGCCAACTGGATTTCATCAAATATCTTCATCTATCAAGCAACTGTGGCTGCTAAAATATTACCAGTGCATGTTAGCCAAACAGTACCTATTTAAAATAGGACCACATTTTGTATAGCATAAAAAGTGAATTTTAAAATTTCCAACTGATTAAAACGCAGAAACATCTCTTACTCTTTGAGAGAAAGAACTTTAAAAATTCCTGGGGAGATGTCTTTCATCAATACTACTTGCTCTGTTTTTTGTTTGTTTGTTTGTTTTTTGTTTTTTATTGTTTAAAGTATTACATAAGTCTCCTTCCCCTCCCCCCCCCCATTGACCCCACCACCACCACTACCACCCCCAAGGGGAAGCCCCCACAACCCCAGTGTCTGTGTCCATTGTTTATGCTAATATGCATGCATACAAGTCCTTTGGTTGATCTCTAATCCCTTCCTCCCCTGCCTTCTCTCTGAGGTTGGACTGTTGGTTCAGTGCTACCTTGTCTCTAGATCTATTTTTGTTCATCACTTTATGCTGATCATTATATCCCACATATGAGTGAGATCATGTGATATTTATCTATCTCCAACTGGCTTAGCATAATGCTCTCCAGTTCCATCCATGCTGTTGCAAATGGTAAAAGTTCCTTCTTTTTTATAGCAGCACAGTATTCCATTGTGTAGATGTACCACAGTTTTTTAAACCACTCATCTGCTCATGGGCACTTAGGCTGTTTCCAAATCTTAGCTATTGTAAATTGTGCTGCTATGAACATAGGGATGCATATATCCTTTCTGATTGTTGTTTCTGGTTTCTTGGGATATAGTCCTAGAAGTGGGATCACTGGGTCAAATGGGAGTTCCATTTTTAGTTGTTTGAGGAAACTCCATACTGTCTTCCATAGTGGCTGCACCAGTCTGCATTCTCACCAGCAGTGCATGAGGGTTCCCTTTTCTCTACATCCTCACCAGCACTTGTCGTTTGTTGATTTGTTGATGATAGCCATTCTGACAGGTGTGAGATGGTACCTCTTTGTTGTTTTGATTTGCATCTCTCAGATGATTAGTGACTTTGAGCATGTTTTCATATGTCTCTCAGCCTTCTGTATGTCCTCTTTTGAAAAGTGTCTATTTAGGTCCTTTGCCCATTTTTTTTATTGGATTATCTTCCTTTTTGTTAAGTTGTATGAGTTCCCTGTAATTTTAGAGATTAAACCCTTATCTGAAATAGCATTGGCAAATATGTTCTCCCATGCAGTGGGCTTTCTTGTTGTTTTGTTGATGGTCTCTTTCACTGTGCAGAAGCTTTTTATTTGATGTAGTCTCATTTGTTCATTTTCTCCTTAGTTTCCATTGCCCTTTGCTCTGTTTTTTCACCTTATTAATTTTGATAGTATACTTTTAATCCATTTTTAATAAATAAATCCATTTCATATTTTAGAGACTTATTGTGTTCTTATTTAGAAATTAATTTCTAGCAATTACATATTTGGGTTCTGGGCACCATGTTTGACAGAGGGAAGTCAGATATATAGTATTTTATTCCATTTCCTTTCTTCTTTTTTGTAGTCATCTGCTATCTTACAAAACACTCTCTTTTTGCTTCATCCCATTATCAAACACTTAAACAATATGCCTTCTACTATCCTAAATTCCCCAATTCACTTCTCCCTTTGCTAGTCTCCTGCCCTGACCCAATTTCTCTACTCCCTTTTCCTACCACATGCTATTAAAGAAACTCTCTAAATCAGACTGTCTAGATTCACTACTAAGTCAGGCTCTCAGGCCTCCATAATGAGTCATAACAGATGGCCCCCTGGCTAGCAAATGGTTTGCCAGCTCAATGCCTCACTTAGGTTTGAGGAAAGCTAATATAACCCTTCTTTACATCATATCACATTCCAAGATGAAGCCCCTCCAATAACTAATCCTCTCTCTTCTTTCATCTCCACACTGCTCTGTGCTTCTTCACCCACCAAATTCCCACTGCACCTCTCCCTCCCAGATTACCAATTGGCCCTAGGGAATTCTAATTCAACGATAGACATACTCTCTTCCATGGAAACCCTCCCACTTTCTGGCTTTAAATGAAATACAGTTCTCCCCTCAATACACAGCTTCCCTGCATCTCCCTCCAGTGAAGGCTGCTTATTCATTTATTCTCTACATATCATAGGACCTAGAGATAAGATTAGTATTCTCCTACTATCTTGTCACTATTTCCAAGCCACAACTTCTTCAACACTGTGTCTTTGAGGTTTATATCATCCATCTTTGCCGGGGCTGACCGGCAGACCCTGAGTGAGTGACAGATGAACAGATTACTCTGATACACGTTTCTGTGAAAGAGAAGGCTAAGGGACTAGGTTTAGTAGCAAATAGCCCTGATTGCCTGCCTTGTTGGCTTTTTATTGTAACAACAGCTTGAACTCAAATTAAGCTCTAGATACAATCAGCAGGGTAAGTATCCTCGAGAAACTATAGGCTTCTACAAGGTCGGGTCTTTAAAAACTAAACATAGAGATTCTAGCAAAACACCCCGGGGGATCAGACTTGTTTGGAGAAGTCAAGGTAGGGGCTGCTGCCTTCAGCAAGGTACCCTCAGAGGCCCCCAACCTTTCGGAGAATCCTCCTTACAGACATTCCAATCAAGTTCCGTGCTTCAACACACATCTTCTCTTCTTCATTGTAATCATCTAACAATCTCTCGCTCTCTTTCTCTCTCTCTTTCACTCGTTCTCTGAATATATTGCCGCTGGACTCACAGTCTCCCTCTCTAACAAACTGTCCATCATACTGAGCAATTTCAGTGTTCCTATTAATAAACATTGATCTTGGGCACCTAATGTCCAGATTGGGGAGTCTAATAAGGCAGCATTTGAATAGCTTCTGTTGACTGAACCTTGTGAGTTCCTAGTGGTTTCTCAATGTAAAATGGCTGCATTTGAACAGAAACTCAGCCTTGTGGTATCCATAGTGGAGATTCCAGGATGATTATAGTTGAGTACACTTTCAATAGACTTGAATTTTTCTTAGCAGCAGATTTGGTCTCCAAGTACCTAAGATGGAGAGATTTCTGGGAATGGATATGCAAGCAAGAGTTGCAACAGATTGAATCTAGGTTTATCTGGCTGGTGGCACTATATTCACATTAGCTCTATTACAAAGAGACTTCCCTCTGATTTAAAGTTTCACAATGTTGATAAGTAAAAAATACTATTTCAACAAATATTTCCTGAGAACCTACTATGCATCAGGTACTGTCCCAAGAACTAAGAAAAGACCCCAAAAAACCCGTACCCCATTGATTAAATAAGCTTATATATTTTTAACATAAACCATCTATAATCAGATTGAAATAATGATATCTCACAGGGTTGTCATGAATATAAAGCGAATTGCTAAATAAATGGTAAGGGGCTGGTATGAACTCTTCTGTACTTCCCAAAGGCGACCACCAGGTGTCAGGCTCCCCTAGCTAAACCCTACTAGGCCAAGGGTGAGCAGGTTGTCCACCAAACACCAGAGGAAGGAACAAAGGACTTCCATGTAACTATTTGCCCCTCACCTACTCCTGATCGGAACTACTTGGCTGAAGAAATTTCTTGGTAGTGATTTTAGGTGAGAACTTGTGTGCCTACTGAGTAAGCCCAGTTCGAAGTGTTCTGCAATAGGCCTAGGCACCACAATTTGGAAATGACCAAGTTCAGGTCAAGGAGAAACAGGAAAAGGACATTCCTGGCAGAGGAACAAAGCAATGCCAATTCAGGAACAGGCCAGAGACAGAATGACATAGAAGGAGGAAAGAAGAAACTGAGAGAGAGGAAAAGGTGAAATGTTTCTTACTCAGTCACCTCTCTAGGGCCTCACCCAAAGCTTTGCCAAAGCCTTCTCATTTAAACTACCAGCAATCTGAAACCCCCACCTCCCAGGCTCCTGCCACAGTCAAATCCTTTTTTAATCCTTGTAATCCCTGATTCTCTAGCTGGCTTTCTCCTGGATATATTTCAGAGAGGAGCTTTAGCATCCTCAGCAAAGAACTCATTCTTTCTTAGTCTATGTAATTTCTACTTTGTATTTGCACTACTGTGTTTTTCAGATTTCCCTGTTCTCCTTATTAGAAACTATATTTCCATTTTTTGAAAGACATACTTTCCCCCTTACAATATCCTCTTTGACTTTGACAGTTAACTAAGCTGCATATTTTATTTCCCAAGTGTCTAGTATTTTTTATCCTTGGCATACATTTTCTCAGGCTTTTAATATGGTAGTTTCTAAGTAGTCCACAGGCTTCCTGTGGGTTATTGACTTTGTGAATGTTAGTCTTAGTTTTTCCTAATGTGTTCTAACATGTGGCATACCCAAACAGGAATAAGCCTTGTTCAGATACCATCCTGAAGTAGAACTGTTGACTTAGTCAGCTCTCTCTGGACAGAAACCTGGCTGCAATTCTTATTCAGGCCCAACCACTAGTTAAGAGCTCTTTCCTTAACATAGAAAGAGATCTTTGCTCAAAAGTTTCTAAAGAAAACCCCCAAAATTAATTGAGAAAATGAGACATACACTCTATAAATAAAATAATAAAAAGTAAAGCATATTGCAATTAATATAAAGGCCAAACTTGTACACTAGCACTAATTCCTTCTCTTCCTTAGCAAGGTGTGGCAAAGGGAACTGAATCAATTTCTAGGACAACACAAGGATTCTAGGAACTAACATATCCAGTTACTTGAAAACTCTGAACTTGGATTTCCTCCAAATCATGATCAATCCAGGACATTGCCAGATCACTCAAGAGAGGCCTGAGTCCTGCCACTTACCCAAGGCTGCTGCTGCTACTGTTTCTATTCATTGTCAATAGAGAAATAGCTTTATTAAGGAAATCTCTCTTTCATGGCAGACATTGCATATAACCACATAGGCAAAGGCCTGAACTATCTGAGTTTTCGTGAAATGCCTTGTGATCCTCCTGGAACATGAGATGGGAGGCCTGTGAAAGCCACTATGAGGCCATCTCCCAACTTGCCTCCCTTCCTCCCCTGGGAGGCTGTCATGAGACAGCTTCATGTCGCCTCCCCAGTTCTGATGAGGTATGAAGCTTTCTGTTCTACTCCTTCAGAATAGAACTGCAGAGCATAAAACACGGTAGTGGCAGCCTAGAATGGGCTACTCAGCAATACTGAAACACTATTGTTGCAGTGATGTCCCTTTTACTGTGTGGGATAGAGATCACAGGGAGCTAGCACCTTGGGCCTATTCTACTTTTTGCTGTCTACTTAAATAATACAATCTCTAAATCTGGAAGGGACTCACTGTATCTTTACTGGCCAAATCAGTCAGGCCTAGACTGTGGTGTTGTCTTGTCTCATGTGCGAACTTGACAAACCTTGGGCCATTCCACACAACCAAGCTGTGATTGCATCCAATGCATGACGGGCTGAGGCTACAGTTGATACCATTGACAAGTTCTGAGTCCTCCTACCCACTGAAGGCTGTTGTTCTTTAAAACAGTAAATGAGGGGCCTATAAATTAATTTGTTCACCTTCTGTACATCTCAGCTAAGATTGCCTCTGAGACACAATAACATCTTAGCATTTTTCCAATTTTTAAATTGAGATATAATTTACATAAAATTATATGTAGCTTTTAAGTGTAGTGCTTGAAGAGTTTTCGACAAATAAATGTAGTCACATAAACATCACCCCTGTGTAGATATAGGACATATTGATCACCTCAAAAAGTTCCAATTAAACTTGCAACTAATAGATAAGTCTTGAGAATCTAATCCACAGCATAGTGATGATAGTCAACAATATTGTATTATAAAACTATGAAGTTGCTATGAAATTAAATCTCAGCTGCTCTTACAATAAAAAAGAAATAATTATGTGACATGATATGGAATTGAAGATCTAGAAGTCAATTCCTTCAAAGTTATCGATAGTCTTAAACACCTTCAAAAGTCTTCACATACCCCTAGAGAATGTGTGTAGCCTACACTGAAAATCACTGTCCTAGACTAGAGGCATAACGTACAAACCTCATGTATACTAACCATGACTATGCACATGATAATAAGTATTTCTTTACTAGAGGCCCAGTGCACGAATTCGTGCACGGGTGGGGTCCCTCTGGGTGGCCTACAGAGACTGGCCGAAACCCGCAGTCCAACGCCTCCTACAGCTCCTACCTGCTACTCCCACTCATCCTGGCCCCACTGTGACTGCCGCGTGTTCGTGATCGGGAGAAGCTCACACTGCCATGAGCCCTGTGTCTGGCACCCTCCCAAGGAGAGTGGCCTGCAAGATCAGGCTGAAACCAGTTCTCTGACATCCCCTGAGGGGTCCCGGATTGTGAGAGGGTTCAGGCCAGGCTGACGGACCCCACTGGTGCACGATCAGGCTGGGGAGGGACTGTGGGAGGGCTCCAGGGTAGTCCGGCCCATCTCGCTCAGTCCTGATCAGCCAGACCCCCAGCAGCAAGCTAACCTACCCTGGTGGTCATTGGACATCATAGAGACTGGTCAACCAGTTGACTGTCTGCCCCCTGGTGGTCAGTGCACATCATAGCCAGCAGTTAAGCAACCTTAGCATATCATTAGCATATTATGCTTTGATTGGTTGTTCAGTTCTGCTGTTCGGTCTATTTGCATATTACCCTTTTATTATATAGGATGTAACCATCAGTATCTACATTAGGCTAAAGATGAGTTCATACTGATGTCTTCAACTCTAATCTATCATCATATGGATCATTTTAGCCTCTTCCTCTTGCTTATCTGTAACCTCTTAGTCCAACAGTGAGAATCATGTCTTCAACCATCCACTATCTACTTATTTATTGTTCAATCCCAGTATACATGTCCAGCAGTTTCAAAATTGTTAAGCTTTACCCCCATAGGAAACAATTTTGCCAACCAGAGTTCAGTGTTTATGTACAGTTTATTTTGCCTTTAGTCTTCACTAATTTCCAAAAGTACTTAGGTTAGCACCTTTCCCCCCACCCTCTTTAGTAAGATTATGTCATACATTTATAATACAGTTAGAGTCTTTAGTCATAGTCTTCCATCCATCAATAATTGGAGAAATTTGAATATGGATTGTAAATTAGATAATAAAATTATAACAAATGTTAAAATGTCTTGAGTGTTGTCATTGTATTGTGGCTATACAGAAGAATGCCTTTGCTTTAGGGAAAAACATGCTGAAGTATTTAGGGATTAAGTGCAATTTACTCTCAAATGATTCAGAAAAAATGCTGTATATTTACACGTAGATAAAGCAAATGTGGGAACATGCTAACAATTGATAAAAGGTATATGGGTATTCATTGCATTATTATTACAACTTAATATTTTAAGAATCTATATATATATAAGCCCAAGCGACTGTTACGGCGGAACAACCAGAACGACTGGTCTCTATAACATGCACTGTGTAGGCAGGCAGGTGAGTGGTTAGGAGTGAGCAGGCAGGCAGGCAGGCGAGCAGTCCCAGATTGCGAAAGTGATGTCCAACTGCAGGGATCAGGCCTAAACCGGCAGTTGGACATCCCAGAGAGGTCCTAGATTGCGAGAGGGTGCAGGCCAGGCTGAGGGACTCCCCCCCGCCCCTTGCATGAATTTCATGCACCAGGCCTCTAGTTTCAATATAAAAGATTATTGGAGAGAACCATGTTGCAAAGAACATTCTTGGACATACCTTTTTGGGCATAGGAAATTCTAGGTTATATACTTAGAAGAAGAATTTCTGAGTCATAAAATATGAGCATCTTCAGCTTTACTAGGTAGTGTTAAGCTACTTTCCAAAGTGGTTGTACCAGCTTATGCTTCCACTATATTTCACCTCATCTTCACACATCACTCAGTTATTTATGCCAATCTGGTGGGTGTAAGATAGTATCTTATTATTGCTTTTTCATTTTATTATGAAAAATATATAAACATATAGTAAAAAATTTTAAATTATGCAGTGAATTCAGGTGGTAGCTACATGAGCATTTTGTCCTATTTGCTTTATCACGTGTCCATAAATCAAAATCAATCATATTTTGTAATATATTACAAAGAAAATTGAAAACATCAGTACTGTGTACTTCACCCCTAAACACTTCAGCATGCATATCATTAACTAGAGTTGAACATTTGCTTACAGACTTTTTTAAATATATATTTTATTGATTTCAGAGAGGAAGGGAGAGGGAGAGAGAGTTAGAAACATCAATGATGAGAGAGAATCATTGATCAGTTGCCTTCTGAACACCTCCAACTGGGGATCGAGCCCACAACCCAGGTATGTGCATTTGACTGGAATCAAACCTGGGACCCTTCAGTCCACAGACCAATGCTCTATCTGCTGAGCCAAACTGTCTAGGGCATGCTTACAGAATTTTAAGGTAAAATTTATACACCATGGAATGTCCAAACCATAAGTATATATTCATTGAGTTCTAGCAAATACATAATACCAAAACCTCCATAAAAATAAAACATTACCATCACCAATAGACAGTTTCCTAAGTCCCCCTTTATTCCCCCCTAATTCACCTTCAAGTCAATCCTTGGTCCCCATCCACCTGGAAACCACTATTCTGTATTTATTTTTCCATGAGAGATTAGTTTTGTCTGTTCAAGATACAATGTGTCCTCTTTTGTGGAAAATTTCTTCCACTCATCATAATGTTTTTTTAATTATATTTTTAATTTATTTCAGAGAGATAAAGGGAGAGGGGGAGAGATAGAAATGTCAATGATGAGAGAGAATCAAAGATCAGCTGCTTCCTGTACGCCTCCTATTGGGATTGAGCCCACAACACAGGCATATGCCCTGAGTGGGAATTGCACCGGTGACCTCCTGGTTCATAGGTCAATGCTCAACCACTAAGCAACATCGGCTGAGCCACTCATAATAATGTTTTAAGATTCATCCAGGTTGTTGCATTTATCCCTATTCTGTTTCTTTTTATTGCTGAGTAGAATTTCATTGTATGAATTTTTAAAATTTTTGTTATTCGTTTTTGTGGTGACAGATAATTAGTCTCTTTTCAACTTTTGGCTATTATGAATAAGGCTGCCATGAACAGTTTCATCAAGTCTTTTTGTGAATATATGCTTTCATCTCTCTTCAGTTCTTATTGTTTTAATCTACATGTCTCTGATTACTAGTGAAATTGAACATATTTTCATGTTAACTACATTTCATTTAATATGTTGTCTACTTGTATCTTTTGTTCATTTTTCTGTTGAGCTGTTTGTCTTTAATCCTTTTTTGAAGAAGAAGCTCTTTATTCATATGCTAATCATTTATCTTTTACATGTTGTAAATATCTTATTTATGGTATCTATTCTTATGCATAAGTTTTAAATTTTAATATAGTCAAATTTACTAATTTTTCTTTTACAGTTTGTACGTTATGCCTGGTCTTAGACAGTGCTCTTCAGTCTAAGGTACACACATTTCCTAGGGGTATGTGAAGACATTTGAAGGTGTTTAAGACTATAACTTTGAAGGAATCAACTTCTAGATGTTCAATTCCATATCTATTCTTCACTAAAACTGAAGGTGTGGTAGCCTTATTCTGGGTCTCTTTTTTCCATCTTTCCTTGCATAAATGCCTGCATAACTTTCCCCCAATTGAATCTTAGTGTTGTTTTTTGCCCCAAGTATAACACCTCTGGTGACCCAAGGAAAGGGGCAAATCAAAAATATCAGTGTTTAAAGTGTACATACTGTATTTGTATGAAATTATAGAACAGGGAACCTGAATTTACAGTGAAAAAATAAGAACAGTGGTTGCTTTTGGCTGGGAATGAAGATTGACTACCTCGAGAAAATAAGAGTAAATAATATGCATGTTGAAATATTTAGGAGTAAAGTGTACTAATGTCTGAAGCTTCTTTTGAAGTGCATACAAATATAAGATGGGTTAATGGATGTATAGGGAAATGGGTAGAAGGAAAGATTGGTAATAAAGTAAACATTGCAAAATACTAATTGCAGAATCTAGGTGCAATTTGTGTATAACTGTTAACGTCTCTATTTGTTTAAATTTTTCTATAATAACATGTTGTGGTGGGGGAGAGACAAAAGCTACTGATGCTGAGGAAGCCTCCACTAATCAAACTCTTGTGTCTTTCTCTGCTCCTGAGAGACAGGTCCATGACAACAAAGCAATGAGACTTTGGTAAGAAATATTGAAGGGCTAGTGCCTGATTTCATCTAGGCAACAAATTCATAGCAAGATTCTCTGACTCAGCTATCTGAGAATTAGAATTCAGAAATGAGATAGTTGTTACAAGGAATGCATTAACACATCTTTAAGGTATTTTTTGTTGTTTTTTTTTTTTTTTTAGTATATCTTATTGATTTTTTACAGAGAGGAAGGGAGAGAGATAGAGAGCTAGAAACATCGATGAGAGAGAAACATCGATCAGCTGCCTCCTGCACATCTCCTACTGGAGATGTGCCCGCAACCCAGGTACATGCCCTTGACCGGAATCGAACCTGGGACCTTTCAGTCCGCAGGCCGACGCTCTATCCACTGAGCCAAACCGGTTTGGGCCTTAAGGTATTTTTTTAATTGTTTTATTGCTTAAAGTCTTACAAAGTGTATTACATATGTCTCCTTTTTTCCCCCCGCCCTTGACAATCCCCTGGCCTCCCCTACCCCCCAGTGTCTTATGTCCATTGGTTATGCTTATATGCATGCATACAAGTCCTTTGGTTGATCTCTTACCCTCCCCTCCTGCCCCCCCCCCACCCTCTTTAAGGTATTTTTTTTTAAAAATGTTTTTATTGATTTCAAAGAGGAAGGGAGAGAGATAGAAACATCAGTGATGAGAGAGGATCATTGATCAGCTGCCTCCTGCATGCCCTACACTGGGGATTGAGCCTGCAACCCAGGCATGTGCCCTGACCAGAATCAAACCATGATCTCCTGGTTCATAGGCTGACGCTCAACCACTGAGCCCCACCAGTTGGGCACACATTTTATTTGAATTGAGAAACAAGTACAGACTTTTTAAAACAGAGTAGGACTGACTCTGCCAATTAGATTATATGGTGGACATTTTCCATAAATTAAATAAACTTAAATCAGGAGGGTGGGGCCACTAGAAGCCCAGTTGGTGGGGCTAGTGAGTCACCTATCCGGGTGCGGTGCTGGTCAGGTTCACAGGAAAGTGGGGGCAATGAACTCTGACCCTAAGTCACACAACTCAGTCACTGACACCCCACTGAGCCTGCCACCTGGGCCCAGGCAGCTGATTCCTCAGCAGGGTGTGATCTCCACAGTGTAAGGTGACAGGTATTCCCGAGGGTGGGACTATTGCATTCCTACAGGATGATGCCATAAGAAGGAGAGTACTCCACCCAAGAAAGATAGCATCTGCGGTATAGGAGAGGTACTCAGCACAGGGATCTTGGCAATTGTCCCTTCAGCTCCTTTCCCAGAGTCACAAACCCCAGTCTCTCCTTACATGTCTTTAGTCTGCTCCTCCCTCCCTTGCCAGAGCCTAGGATGAATGGCTGTGAATGAAATTTTGTGCATTGGCCTTTGAAGAGGGCGCATGTTTCTCTTGCAGACTCCTGTCTGTCCCTGGTGGACAGAATCCCTACTGGATCTGATGCTCTGAGCTGGAAAGCCCAGCATGAAGTTGACACCTCATGCTACTCAGGGGGAACCTTTGCAGCTGAGAAATCCCACCAGAATCTCAACCACTGTCTGTGGCTGTGGGGTCAGCCCTTTTTGTGTCTCTGCCCTTCCTACCCGTCTCCATTTGGCTTCTTTTGTAAATCTTTGGTTATAAGACATCATTCAGCTGGTCTTCAGTTGGTTATTCAGGTTGATTGTTGTATACGTTAGTTGTAATTCCAGTTCTGTCCTGGGAGATGGTGAGTGTACCCTCCACCTACTTTGCCACTATCTTGGATACCCTGCATTCTTCATTTCTGACTGTGTTTTCTTTATGGTTTATGCTGTTGAATTTCTCACTAAATTCCTTGAGCATCCTTATAACCATTGTTTTGAACTTCCACCTACTTTACCACTATCTTAGATCCTCCTGTCCCCAGTTTTCTTATCCCTGGGGTTGCAAAGGATTAGATGTGATCATCTATGAAATGCATTTAACACAGTATGAACATTAAAACACTAGTGGCGTGGTGCATGAATTCATGCACATTGAAAGGAAATTAATTAGAAGAAATATTTTAATATTGCTATTCGCCCTTTCTCTATAATAGAGTGTCAACCAAATTCATGATAGACAATGACAGATCAAAACACATGCGTGCGATTGGCGCCAGCGAGAGCTTTTTATGTGTGTCGTGCATGCACGAGTCAACTAAGCCTTTTATATAGAGAGACCTGCTTTCTGATTTAGCTAAACTTTTTCCAGCCCAGTGAAGCACCCCAATTTCCCTTTCAGGTAATTGTCAGCAACACAGCAGTAAATATCAACATGAAGCAGATTATTATTGTAGATCACACAGGGAGAACAAAGGGTAAAATATTTAACTGCAGTGGTGTTTGACTATATTCTGCACAGTGAGAAAACCTGAAGTCATTTTCAAGGTCCACCATTTCTTACTTCTTTTCAGTCAGGTCAAGTTTCTAAACTTTCTAAATATCTGTTTTCTGGCTAATGAAGAGAAAGGAGGATTCCACAGAATCTCCTATCTACCTATTTTAGGACTTCTGTGAGGATCAAATGAGATGAGGCACAGGAAAATCCTTCACAGACATTTGATTAAAGTGTAAAATGATTGCACCTGGCTATAAAGCAAGTTGTGTTCCTGGGCTGAAGAAACTCCAAGGAGGCTAGTTGCTAGGAAGAGGAAACCAGGCATTGTTATGTGACATCATTACCCAGTGCCCACAGCAACCGTCTCCGGGCTGGACTGAGCTGTAGGCCGCATTTTGCACCATGGGGTCTTGGCAATGTTGGCTGCAATTTGGTGGGGTGTCACTCCAGGGAGGTGGCAGGGCCTGTGTCCCACTTGGGGGAAGCTGAGTGTTGCTTTGTGGGCACCAGGTCCGCAGTGCTGTTTCTCTGTAAATGGCCAGTGTGTGTCACGGCAGCTCCTGCATTGAGCATCTGCCCCCTGGTGGTCAGTGCACATCATAGCGACCTGTTGGCCAGTCCGATACTTAGCATATCAGCCTTTTATATACTAGTATATAGATTTGATAAATGTTAGCAGCTACACTCAGCCATAAGGCATTAACTTCCATTCCTCAAATGCATGCTGTTTTGTTTCACTTCCATGAGTTAGCACATGATGACATGTCTGGTTAGAATGCCTTGCTCCTACTGCAACCACTAGCTTGGTTGTCCTTTAAGACTTTAAGACTGAAGTCCTGCCCTAGCCAGTTTGACTCAATGGATAGAGTGTTGGCCTGCGGACTGAAGGGTCCCAGGTTGGAGTCCGGTTAAGGGCACTTACCTCAGTTGCAGGCTCCTCCCCGGGCCCTGGTCAGGATTCGTGCAGGAGGCAACCAATTGATGAATTTCTCTCACATTGATGTTTCTCTTTGTCTTTCCCCCTCTCTTCCACTCTCTCTAAAAATCAATGGAAAAACATCCTTGGATAAGGATTTTTTAAAAAAGACAGAAAAATTAATTATCTGTGAATAAAAAGTTAAGAAAAAAGACTGAAGTCCTGGTGGAACTCGTTCTAATCCACCCTCTCCCAGTCTGGAGCCCTCTTCTGGGCTCCCATAGCACTCTGTGCTTGCCTCCACAAAATAAGAAGCCCTTGCAGGGTTAGATCTGTCTTGAATACCTACCATATGCCAGGCACCATTCTAGATTCTGAGTCAAGACAAGAACAAAATGAACACTTAGCTCATAGGGTTACTGAAAGGATTGTGAGAGACAAAGTGTGCCAAGCACTTAAGACAGTGTCTGGCATAGGGTAAACAGTAAATACTAACTACTATCAATCTATATTTAGGACACTTCCTCACATCCATTGACATCTATGGCTTTTGGTTCAGTCTTCCTCTCTAAACACAAATCCCACTACCATCCTTGGGAATGACCCCTCTAACATGCTAGCCTCTCTCCTGGACCTCAACTCCAGTAGCTTTCACCTCCACTCTACTCCAGATACACCATGACAACATCCTGACTTGACATTGTTGTTGGAGTGCTGGATTTTTGCAGACTGAATAGATTGTGTATAACCATAGGAATGGATTAGATATAGAAAGCCCAGGTGAAATTTTCCATTAGCTTGAGACAAGAGTAAGCTCTTCTGTCTCCACCCCAAACAAACAAACAAAAAGTCTCTTCTGTATGCCTGGGTCCCTGGAAGATAAAGGCAGAGACGGGAAAGGGAGGGCTGGCTGGAGGTGCTAGTTTTGCCAGCACAAAATAGAGTCAGGCAACTTTTTGACTGCTTAAAGAGAGAAAATTATAGTTTCAGTCTTTCCGGCAGCAGGGAGGTGTGAGAGTTAGCAATCAAGACACCCAAGTAAAAGTCAGGAGAGGGAGGGGCACATGCTGCCAATACACACTATTCAACATTAATGATCACAAAGGTTGTGCTCTGATGATAAGAGTAATTCTATGTAGGTGTGCACCCCTTCCTGCCAGAAGGTACATAAAACTAATGGCTCCAAGGGCAAGGTCTGGAAGTCACCTCACCTTCCTTCACTCAAAGCAACTCTGCTCTTTATTTTATTTATTTGTGCTTTTACTTATCACTGCTTTTGTAAAAAAGGTTACAATGCTAAAACTTTGCTGTCTCCTCAGCAGATAACTACACAGTTTACTTTCCAAAGAATCCAGTTGCCATTGAGGTGTGGTGACCACCCTCAAAATTTCTACTTATCTACGTTTCGTGCCCTTTGGCCTCTGAGCCTTTTTTCTGTTCAAGGCTAATGCCACTACTCAGGCTTGATCTCATTTCTTTCTCATTTCCTCTGAGTCTTTTTAAAAATATATATTTTATTGATTTTTTTATAGAGAGGAAGGGAGAGGGAGAGGGATAGAGAGCTAGAAACATCAATGAGAGAGAAACATTGATCAGCTGCCTCCTGCACAACCCCAATGGGGATGTGCCTGCAACCAAGGTACATGCCATTGACTGGAATTGAACCTGGGACCCTTCAGTTTACAGTCCAACGCTCTATCCACTGAGCCAAACCGGTTAGGGCTGAGTCTTTTTTTAAAAAAAATATTTTTATTGATTTCAGGGAGGAGGGAGAGAGAGAGAAAGAGAGAAACAAACATCACTGGTGAGAAAGAATCATCAATTGGCCATCTTCTGCAAGCCCCCCACTGGGGGATCGAGCCTGTAACCCGGGCATGTGCTCTTGACTCGAATCGAACCTGGGACCCTTCAGTCCACAGGCTGAAGCTCTATCCACTGAGCCAACCAGCCAGGGCTCTCTGAGTCTTTATGTCATCAATTTTCCTTTTTCCTATTAGGTTGACCCACATTAAATTGCTGCTGGGGCCTTAGCCAATTTGGCTCAGTGGATAGAGTGTCAGCCTGGTATCCTGGGTTCATTTCTGGTACCTGCTGTACCTTGGTTGCAGGCTGGATCCTGCACCCTGGGGCATGTATGAGAAGCAACTAATTAATGTGTTTCTCTCCCATAGATATCTCTCTCTCTCTCTCTCTCTCTCTCTCTCTCTCTCTCTCTTCTACTCTCCCCCTCCCTTTCACTCTCTGTTCTACTCTCTCTAAAAATCAATGGGAAAATATCCTTGGTTGAGGATTAATAATTTTTTTTTTTACTAATTGCTGCTTTGGACATTTGGCAATGATGGAACATTGGTATTTTCATATGGTTCAAGCTAATATATCTCTGTTCTTTCCCTCTCTAGATGTTACTTCTCAACCAAAAATAATTACACCCCCCCCCCAAATAATAAATCCTCATAAAGGTCAGAGTAACCTCTCCATAGACTGTGTTCTTCTAAGTTTATACCTCTATGTATTCCTACATATAAAACCTAGACACCACAGCCCAGGCAGGTTTGGCTCAGTGGATAGAGCGTGGACCAAAGGGTCCTGGATTCGATTCCTGTCAAGTGCATGTACCTCACTTGCAGGCTTCTCACTGGCCTGGGCCTTGGTTGGGGTTCATGCAGGAGGCAACCAATCAATGTGTTCCTCTCACATCAATATTTCTCTCTGTCTTTCCCTCTCTCTTCCACACTCTCTAAAAATCAATGGAAAAATATCCTCGGGTGAAAAATACTGGGCCCATAAAACCTAGACACCACATCTTAGGTATACATGCCTTTGCTGTCCACATCTTCCAACTGACAATATACCCAACAAGTATTTACTGAGGGTCTGGCATGCTTATGTAATTTTTATTCACTCATTCAATAAATACCTTTTGAGGGCCTACACTGTGCCAGATACTATTCTAAGCAGTTAGACTAGATCAGTGCTCGGCAAACTCATTCGTCAACAGAGCCAAATATCAACAGTACAACGACTGAAATTTCTTTTGAGAGCCAAATTTTTTAAACTTAAACTATATAGGTAGGTACATTGTTATTAACTTAATTAGGGTACTCCTAAGCTGGCCTTTGCTAAAAACGTCCTCAATCTGATTGAGGTACATTCGCTGAGGTCGACCCCTTCCAACTCTCCCATCCACACTCGTCTTGTATACTTGTTTCGTCTATCTCCTTTCGTTCATCCTCTCTATATGTCCAAACCATCTCAACATACCTTTCTCAATCCTCGACACTACATCTTCTTTCACTCCACAACGTCCCCTAAAATTAACTTAATAAACTTTACTTTTGTCACCCGCGTGCGATTTGCGGACGCGACTAGCACTAACCACTGCACAATGAGACTGCTGACTGACTGGCTCACTCAACTCCTGCATGAATCGCGCGCCTCCCCGCGCTGTGTATCTCGCGGCCCGCCTGCGCCACGTCTCCCCGCCGCCCAGCCGACCAACACCCCCCACTTCTTCTAACGCCACTTCAAAATAGACTCCCCCAGGCCGAAAACT
>NW_005871050.1:13885063-13888284 GCF_000147115.1 Myotis lucifugus | reverse complement strand
ACGTCCTTTGAGGCCCTCGGTAATCCTCCAGGGGATGGGCGGTCTGGTGGGTGCTAGTGAGGGAGACGAAGGGACTTCCGTTTCCTTTTAGGCCGGGCGGGCCGCCGAGTAGAGTTGGCATTTCCAGATTGGGGCTTGGGCCGCCCCTCCTCCAGGACCCACCCCTCGGGACCGCGCCGGGCACCGCGGGTGATCCGGGCTGGCTCCCCTGGCACGGTAGGTACAGCCCGCGCGGGCTTTCTCCTCGTTCTCCTCCCCTTTCTTTTCTCCCTCCCCTCCCCCCGCTCGGGCCTTGCCTTACGGGGAAAGGCGGGAAGGCCGCCCTTGCTGGGCGAGGGTGGCTAGGCCAGGGCTCTTGGCCCAGGTTTCCGGATCTGTCTAAGGAGGGCGTGGGCGGGTGGGTGCCAACGTGAACCCCATGACCTCAAAGGTAAATCGAGTCAAGGAACTTTTTTAGTGATCAAAGGAACCCTCCCATCCCCCCATCCGATGCCTGTGGCACGTACGGAACTGGATGGAATGTGTGCGGTGAGGGCGTGTGAAACAGAAAGAATGGGAGCCAAAGAGCTTCCGGGAGAGGAAATTAACTAGTAATTCTTTCCAATCTTTGCTGCCTTAGTCACCTCCCCAGCATATTCTGTAAGTAAAACGAAAATCAGTCTTTCAGTTTCATGATTTTAACTCCAAAATACACTTAATTCTTTTCTTTTCGGGCGGAGGGGGTTGGTTATTACTGAAACTAAGCCACAGCCCTCCAAAAAAAAAAAAAAAAAAAAAGGAAGACGTCAATCAAAGCTTTGTAAAAACCTATCCGATTTTAAAAATCTGCTACTTTGCTTTCAAATATAATTATGTCACTAGTTCTGTCACAACTATACCTTGATTGTTAATGACGCATAGAAATTTACTTTGGTAAGACCGGAGGTCGCTATAGTATTTCTTCTCTTTTTACTTAATATTTGTTTCAGCCAGTTCAGGAGAACACCGCTACAGACGGCCATCTTAGAATTATAAAATTTTAGAGTTGGAAGGGATCTTAGTCTAGCCGTTTACAAAAGCTGTAACTAAAGCACAGAAAGATTTCATGGCTTGCCTAAGGGTACTCGACTACTCAAATTAGAACCCAGGTTGTCTGGCTTCTTGCTAAAAGCTCTTTCTGCGCAACTGCTCCAAGCAAGAAAATTAAATGTATTCAGTTCAACGCACATTTCTGAAGCAGATAACACTTTGATCCATACAACTCTGGTACTACTTTCAGTGTTTTTAACATGCTTATGAAGCCTGCGCTTGAGATATTTTTCTTTCATCATTCAAGAAGT
Organism: Myotis lucifugus; assembly: GCF_000147115.1. Lineage (NCBI taxonomy): Eukaryota > Metazoa > Chordata > Mammalia > Chiroptera > Vespertilionidae > Myotis > Myotis lucifugus. The sequence continues at coordinate 13,886,965 of NW_005871050.1, read as the reverse complement.
GGCAGAATTTTAGGTTAAAAAGATTTATGTACATAAACGCATGCACATATGTATACTTGAATATGCTTAGGTAACTAATTGAAGGATACATAAAAATATTAACAGTAGTTACTTATGGAAGATGGAGAGAGGTGGGACACTTTTTACTTTGCACTTCACATGTGGCCTAATGTACTGTTTGAATTTCTTACAATAAACAAGTATTGATTTTATAATTAAAACAAGTTTTAAAGTTCACATACTTATATGTATATCAGTATAAAAAGTATATATCAATGGTGTGTATACATATTTATATACATATATGTATTTATCAGTGGTTTGGGGGTCTTTTTTTGTTTATTTCTTATCAGTGGTTTGTATTGTAAAATCCAGTGTGGTTTATGTCCACCCAAATCGCAAAATATGCTCGCATTTCTTCTTTGGTTTTCTTCTACTGTTCCTAATGTAAGATGGTAAAAATTATGTTACTAGTCTTAAAATATTTTTACAAAATATGCTAAGGTGTTTTTTTTTTTTTTGCTTTTTTATTGGGTAGCATTGGTTAATAAAATGATATGAAAATGTGCTAAGCTTTTGATTATCAAATAATGTACCAAACTAATATTCAAAAAATCAGATTTGACACAATGAAAAATTATGAATGTAGAATCTTTATGAATAAGAATCACTTAAAAATTAAGACTGGAAAGGTCCCTTGTGATTAGTAGTTCAGCTCTTTTGTTTTTATGAATAAGTTAATCAAGACTCAAAGAAGAAAAAGTGAATTTTCCAAGGTCATATATTTTATTATTAGCAGAGCTTGGTCCTAGTACAGTGCCCTTTGTACTATACCTGTAATCTTATTGCTTTTTAGTACATTGGATGACTCCAACTAGGCAAAGTAATGGTGACTAAAGGTTAGTCAGGCCCATTTCAGTTGATAAGAATTACTGTAATTGCCTGGCCAGTGTGGTTCAGTGTTTAGTGTCAATCCAGGAACCAAGAGGTCACCAGTTCGATTCTGGTGAGGGCATGAGCCCAGGTTGCAGGCTTGATCTCCAGTAGGGGGTGTGCAGGAGGCTGCTGATGTTCCTCTCTCTCTAAAAATCAATAAAGACTTAAATATTTTTAAAAATATATTTTTATTTCAGAGAGGAAGGGAGAGGGAGAGAGATAGAAACATCAATGATGAGAGAGTCATTCATCGGCTGCCTCCGGCACGCCCCCTACTGGGGATCGAGTGCGGACTGAAGGGTCCTGGGTTCAATTCTGGTCAAGAGCACATGCCTGGGTTGTGGGCTCAATCCCCAGTGTGGGGCGTGCAGGAGGCAGCCGATCAATGACTCTCATCATTGATGTTTCTATCTCTCCTTCTAAAAAATACTAAAAATACTAAAAAATTACTGAAATGAATGTAAACATTACTTTGTTTAGTGAATCATTGTTTATATTATAAATGCTTATAGGCCCCCAAATATGAAATGATATATTTCACTGCTTTTGTTTGGTCTTGTATTTATGGTAGCTAGTGCTAACAGGAAAAAAAGCTTTTGTTTCTGTAAAAAAAAAAAAAATTATATATATATATATATATATATATATATATATATATATAGAGCACCTACTATGTGCCATTCATTGTACTGTGTGGTAGAGTTCTAAAGGTGAATGTGGCAACATAGATGCCTTTGTTATTTTGAGGCTGGGAGATTATCATGAGCAGTCAATTCTTAAACTAAATCTCTGATCTAATCTGGTAATCTATATATATAAAAAGTCAGCGACCAGAATGCTGTAACGACCAGAAGGACTGGTCACTATGATGCCCACTGCAGCCAGTGAACCGGCCAATGGTGGGTGAGGCCTGCGGCCAACCTCCTGCGGACCCTCCCCCTGGCCAGCCTCGCCCCATGGGCCCCC
>NW_005871050.1:13882837-13884813 GCF_000147115.1 Myotis lucifugus | reverse complement strand
GGGCCCCAATGGGGCAGGCCAGCCAGCCAGCCTCCACTGTCTCCTCCTCTGACAGGCCTGGCCTCAATCCACCCCGATCGGGGCCAGACTGGCCGGATCCCATCCGTGCACGAATTTGTACACTGGACCTCTAAGTAGTATTATAAAATGTAACCTGTAGCACTTTTTTTAAAAATATATTTTATTGATTTTTTACAGAGAGGAAGGGAGAGGGATAGAGAGCTAGAAACATCTGTGAGAGAGAAACATCGGTCAGCTGCCTCCTGCACACTTCCTGCTGGGTATGTGCCTGCAGCCAAGGTACATGTCCTTGACCGGAATTGAACCCAGGACCCTTGAGTCCACAGGCCGATGCTCTGTCCACTGAGCCAAACCGGTTAGGGCACCTGTAGCACTTTTTAAGGTCATTGTGTGAGTAGATTTGAGGAGACAAAAACTGGTAAAATAAGAAGTTGATATGGAATTGAACAAATCTTAGTTTTGTATCATAGAGGCCATGTGATACAGTGGAAAGAGCCCCGATTTGGATGCCTGGGTTCTTGCCTTGGCTTTGTTTCCAGTTAGCTGTGTAATTGTGAGCAAGTCACTAAATCTCAGTGCCTCCATATTTCTTTTAGTTTATTCCATTTAATTCAAAACATAAAAAGAGTCTTTTATATTATAAAGGAAATATGTAAGAATAATATACAGAGAATAAGCATAACCCATATTCTTTTATATTTACTTTTTTCCATTTACGATCATACTGTATATAGATTGTTTTGATCCTTTTTCTCTCAGCATTCTTTATTGAATATTTCCTATGTCATGAAGTCTTTCAAACTATAGTTTTTATTTAGCATATTATTCTAAGCTTCATTTCCTGCATTTGTAGAGTAATAGTTTGAGCTAGTTGATTCAAAGATTCAAAATCCATTATAATAGTTTATTATAAAACAGATTATCTCAGATTTTTATCAAGGAAAAAAATCCAATATAACAATCCCAAATCTATTTGGAATAAATAAAATAAATGGACAAGAAATTAAGCACAAGGTGGTGATGCAGGTCTTAATAATGTATGGTTTATACTTTCATGTATTTTAAAATTTCACATCCTAAATACTTCAAGTTTAAATTTGTTGGAAGTGCCCTAGCCAGTTTAGCTCATGGATAGAGCATCAGCCTGTGGACTGAAGGGTCCTGGGTTCGATTCCAGTCAAGGGCTCATGTCCGGATTTCAGGCTTGATCCCCAGTAGGGGGCATGCAGGAGGCAGCCAATCAAAGATTCTCTCTCATCATTGATATTTCTATCTCTCCCTCTCCCTTCCTCTCTGAAATCAATAAAGAAATATATTTTTAAAAAATTTTTTGGAAGTGTACATGTAGCACCTCCAACATGTATCATTACTATGTTAAAAGCTTACCTATTTAGTTTAATTTTGTAGGATGTGTATATAATAGCTTAAAGAGGGAGAAAATGGGCTTCTTAGTTTGATATTCTTGGATTATCCTAGCACAGAGGAGAGAAAATTTGTAGAAGCTCAGAAGAGTTCAATAACTTGCCCAAGATCCAAATAGCTATTAAGTTGCAGAAGTAGGATTTGAATCCAGATTCCTCAGATTCCAGTCAGTATTTTCTTTCATTGCATGCTGTATTTCAAAAGATGAAGATCTCTTAAACATATTTTTTTTTCTTTCTTTCTTTTTTTTTTATCCTCACCCGAGGATATGTTTTACTGGTTTTAGAGTGAGCGGAAGTGAGAGAGAGAGACATCGATCAGTTGCTGCCCACATGGGCCCCCACTGGGGATCAAACCCACAACCTAGGTATGTGCCCTGACTGGGAATCAAACCAGCAACCCTTTGGTGCACAGGAGAACACTCCAGGCAACTGAGCCACACTGGCCAGTTCTCTTAAACATATTTTGATGGTATTGCGTTGATCAAAATTAACCAGTTTGATAGTTTTGAGTAAATTGAGAAGCTAAGGTGA
>NW_005871050.1:13881978-13882737 GCF_000147115.1 Myotis lucifugus | reverse complement strand
CCTTTAATACAGTTCCTCATGTTGTGGTGACCCCCAACCATAAAATTATTTTCATTGCTACTTCATAACTGTAATTTTGCTACTGTTATGAATCGTAATGTAAATATGATAATGCAGAATGTATTTTCATTGTTACAAATTGAACATAATTAAAGCATAGTGATTAATCACAAAAACAATATGTAATTGTATATGTGTTTTCCGATGGTCTTAGGCAACCCCTGTGAAAGGGTCGTTCGACCCCCAAAGGGGTCGCGACCCACAGGTTGAGAACCGCTGATCTAGAAGAAAGGCCTTTCTATTGTTGTTGATTAGTTATTGTATCTACCAGAAGAATTTGAGGCCAGTCCTGGCTGGTGTGGCTCATTTGGTTGAGTGTCCTGTGCACCAAGAAGTTGCCGGTTGATTCCCAGTCAGGAGGCTGGATCCCAGGTAGAGGGGGTGCAGGAGGCAGCCAATCTATGTTTCACTCTCACATGGCGTGCACGCTCGCGCGCTCTCGCTCTCTCTTCCTCTCTGTCTCTCTCTCCCTCCCTCCCCTCCCCTCCCCCCTTGCTTTCTCTTAAAAAAATCAATTAAAAATATTTTTAAAAAGAATTGAAAGTCAAACTTAACAGTTACATCTTTTATGCCCTGGGCGTTGTGGCTCAGCTGGGTTGGAACATTGTCCCGTGCCCTGAGGGGTCCCCAGTTTGGATTCCCTGGTGCAGGGGCACATGCCGCAGGGTTGGCGGCTTTGATTCGCCATTAGGGGCATGG
>NW_005871050.1:13855748-13880671 GCF_000147115.1 Myotis lucifugus | reverse complement strand
CCTGAACGAGATGAGGAGGCGGAGCTAGCAGGAGGTTGAGGTCCGCGCCGCGTGCGCACCTGTAACGGGATACCCAATCCTGTAATGCGGAAAAGTAAGACGAAGCGGAAGCGCGGAAGTGCAAGAGGAAACTCCCGCGTGGATTGCGGTGACGTCTGTAAGACCGCACAGGTGTGGAGACACACGAGGCAGGAGACACGGTGGTATGAGGCACTCCTGTTTGGGGCCGACCCAGATGGGGAGTCCCTCATGAAAAAACACCTGCGTGGTATATACCTGCATGGGGGCGAACCTGTAGAAAAGACATCGGCAAGGACAGGTAAGAAACACACCTGTGGGAGACATCTGCATTGAAGCACACCCATTTGGCGTATAGCTGGCCAGAAGCACACCTGTGTGGAAAACAGCTGTGTAGAACAGCTGTATTGTAACCAACACCTGGCTGAGGCGTTCCGGCGCACGGTTTTGAGGACGCGGCTGCATGGCTCACCTCTGGAATGAACAACACTTGGATAAGGAATTTCTGTGTATTGGCAAGACCGGTATGAGACACACCTGCACTTAAGTACACCTGTATGGGACTCAGTTATACAGAAACAGACCCATACGGGGGTATACTTAACACGAAGACACCCGTGTGGATGGGGACGCTGTATAACGCATTCCTGGGCGGATTTCTGCTGAGAAGCATACCTGTGAGGTGAAGGAAGTACAGTGGGGCCTTGACTTACGAGTTTAATTCGTTCCGAGACAGAGCTCGTTAAGGAGCTCGTTAACTCAAATTACTCTATCAACTCAATGCAAAAAAATCGGCCGAGAGACAGCTGGTATCTCAAAAACTCGTTAGTCGGGACACTCGTAAGTCAAGGCCCCCACTGTACTTAGTATTCCTGTAATAATTTTGTTGACCTCAATACACAGGTCTCTCGGCATATATTGCTGTGCGATTTACCTTTCTATGGTTCCAGCTAATTTTTCAACCCTTGAATGGTCAAGGAGCCTAATATTTTCTGTTACCTCACTGAACTACCCCTTCTGCCAATAATTCTTATAGTAATTTCCTTAGACCTATGTTGGTCATATTCACTGGGTTTGATTTTTGACTGTTATTTACTGGTTGTGTGATCTTTGATGAGTAACAAACAACTAGTTTCCCTATATTTCAAATGGGAGTTATGATATGTTGTATAGGTTAAATTAGAGACCATATACAAAAACATTATAAATTGTAAAGTGCATTTCATATTTTAGCTATTATCAGATAACTAGAGGCCTGGCGCATGAAAATCTGTGCACTTGGGGGGGCGGGGAAGGGCCCTCAGCCTGTCCTGTGCCCTCTCGCAGTCTGGGACCCCTCAGGGGATGTCTGACTAATGGCCTAACGGACATCCTTAGCACTGCTGCAGAGGTGGGAGAGGCTTCCACCAGCGCCACTGCACTAGCCAGCCATGAGCCAGCTTCTGGCTGAGTGGCGCTCCCCCTGTGGAAGTGCACTGACCACCAGGGGGCAGCTCCTGCATTGAGCGTCTGCCCCCTGGTGGTCAGTGTGCGTCATAACGACCAGTCGTTCCTGTTGTTCTGCCTTTATGGTCAATTTGCATATTACCCTTTTATTATATAGGACAGTGGTTCTCAACCTGTGGGTCACGACCTCTTTGGGGGTTGAATGACCCTTTCACAGGGGTCGCCTAAAACCATCGGAAAACACATATAATTACATATTGTTTTTGTGATTAATCACTATGCTTTAATTATGTTCAATTTGTAACAATGAAATTGGGGGTCACCACAACATGAGGAACTGTATTAAAGGGTCGTGGCATTAGGAAAGTTGAGAACCACTGATATAGGATAACTAAAATATGGTGAAAAAGAAGGTGGGCTGTGGAATCACAAGTTAGTGCTTAAATTTTGACCTTGTGTTAAAACAAATAGGATTAGAGATTTTTAGTTTCAATTCAGCATGTTTTAGTAGATTAGAGACTATATTTACATGTAGCTAAAATGATGGATAGAGGGAAATGAAAATTTGTAGATAAGTGTTTAGAACATGTGGGCACTCATTAAATATGGTGTACTGTTTTAATTTACCCTGTAATCATTTATTGTGGCAAAGTTTACTTTGTGTCATTTTTTAAATTCAAACCCAGACAGAGGACCAAACTATTAAATGTTTCCATATGGGCAGCAGAGTAATTTTCAGATTGAAATAAATATTTTTACTGAAGAAAAAGAAAAAGATGTTGGGTTTTATCAAGAACTTGTTTCAATACTTGCTTGAGATCCCAACATGATTAAGAGAATACTTAATTCTGAAAAGTATCTAGTATCACTATTTCCCATTCACCAAGTCATCCATTACACTTGTGGAACCATCTGACTTTTAAGTACTACATCCTAATCATTCTGTCAGGATAAGTTATCTGGACAAATATCAAGTAGAGTAAGTTCCAGTTCTGTGCCACTAATCAGCTGTATGGCCTTAGTCAAATCATTTAACTTCCTTATGTTTTAGTTTACTTACCTTTAAGATGAAAGAGTGATTTCTTTTATTCTCTTCAGCACAAACTTCGTTATGGTGAACAGGTTTTGCTTGTGGGTATCTATAAAATACTAGAGGCCCAGTGCACATGCACTGGGGGGTGGGGGGTATCCCTCTGCCCAGCCAGCACCCGCTCCAATCTGGGACCCCTTGGGGGATGTCCGACTGCCTGTGGGATCGGGCCTAAACCGGCAGTCAGACATCCCTTTCACAATCTGGGAGTGCTGGCTCCCAACCACTAACCACTTCTGCCTGCCAGTCTGATCACCCCCTAACCACTCCCCTGCCGGCCTGGTCACCCCCAACTGCCCTCCCCTGCCTGCCTGGTTGCCCATAACTGCCCTCCCCTGCTGGCCTGGTCGCCCCCAACTGCCCTCCCCTGCTGGCCTGGTTGCCCCTAACTGCCCTCCCCTGCAGGCCTGGTCCCCCCCCAACTGCCCTCCCTCCCCTGCAGGCCCAGTCACCCCCAGCTGCCTTCCCCTGCCAGCCTGGTCGCCCCCAACTGCCCTCCCGTGGTGGCCATCTTTGACCACATGGGGGTGGCCATATTGTGTGAGGGTGTGATGGTCAATTTGCATATCACTGCTTTATTATATAGGATAATGATTTTTTTAGAGTATTTGATTTGAGCTGCCCTTTTGTAAAAATTATTTCGTTAAATATACTGGAATTGATTTCAGAGAAGAAGGGAGAAGGAGAGAGAGAGAGAGAAAAACATCAGTGATGAGAGAGAATAATCGATGAGCTGCCTCCTGCACGCCCCACACTGGAGATCGAGCCCACATCCCAGGCATGTGTCCTAACTGGGAACAACTGTGACCTCCTGCTTCATAGATCAATGCTCAACCATTGAGCTATACCAGCCGGGCATGTAAAAATTATTTTAGGAAAACTTTTTGCCAAAGATCAGGAGAAGCTCTTTTCTTTTTACTAGGCCCAAATTAATTATTTTTACAAGGAAGTGAGTGAACAGTTCAGAACTCCAACAATAGACTTCACCCAGAAACATTTTCTTTTAAAAATATATTTTATTGATTTTTTTACAGAGAGAAAGGGAGAGGGAGAGGGATAGAGAATTAGAAACATCAATGAGAGAGAAACATCGATCAGCTGCCTCCTGCACACTCCCCATTGGGGATGTGCCTGCAACCAGGGTACATGTCCTTGACTGGAATCGAACCTGGGACCCCTCAATCTGCAGGCCGACACTCTATCCACTGAGCCAAACCGGTCAGGGCTCAGAAACATTTTTTAATGAAGTCCTTTTATTTTCAATTCAAGGTAACAATAAGCCTCAATCAGGTATTACCTGTGTTTCTCAGCCCTCTCTGCTGGTGATAAAATGCCACCCAAGCATTGGCCCAAAAGACATGGCCAACCACCACAAACATGACCTAATTACTACTTTTATCTCTAAGAGTTGACTGTATCCCTCTTTTTTTTAACCTGATGATAAATTTATAATTTCTCTTTTTTCATCAGGGTTGCTCATAGGCAGTTATTTAACAGTAATATTACAAAGTAAGAAACTGTCAAAAATTCTCTGAATAGGCAAAAATAAGGACCAGGAACACATCCTTCCCTCTTCTTGTTATAAGTTATAAAATTATCTTCTGTGAATTAAAGGGAAAATTTTTGCAATACCAGGCCCTGCTATTGATAGTTTACTGTGACAATGTTTTCACTGATGGAGGAAGCATTGTCACATGGAAAATAGCCACATAACACCCCCAGTCTTCTGAACAGGATTGTGTAAGGGACCTGACGAATCAAGAGCCCAACTGCTTTTTTTTTTTTAATTTTCTTTATTGTTTAAGGTATTACACATGTGTCCTTTTCCCCCCATTACCCCCCTCACCCACACTCCCCTCGCTCATGCTCTCACCCCCCTGGTGTCTGTGTTCACTGGTTATGCTTATATGTATGCATACAAGTCCTTTGGTTGATCTCTTTCCCTTACCCCCACCCTCCCCTGCCTTCCTCCCTCTGAGGTTTGATGGTCTGATCGATGCTTCTGTCTCTGGATCTGTTTTTGTTCATCAGTTTATGTTGTTCATCCACAAATGCTTTTTTCTTTTCATTAGCATCTAGTATATTTGCTGGATAAAATTTTGAAAATTAAGAAAAGCACCAAGAAGAAAATAAAAATTTTCTCACTGACCAGAGATAACAACAGTAGAATTCTTTTTAAGTCTTTTTTTTTTCAGAGAGGAAGGGAGAGGGATAGAGAGATAGAAACATCAGTGAGAGAGAATCATTGATTGGCTGCCTCCCGCACGCCCCTTACTGGGGGGGATCAAGCCCGCAACCCGGGCATGTGCCCTTGCCTGGAATAGAACCTGGGACCCTTCAGTCTGCAGGCTGACACTCTATCCACTGAGCCAAACCAGTTAGGGCCACAGTAGAATTTTAATGCATAATTTAGCCTAAATCTTTATATATGTATCTGTATTTTTATTATTGGGATTATATTGCACAATATTATTTTGTAATCAGCTTTTTACACTTAATACAATATCATGAACATGTGTCCATGTCCTTTAGTAGTCTTCTGCAACCTGAGTTTTTAATGGTTGCCTTTTATCCACATATCCAAGTATTGTCGTCTTTTGTTGGACATTAAATTTTTGTTGTCTTTAGACATAGCACTGTATTGAACAACCTTATATATACACTTTTTAAAAACTTCCCTGATCATTTCCTTAGAGTTAATGCTTTTAACTAAAATGGCTTGTTCAAAATATAATCGTACATTTAGGGCTTTTAGAACATATTGCCAGATTACCCTCTAGAAAAGGTCTACAGATTTTTAGTTTCACCAGCAAGAGTGCCTGTTGTCCCATACCTTCCCACTGCTGAATTTTTTAATATATTTTTATTGATTGCAGAGAGGAAGGAAGAGGGAGAGATAGAAACATTAATAATGAGAGAGAATCATTGATCAGCTGCCTCCTGCATGTCCGTCCCCCCCCCCACTTGGGTTTGAACCTGCAACCCAGGCATGTGCCCTTGACCGGAATCAATCCAGGACTCTTCAGTCCGCAGGCCAACGCTCTATCCACTGAGCCAAACCGGCTAGGGCACCACTGAATTTTTATTGTTGGTAGTGATGGCAGTCTCTGTCAAACTGGACAAAAATAGTAAATTTTGAAATGTTTATTTTTTAGCCCTAGCCGGTTTGGCTCAGTGGCTAGAGTGTTGGCCTGCAGACTGAAGGGTCCCTGGTTTGATATCAGTCAAGGGCATGTAGCTTGGCTGCAGGCTCTTCCCTGGCCCAGGCCGTTGTTGAGGCACATGCAGATGGCAACTAATCTATGTGTTTCTCTCACATCAATACTTCTGTCTTTCCTCTCTCTTCCACTCTCTCTAAAAATCAATGGAAAAATGTCCTCGGGTGAGGATTTGAAACTGTTTCTTTATTATTACTAATAAGATTTATTATTTTTTAAATATGTTTTTATTGACTTTAGAGAAAGGAAGGGAGAGGGGGAGAAAGAGAGGGAAACATCTATGTGAGAGAATAACATCAATCTGTTGCCCCACACACTACAACCGGGGATCCAGACCGCAACCTGGGCATGTGCCCTGACTGGGAATGGAACCAGTGACCTTTCAGTGCATAGAACAGTGCTCAACCAACTGACCCACACCAGTCAGAGTGAGATTTAATATTTTTCTATCTGTTTGTTTGGCCATTAGTATTCCCCATGTGTAAGTTTGACTATTTCTATTGAAGTGTTCATCTTTTTCTTAACAGATTAAAAATGCTTTCAAGCTTTTTCTTGATTTAAAAGGAGGTGGTGATATGACACAATCCTGTTTGACTCAATTTAATATTAGTGTTAAAAAAGAAATAATGACACAAGCAGATCTAGATAGGACATTCATGCCAACATTTTTTAAAAAATCCTCATCAGAGGACATTTTTATTGATTTGGGTGCAGGGAGACAAAGAGAGACATCAATGTGAGAGAGAAACATCAATCTGTTGCTTCTTGCACGAACCCAAAACCTAGACATGTGCCCTGACTGGGAAACAAAGCTGGGACCTTTCTGTGTATGGAACAACACTCCTACCTATTGAGCCACACCAGCCAAGGCAACATTTTTTATAATAGTAAAAAGTTACATAGTTTTTATACAATAGTATACAAAAGTATAGTAGTGAAATATTGCTAGCTTTCTAAATGTCTAGCAATGAAGTTGCATACCTGTCCATAGAATATGTTAACATCTTGTTTTTTTAAGTGCTCATACGTGCATTTATATTCATAGACCATCTCTGGAGGAATACACAGAAAACTGGTAAGAGTGATTGCTTCTAGGAAGAGAACCAGAGATTTAAGGTACAGGGGTAGAATGGATGTAACTTTTGTGCCTCTTGAATTCTTTGATCATGTGGGTTTTGTCTCTGAAACAATATACATCTAAAATTAATGTTCAGAAATATGGATCTGGTGAGGTTATGATACATTCATACATCCATTTAAAATAATGTTTCTAATCCAGATAAAAGTTGATGTGGGAAGATATTTATATTATTAAGTAAAAAAAAGCAAGTTATAAAACACCATGTACAATAAATCCCCTTTAGAAATATTTATAATGTGCATGTGTGCTTGCACACAGGAAAGGTTCTTAAAGGATAAATATTCTAAAGTGTTCACAGCCTGGGTAGTAGGATTTTTCTGACCCCTCTCTTTTAAAAAGGAAAACAGTTGTATTCAAGATTGGGTTGGTATCCATCTTGAGATTTTTTTTTCTGCCTGCTCTGATTTTAGCAAAGGTTTTTATCTGAGATCTGAATAAGCACAAATAGTATTTTTTAAAAATCTTCATTGTTGAAAGTATTACATATGTCTCCCTATTCCCCCCCCCCCCCCATCGAACTCCTCCAGCCCACCCCTGCTCCCCGCCCCAGGCTCTCACCACCCCACTGTCTGTGTCCATGGGTTAAGGCATTAATAGTATTGATCTATGCCATGGATCTACATGGTTTATTTTTTAATCAAAGACCACTGATTAATGAGCACTATAAATTATCCTAAGTTCTGAACAGTTTTCAGTGACATGAAAGGGGAATAATAGTGGTCTTGAACTTTTTTATGCTCTTTAGGGAATTCTTGAGCCCAAAACCTGTGTATCTTCATGCAAAACATTCTTTCGGAGGAACATAGTTCTATAATTTGTTGAAGAATAGATGCGGGAATGCCTTACTGTGTGTTTATTCTGAGGGAACTGTTCCTGAGGAGTTAATTATTATGAATAATTTGTCAAAGATTGGAGTTCTGTGCTCAAATTCATGTATTACTATGACTTTCTAAATTAAGTGTAGAACATGTAATTGATATTCTTTTTGTTGGTTCCCAGTATGCCCTTTCAGGTATTTACAGAAGTAGACTTCATGATCAAGCATACATTGTATACAGCAGTATTAGTAAGCTTATGTTATTGACTGAGCCTATAAGCTAAGTGCTCATTAATGCCATTCAGTTATTTGAATGGCTCTAGTGGTTAAGTTTAGGGAAAGAACTTTTGATTTGATTGAATGTAATTGACCTCAAAAATGTTTTATCGGCCATTTAACTTAAAGTTAAAAAAAAATATGCTTGCCCTAGCCGGTTTGGCTCAGTGGATAGAGCATCAGCCTGTGGACTGAAGGGTCCCAGGTTCGATTTTGGTCAAGGGCACATGCCCAGGTTGTGGGCTCGATCCCCAGTAGGGGGCGTGCAGGAGGCAGCTGATCAATGATTCTCTCTCATCGATGTTTCTATCTCTCCCTTCCTCTCTGAAGTCAATAAAAATATTTTAAAAAAAGAAAATATGCTTCACAATTTGAATAATCTCAGTATAGTATAAATGAACAATTTGCTTAAACGTTGAATTTTTATGTAAATGTATCAGTATGAATGCTGAATTTGAAAAATGATATTCCATTTTTGTTGTAGGGCATATCATTAAAAATTCAGCTTTTTTATATTATGATACATTTACACCAATATATGTCCTAGGTACTACAACATTGTAAATCATAATGCTATTTCTAAACAGACAAATAATTGGCTAATATTTTAAGATAATTAAAAGAGGTTTTGACTGACATTAGGTCAGGGAGAATGCTGCTTATTTGATAAGATCTCTATGCCGGGTCCTCTATAGAGGAAAAAGCTACTGTTAAGAAAAACTTGTAATATTTGAGCAAAGAGAGAATCTTAAGATAAATCTTATATTATGATGGTGTTGTTTTTTTTGGTTAGCACATAAAGTTTTTATAGTGTTACTATGAAAAATTTTATGAATCCTGTATTTTTTTGAGATGTGATTTTAGTATGGGTTTTTGTATCACTGAAGAATTATACTGTTTACATGGTATGCATATATTTCCTATTTTGGTCACATTTCCAAGGCACAATGGCATATTAACAATTTTTAGTACAGTGATTTCAAGAGTTCAAAGGAGATGGTGGTGGTGATGTGGAATAATAACGGCAGTAGCCTAATAGAGGTGGTTCAACAATTATTCTTTTTTTAAAAATATGTTTTTAATGATTTTCAGAGAGAGGAAGGGAGAGAGAAACATCAATGATGAGAGAGAATCATCGACCAGCTGCCTCCTACATGCCCCGTACTGGGGATCAAGCCTGCAACCCCGGGCATGTGCCTTCACCGGAAATCATACTGCTACCTCCTGTTTCATGGGTCAACGCTCAACCGCTTAGCCACACTGGCTGGACTCAGCAGTTATTCTTTTGCCTAATATTTATTAAGCACTACTATGTGCCATGCATTGCATTAGACATTGGGAATATAATTGTGATAAAAGCCCTGTCATAAAGGACCTTCATACTAACAACATACATATATGCACACACATACAAACATGCATACCTCCAGAAATTATTAAATCCAGTATACTTGAGTCACAGCAAATTATGTAGAGGATACATGGGGGGCACAAAGAATAGTCATTGTCCTGGCGTTTTGAGTGGAAGAACCAGCAAAAATGTCATAGATGAGATTCTAAAAACAACTGTTTTCTGAGTTTTAAACAGGTGCCTTTATTTAATTACATAATTAGATAATGCTTCAGTTAGCATGATAGTGGTACTATAGTGGTAGCTAATAGAGCTATATTGTATGCATAATTCTTTTCATATTTTTAACATCATTATATTAGTTTCTTTGGGCTGACATAACAAAGTACCATAAACTGAGTGGCTTAAAACAACAGACATTTATTTTCTCACAGTTCTGGAGGCTAGAAGTCCAAAATCAAGATGTTGGCAGGGCCATGCTTTCTCTGAAGGCCCTGGGGAGAACCTGTTTCATTCCTTTCTCTTACTTCTGGGGTTGCCTTTGATCCTTGGTGTTCCTTGGCTTGTAGATGCATCATCACTGCAGCCCCTGCCTCCATCTTCACATGGCTGTCTCCCCTGCATGTCTCTGTGTCTGTGTTTTTCTTCTAAGATTGTCAGTCATATTGGATGAAGGCTCACAATAATGGCGTCATCATAACTTGATCACATCTCTAAATAACCTCTTTTTAAATAAAATCACATTCCTAATTAGTGGTTAGGACTTCATATCTTTTGGGGGGAGCATAATTCAACCCATAACAATTATTTCATTCCCTTTGTATAGTGCCACATCAATATAGTTACCTAGATGTTTTTTTTTCATGATGAGGTTAACAAAGCCCTTGGTTGCAGAAATAATGATATTTGTAGTTTATTAAGTGAGCCTGTAGTGATTGGAGGAATTTCTTCCAGAGATAAGAGGGTGTCTCTTTTATTCAGAAGACAAGAAATACACATTTCTATATACACACATACTATAGTGCTCACATACATTGTTGAGATCTATGAGCTTGATAGAAAAAAAAGACTAAAGGGGAAAAAAAGGACTAAAGGCTTTGCCACTTAGTTGTTAAGAACAGTGATTTACTATTCAGGAGCTAGTTTGACTTTAAAAGTTTTAATGGGTATTTGTAATTAATTTTCAGTCATCAGAGATAGTTTCCTAGTTAGCCACCTTAAATAAATTTGTGTTAAACTTCAGAGTCAAAATTACTTTCTTCAGCATCTAATATGCATATGAAACTGCTTATTTTTTTTCTAAGATGCTATGATAACTGGCTAATATTTTATCTCCTGGTATTATGGAATAAATTGTTTTTTTAAAATTGCTTAAGCCAGACCTACAGCCAACATCGTACTCAATGGGCAAAATTTAAAACCATTTCCCGTAAGAACAGGAACAAGACAGGGATGCCCACTGTCACAACTCCTGTTTGACATAGTACTGGAATTGCTAGCCATAGCGATCAGACAAGAAGAAATAAAAGGCATCCAAATTGAAAAGAAGTAAAACTGTCATTATTTGCAGATGACATATTGTACATAGAAAACCCTAAAGACC
Organism: Myotis lucifugus; assembly: GCF_000147115.1. Taxonomy (NCBI): domain Eukaryota; kingdom Metazoa; phylum Chordata; class Mammalia; order Chiroptera; family Vespertilionidae; genus Myotis; species Myotis lucifugus. Next base: position 13,869,711 of record NW_005871050.1, on the reverse strand, counting down.
ATAAAATTGCTTAAGCCAGTAATAATTGACTACCAAATAGCTTTTTTTTTTCATCTTCACCTGAGGATATAATTTTTATTGATTTTAGAGAGGAAGGGAGAGGGAGAGAAACATTGATGTGAAGGAAAAACAGATTGGTTGCCTCCTGGACGTACCCCAACCCGGCGGGGGTGGAGGTGGGGTCAAACCTGGGTATGTGCACATGACGATGCTCCAGACAACTGAGTCACACTGGCCAGAGCAACATTAGAATTTTCTTCAAATAAGAGATTATTTGTGTGTTTTGTTATTGTTGTTTTTTTTTACCACTTAGAGAAGTTATCCTTCAAAACTGTCATTTGATTCTTCATTGTTTTAATGGCATACAACTGTTATAAAGGCATACACACTCCCCGTACCATAAAATTAATAATGTTGGAGGGAATTATCCATAAACCATAAGGCGTTAATGTGCTTTATAATATTCTTGATTTCTATATACACATGTACTATAGTACTCACGTACATTTTACAATGATAAATAGCAAAGAAATCAGGCCAGTAATGAATGTCGGCAGCCTTACTCTTACTTGTTCTAGGTAGATGTGTGGGAAATAGCCTAATGAAAATAATATGTATAAACTCTTACCTGTCAACGGTCAATACATCTTTTTCCTAAAGTCTAGATGGTGTTCCTAGAATAATCCCACTGAAGAAAATCCAAAATCTTTGTATAAAAAAGTGCACGTTTGTCTTGTGTGTAAAAATCTCTTAATTTAGGTTCATTTTGTATATAAACAATTCACACTACTGAATAATTAGAAAAGTTCAAAAGCACACCAACAACCTATATAATCAAAGGGTAATATGCAAATTGACCCTAACAGCAGAACAACTGAGAATGACTGGTCACTATGACACACACTGACCACCAGGGGGCAGACGCTCAATGCAGGAGCTGCCCCCGGTAGTCAGTGCGCTCCCACAGGGGGAGCTCTGCTCAGCCACAAACCAGGCTGACGGCTGCCAGCACAGTGGTGGTGGCGCGAGCCTCTCCTGCCTCCTCAGCAGCACTAAGGATGTCAGACTGCAGCTTAGGCCTGCTCCCCACTGGCAAGTGGACATCCCCCGAGGGCTCCCGGGCTGCCAGAGGGATGTCTGACTGCCAGCTTAGGCCCAATCTCCCGGGGAGCAGGCCTAAGCCAGCAGGTGGACATCCCCCAAGGAGTCCCAGACTGTGAGAGGGCACAGGCCTGGCTGAGGGATCTCCCCAAGTGCACAGATTTTTTTCACCAGGCCTCTAGTATATATAGAAACATGCAACCAAAACAAAAGGAATGCTTTCCAATGAGATTGGGAATGAGGATAAGAATTAAAGGAGAGTCTCCTATATTACCAGGGTCAATGGAATTAACTGCATTTTGAAATCATAAATTATACACATTTGGAATTCGTTATAAATATGTAAGCTACAGAATTTCCTAATTCAGGAACATAGCTTCAGTGCTTCATAATATGAAGAAACTTTAGAGAGCCAGTTGAGCCCAGCCAATGTGGCTCAGTGGTTGACCTCAACCTATGAACCAGGAGGTCACTGTTTGATTCCCGGTCAGGGGACATGACTAGGTTGCGGCTCGATACCCAGTAGGGGGCTTGCAGGAGGCCACTGATCAATGATTCTTGTCAGTGATATCTCTCTCCCTTTCCCTTTCTCTCTGAAATCAATAAAAAATATATTTTTTTAAAAAGCCATTTGGTTTGATTTCTTAGAAGTTAAAAAATGCATTTCAGAAAATGATTTGTAACAATTAGCAACAGAAGAACAACATTAAGAAATAAAATTCTGGAAACACAAGAACTGAGATCCTCAGAGTACCAAAAGAGAGAATCAGACTTCACATTAGAATTGAAAGAATGTAGTTAAAGGAAAACTTAACTAGAACCTTTGCAACAGGTTAAATATTTAACCACTTCAAACAAATGATTTGGTAATCTCACATAGTTCTGAAAATGTACTGTAACATCTAGTTTTTCATATCAAAAGCTCATAACTTCATTAGCAAAGATCTCTTTGTTTTATATTTAAGATGACCTCTGCTCCATCAAAGTGTATACTAACAATTAGCAAACTGTTATTTTAACAACATTTAAATAGCTTTATCAAGATATAATTCATATACCATAAAGTTAATTTGAAAGTGTACAGTTCAGTGGTTTTTAGTATACTCATGGAGTTGTGCAACCATCACTACAACCTAATTTACAATATTTTCATTACTTTAAAAAGAAACTCAATCATTTGCGTTTGTTCCCCATTTCCCCTCTTCCCCCAGCCTTAGGCAACCACTAATCTTTATGTTTATTTATTTTTATAACATTTTAACTTGCAACATTATTGTTCTCATGCCTATTCCAGGTCATTGGATCAGAGATTTAAAAGCTCTTAAACCAGCCAAATGTACATGTCCTGTGACATCCTCACTCAGAAAACATTCAAAGGATGATTTCCTGATGTAATGATGGTTCCATATTCTAAGGGTTTTTGATCTGCAACGTGTGTTTAAAATTCTCTTCTGTTTGTGCCACTTGTTAGGGATACTAAACTCACTTAATTAGAAGAAATAAAACTGTTCTGTCCAGACTCATAACTGAGTTTGTTCTATTTGTGTTAATCATTCCAAGGCCTTCGGTAGAAAGAACAGCTTTAGGGATCTTCTGTGGCACACCATTATCTTCAATAATAATGTCATCGCCAAACCGGTTTGGCTCAGTGGATAGAGCGTCAGCCTGCGGACTGAAAGGTCCCAGGTTCGATTCTGGTCAAGGGCATGTACCTGGGTTGCGGGCACATCCCCAGTAGGAGATGTGCAGGAGGCAGCTGATCGATGTTTCTCTCTCATCGATGTTTCTAGCTCTCTATCTCTCTCCCTTCCGCTCTGTAAAAAATCAATAAAATATATTTTAAAAAAATAATAATAATAATAATGTCATCTTCATCACTGTCTTCATCCTTTGGCTCAGTGTTTGGTTCAATCTGCTGTGTATGGCCTAGAAGACTATTATCAGTAGGTTGGGTGGAGCTGCCAGAAATCTTACTGTTCCTAACATTATTCTCCTGGTTTATCTTGCTGTTATGATGAGGTTGCAGCTGTTTGCAATCATCATGTCTATTACTTGATCAAAACTCTTCCTGTAACTTCTACATCATTAACTTCTAAAATTTCATAATTAATAGCCAATAGACTTGCTCCATGAACCAGACCCCCTGGAACAAGCCAGGATATAAAGAGATCCTTGGGACCTTCTCTAAGCCATGTGGTATCTCCCTTAGGCTGAAACTATCCCAACTGTAGGGTCCTAGGGAGTGTTCAGTGTGGTGTTTAAAGGTGAACTTATCCTACAATGTGTTTCTGGGTGAATATCCACATCTGTAATTAAAGATAGGTGTGAAGTCTTGAGGCATACCAGTGGCTGGCTGAATGTCGCTTTTTTCTGTGGTTGACACAGTGCATTGGTTAAAACATTTTACTTCATTAGTGTGTTTGTACCAAAGGCACTGTTGTCTGTTTCTTCTTTTGTATTAAAATCCTAAGCAGTGGATTTTATCATCATTATTTATAGGTAGTAAGTTTCCCTGGAGGTCTGCATAGCCTAATAAAATGTCAACATTAGGTATCCTATGAACATGTTGTAATCCATAAAACTCCTCACAATGTCTAAGTTTTGCTCCTTCTAGCAAAAACGGATGAAATTCAGTGCCATACCTGCTCTTTCCCCACCAGGATGCCCCTGCAGTGACGGTCATACTGAGTGTGGGGCTATCCCTCATGACGCTAGGTGGATGCAGTCCAGTAGCCTACAACTTACAAATGCACCTGCACTGGTGACTTGGGTTTCAATGCTGAGCTCCCCTGAGCTTCACAGGGCTCATTGGTGGCAGGTGGAACCAACTCTCTTCTGCCTTCCCTCCCTCCCTCTGCTTTGGTGGCTGCAGGGCTCTTGTGGAAGAGGATGAAGCAACTAGGCCATCCACCTCCTTGCTCATCCACCTTCCGCACAGCTGGGCTCCTGGCCCAGGCCAGAGGTACCATCCTGAGAAACATTAAGTGAAAATATTATTAAAGTCATTTTGGAGAAAAAGATCACCTTTAATCCTGCCACCTTAACACATTTACCCATTTATTAAAAACTGCCTTCTAGGTCTTGTCTATTAGTATATATTTTCATACAATGTCAGTCTGATGTACCTCCTATTTTATATTCCTCTCCCCCATTAAAATCGCTTTTAGCCCTAACCGGTTTGGCTCAGTGGATAGAGCGTCGGCCTGCGGACTGAAGGGTCCCAGGTTCGATTCCGGTCATGGGCATGTGCCTTGGTTGCAGGCACATCCCCAGTGGGGGGTGTGCAGGAGGCAGCTGATCGTGTTTCTCATCGATGTTTCTAACTATCCCTCTCCCTTCCTCTCTGTAAAAAATCAATAAAATATGTTTTTTATTTTCTATATTAATAAAAACCCAGGAAATAGGAACTTTTGTATTATATACAGATACCAAGTAGGTGGGTCTTTTGTGTGTGCTTTTCTCTCCTCCAACAGTCCATATCCCACATTATCACTAAATTAGCAGTCAGCCTCTTCTCCTTGGCACCTGCCAATGGCTATCTTTACCTAGTTGACTAGGCTATATATACATATACTGTGTGTGTATGTATATTTTAAACACATCTCACATCTTGAAGTCTTCCATACCCCCCTTATAAATATGTACCTCTACTTGCTGATTCTTTTTTGCCAGTGTTTGCTTCCATAGTGCCATTTTCCCAAGCACTGTTCCCCTAAAGATTTTTTTCTCTGCCTTCTTACCTTTCTACTTAGCTAGTACAAAGCCTGAATATGCTTTCACAAAGAAGCCTTAAAAATATCTCAACATACTTTTTTTAAACTAGCAGTGAATCTTTTTTTAAATATGTTTTTATTGATTTTGTTTTTAGAGAAGAGAAGAAAGTAAAGGGAGAGAAACATCAATGCATCAACATCAATCAACATGCCTCTTGCTGGGGAATGTAGCCTAAAACCCAGGCACGTGCCCTGACCAGGAATCAAACCAGCAGACCTCTTGGTGCATGGGTCAACACTCAACCACTGAGCAACACTGGCCGGGCTTACCATACTTTATTGCATTCAGACCTTTTTATATCCAAAAACCATTTTATCACCCTTCTCCAATACCCATACCCATTTTATTCTGCATTTACAGTTCCTGTGCTCCATGTATACTTATTTTCTAAATATCCTCTTCCACACCTTCATTCTATTTAAATTCTTTTTTTTTTTTTTAAATCTCACTCCCTTTCTTTTGGAGTCTGCCTCCAAACCCAAGGTTTCTGTCTTTTTTTTCAGTCATCTTTCTCCCTTTCACTTTTAACCTCTCTGGTAATTTTTATTTTCTCACCCTTCTCCAGAAGCTCTCACTCTGATACTGTATATGTAGTGTTGAGTGCTTCTGAATAAATATCTGCTTTTAAGAAATATATTTTTATTGATTTCAGAGAGGAAGGGAGAGGGAGAGTTAGATAGAAAAAGCAATGATGAGAATCATTGATCGGCTGCCTCCTGCATGCCCCCGACTGGGGATCGAGCCTGCAACCTGTATGTGCCCTTGACCAGAATCAAACCAAGGTCTGCAGGCCAACGCTCTATCCACTGAGCCAAACCAGCTAGGGCAAAAAATATCTGCTTTTTAAAAAAGTGAAATCTAAACTATTAGCATAGAAATAACCCCTGGGAAGATGAGGTCTCCACTTGAAAGCTTCAAATAGAGATTCTCCTGCTAATAATATTGAATAGTGGAGTTCTATACCAGTATAATATCTAAAATAAGGTGGCTGCTTAAACCACACAAAATGTATACCATTGTGAAATAACAATGAATCATTGATTTTACACTTCTATTTTGATTGACCTGAGAAATAAAACTTATCTCAGAGAAGGTAATTTTTATATGGATTATATTGAGCATTAATTCTTCAGGGTAATTATGGACTTAAAAATGTTTAATACTATCTCATAGTCAATGCTGAAGTACCTTCCAGTGATGTAATGAACTCATATTCCACAAGGCATTCCAATCCATTTTGTACTGCTATTGATTGTTGTAACTGCTCATCCTTGTATTGGGTTAAAATCTACAGTAGTTATGTTTCTTTTTTAAATATTTTTATTGATTTCAGAGAGGAAAGTAGAGGGAGAGAAAGATAGAAACATCAATGATGAGAGAGAATCATTGATTGGCTGCCTCCTGCATGCCCCCTCACGCTTCACAGATTTTGAATCCCTTTTCTATGTGATAGCATCTTAGGTATCTAAAGGCAGTTAGTTATTCTATCCTCCATATACCTCTCTTCCCAACTATTTCTCATAGGACACCATTTTCATCATCCTGATTGCTCTTTAGGGACATTACACTTTGTTAATGTTTCTTCTAAAATTTGTTCAGAATTTGAAATATTCAAAGTATAGCCGAATTGGCTCTGGATGTTGCACATCTGGACATTAATGCAGCCTGAAGATGCTTTAAGTTTTTTTTATCAGCCATGTATTGTTGGCTCATAATGAATTTGTAAACTAAAATCCCAAGATTTTATTCTGCTTTGCCTTAACGTGACTAATTTCCAAATCAAGTCTCCATCTTCCTTTAGTTGTACAGCATATTTTTCAAGTCAGATTGTAAAACTTTACACATATCCCTGTTAAAATTTATCTCAGCCTATCAGCCAGCCTTGGTTTCTTTGAATCTTGATTTTTGTCATCCAGTTTATGCTAATTGAACAAAGGACCTTGAAGCTAGTATAAAAATATTTTCAGATATCTGAGAAACAATCAAAAGTCATGGAGATTCTTCCAAAAATTGTATGTAGATATAACTCAGGTCTTGAGGTATATATGAATTAATACCATTGTAAACTGACATGGTCAAGGACTGATGTCCATTGACAGAAGCTTTGTGTTGAACATTAAGAGGGATGATGTTCCAAGACATACTGTGCCAACATAATGTCAAAAGAGCTGGTTATTCTTCCTAAGAAATCAATTAATGCACTTATGAAGTAGAGACAGAGTCGTTGTGACTATTCTTTTATTTTACATTTGACACGCATATACAGTACAGAGTAGTACAGTGTTAGGAACTGTGTGAAATTCTGGAGAATCAGGTTTGCCTGAGGCAATCCGAATTTCAGCCTATTGTCCCAGGGTAATTATTAGTAGCATCAGTTTTCCCTTTTTAAAAGTGTCTAGGATTTGAGGATAAGTAACTAGCCATCCTTCTCATAATCCAACTAGTTCCTTTTAGTTTTGTTTTGCTTTTAACCTGGGTTAAAGATTACACAGTTATGATTTGGCAGATGTAATGAGGCTGCAATGGTACTTCTTATATTTGAACTTCCTTGACCATGGGAAGTTGACAGCAAAAGGAACTACACATACTTAGTATTCCTCCTGAGCCACCCTCTAGAGGGCAGTAGTATATACATCTAAAATGACCCAATTTCAATGAAAAATGGCCTCTGTTTATGCATGAAAATCAGGAACTTTTGATGTTCTTAACCCATTGGAATCATTATTGTGAATACTTTATTTTTTGTTAAGCAAAAAAAATAAATACTAAAATTAATTCATTAGCATTCTGAACATTCTTTTTTTTAATTGTAGAAACTGAACTTTGATGCCTTGAATATATAATAATTTATTATAACAATTATGCATAGACTTTAACAATATGCATATTTTATGCTTTCATGTTTTCCCTAATTAATGATTTCACATGGTTAATTTTAATATATTCTGCATCACAGTTTCTATATTTATATGAAAATAAGCACTTAAAATGAATAGTTCTGTTCTACTTAAGTATTACTTTCCTCTAAAAGAAAACAAAAATGCTAGATTTTACTTTATGACTTGAATCATGTGGTAATGTAGAACTCTAGTATTTAGAATTAAAATGTTTTTTAGAGATTGTGTAATTTTATAAGTTGGTAATTTGTTAGTTCCTAATATCAAAAGTGATTTCCTAATGTAATGTTCTCTTTTTAGAAAAGGTGGACAAGTCCTATTTTCAAGAGAAGATGACTTTTAACTGTTTTGGAGGATCTAAAACTTGTGTACCTGCAGCCATCGATAAGGATGAAGAATTTGTAGAAGAGTTTAATAGATTAAAAACTTTTGCTAATTTTCCAAGTAGTAGTCCTGTTTCAGCATCAACGCTAGCACGTGCTGGTTTTCTATATACTGGTGAAGGAGACACCGTGCAGTGCTTTAGTTGTCATGCAGCAGTAGATAGATGGCAGTATGGAGACTCAGCAGTTGGAAGACACAGGAAAGTATCCCCAAATTGCAGATTTATCAATGGCTTTTATTTTGAAAATAATGCTGCGCAACCTACCAATTCTGGTATCCAGAATGGTCAGTACAAAGCTGAAAACTACCTGGGAAACAGAAATCATTTTGCTTTAGACAGGTCATCTGAGACTCATGCAAATTATCTTTTGAGAACTGGACAGGTTGTAGATATGTCCGACACCGTATACCCAAGGACCCCTGCCATGTGTAGTGAAGAAGCTAGATTAAAGTCATTTCAGAATTGGCCAGACTATGCCCACTTAACTCCAAGAGAGTTAGCTAGTGCTGGGCTCTACTATACAGGTGTTGATGATCAAGTGCAGTGCTTTTGTTGTGGTGGAAAACTGAAAAATTGGGAACCTTGTGATCGCGCATGGTCAGAACACAGGCGACACTTTCCCAATTGCTTCTTTGTTTTGGGACGGAATGTTAATATTCAGAATGAATCTGATGTCCTGGGTTCTGATAGGAATTTCCCAAATTCAACAAATTCTCCAAGAAACCCAGCCATGGCAGATTATGAAGCACGGATCATTACTTTTGGGACGTGGATGTACTCTGTTAACAAGGAGCAGCTTGCAAGAGCTGGATTTTATGCTTTAGGTAAACTTTACTATAAAACCAGGCTAATAAATAACTTTCCAACTATCCCAAGCTCCTAAAAAGTAAATAGATTCCTTTAGCCCCTTGAACTGGTAAATATTTAGGTACGGTATGGCATGATCATAACACTATTCTGTTAACCCTTATGTTGAATATGTAATGTAACCACTGAATTTATGTGAAAGAATACTGTATTATGAGTCATGTTTATCTTCATGTAATTGTTTTTTGGAGAAGGATGACATGCAAAAGATTATAGGTATCCCTGATGAAACAATGGGTCTGATAGTAATACTAACTATAATTTATTGGATGCTTACTCTATGTGCTCAATATATATTACATGCATTTTCTCTGCACCTCTCAAGAAGAGTTAACATTAGAGTTTAGTTTGGCTGACAGTAAAATTGGTATTAAAATTGGTATCTGCCTTTTGTACAGAGATTATATTTGAAAGCTGCCCTGAATGATGCTTTATTGCTTCAAATGAATGCATTTCAAATGTACTACCTTAGACATGTCAGGAAGAGCCATTAGTGTGATGGCTTCAAGGGATTTTCAGAAAAATTTACACCATTATATATCTGATCCATTTACTTTAGGATTGAATAGTGCCAAAATACCAAGTATTTCAATATTTTATTTATATAGTCTCATATAGCAATCTTGAAGGTTAGTGTCATATAGCTACAACTTAGAGAAACTTATCTTCTAACTTTATTATGCATTAAACTTTATTATTAAAGTGTCACAGTTTGAAAAGGTATAGTATTGATGGCCCCAAATGGCATGTTTAAAAAAGAATGTAATAGCCCTGATTGGTGTTGCTCAATGATTAGAGCATCAGCCTACGCACCAGTGGGTCAAGGTTTCGATTCCTGGTCATAGAGCATGTACCTGGGTTGCAGGTCTGATCCCTGGCCCCATGTGGGAGGCAACCAATCAATGTGTCTCTCTCACATCGATGTTTCTGTTCCTTCTCTCTCTCTCTCTCTCTCTTTCCCCCTCTCTCCCCCTCCCGGAAAAAATATCCTCCCTCCTCGGGTGAGGATAAAAAAAAAAAAAAAAAAGAATGTAACAATTGTAATTTTCCATATAAAAATTGGGCTATTTTACTTTTGTATTCTGTAAAATACCTCAAATTGAATTAGTGAATTTAATGTGTATTGCCTCTCAAATGGTCATATCTATTACTTAGATGTGAATTTGAATGTCTTCTTTTAAGCTGTGAGGTTTTTGTGTAAATTTAGAAATGCTTAATTTCATGGTGTTAAAACGGGGTTTTTTTTTATTTGTTGGTTTTAGAGAGAGAAGGAGAGAAAAAGAGAAATATCAATTTGTTGTTCTACTTACTTATGTATTCATTGGTTGATACCTGTATGTGCCCTGACCGGGGATCGAACCCGCAACCTTTGTGTATCGGGACGATGCTCTAACCAACTGAGCTACCCCGGCCAGGGCCTAAAAAGGGTATTTTTGTGTAAGCTAATTGTACAAAATACATGTATTTTTACTTGTGTGTTTTCTTAGGTGAAGGTGATAAAGTAAAGTGCTTTCAATGTGGAGGAGGGCTAACTAATTGGAAACCCGGTGAAGACCCTTGGGAAGAACATGCTAAGTGGTATCCAGGGTAAGGGAGTTAAATGTTTATTCAATAAAAGCCAAGTTGGTCAGTATGCAGTGGGAAGACTTGAATAACTTTTCACCTCAACTATTTTTGCCTTCCCATGGCTTGAAATTCACACCTGGTTTCTAAAAAATGGGGTCACCTACTTTATAGGAGAAAAACACCTAAGCCTTCTCTGGTGATGAAAACATTATTGCTTGTATATTATATTTATGACATTCAGATGATTCTATTTCTAAACACATAAAGTATACATAGGAATGTATACTTTAGCTGTTTGGAAATAGGCTCTTTTACAATGGGCACAAGGGAGCCCATCGCCAAGGAGATTCCTAAAGAACCCATCACACCCTTTAGCAAAGCAAATATTACCGTTTGTCACTGATTCTAAGACACAAAATTGTGTACATTTTCAGATCATTGAAATCAGATTTATCTGGTAGTGGGCCATAAGTTAATTGGCAGCAATAGTACATAAAGCAATCATGCTTTGTACAGTCAATGGCATCTTAGAGTGATGATGACATACTCTAAATATCCTGCCATTTTGCCTCTTTTTTTTAAATTAATTTATTTTTCCCCCATTTTGCCTCTTTAAAATAAAGTGACATATACAGAAGTGGTATGCATTTTTGATCTACAAAATAGTACAACTTGAGAGTAATCATTTGAAAATAAATCTTAACCTTAAACAGCTTTAACAGGAAATGTTGAAAGCCTAAAGAATTCTTTTTAAATGCACAATTGGTTAATCCTCTAAATAACATTTGTTAAGATTAACTATTTAAAACTTTGAAAATATGTTAAAGTGATAATTTAATAACTTGCTTAAAAGTTGTAAGTTAAGTTGATTTTTTAAAAAAATATTTTTATTGATTTCAGAGAGGAAGGAAGAGGGAGAGAAAGAGATAGAAACTTCAGTGATGAGAGAGAATCATTGATTGGCTGCCTCCTGCATGCCCCACACTGGGGATTGAGCCTACAACCCTGGCATTGCCCTGACTGGGAATTGAACTGTGACCCTCCTGGTTCATAGGTCTATGCTTAACCACTGAGCCATGCCAGCTGGGCAAGTAACATTTTGTTTTGTGGCTCCTTAGAAATACTGAAAAGCAAGTTAATGGAATTAAAATGGTGGATATTATATCATACATTTTACTAATTTTTCAGCTACTAAAGTTTAACCTTCTTGTTTAGGTGTAAATATCTGTTAGAAGAGAAGGGACAAGAATATATAAACAATATTCATTTAACTCATTCACTTGAGGAGTCTGTGGTAAGTCAAATATTATAGAATATATATTTTCAGGTATTATATAATTTGTTTTGCAATGATTTCTTGGTGTAAAATTCACAGTGTAGTATTTTAAATTAATGTATGGTGAACTTTAAAGGGAAGATCTTGAAAAGTGTTTGTTATTCTTTTTTTTAATATATTTTTTATTAATATTTTACAGAGAGGAAGGGAGAGGGATAGAGAGTTAGAAACATCGATGAGAGAGAAACATCGATCAGCTGCCTCCTGCACACCTCCTACTGGGGATGTGCCCACAACCAAGGTACATGCCCTTAACCGGAATCGAACCTGGGACCTTTCAGTCCACAGGCCAACGCTCTATCCACTGAGCCAAACCGGTTAGGGCTGTTATTCTTTTTGTTATCTATTTTTGTTGATTTCAGAGTGGAAGGGAAAGGGCGGGAGAGATAGAAGCATCAATGATCAGAGAGAATCATTGATCAGCTGCCTCCTGCACATCCCCTACTGAGGATTGAGCCCGAAACCCAGGCATGTGTCCAGACCGGGAATTGAACCATGACCTCTTGGTTCATAGGTCAACATTCAACCACTGAGCTACACTGGCCAGGCTGTTTGTTATTCTTTTTTTAAAAATATATTTTATTGATTTTTTTACAGGGAGGAAGGGAGAGAGATAGTTAGAAACATTGATGAGAGAGAAACATCGATCAGCTGCCTCCTGCACACCCCCCACTGGGGATGTGCCCGCAACCAAGGTACATGCCCTTGACCGGAATCGAACCTGGGACCCTTGAGTCCATAGGCTGGCGCTCTATCCACTGAGCCAAACCGGTCAGGGCTGTTTGTTATTCTTAATCTGAAGCAACTTTGTGAAAAGGGGATTAGGATTAACTGATTTAATATCACTATAGGCAAAAATGGTCTTGAGGAACTAAAATACTTGCATCTCTCAATCTTTTGAAATTTGACTGTTTTGTACGGTGTGTTTTATACTCACAGTTTTAAACTGTCCACAGAAAATAATTAAAATCTCAAAAAGGTATCTAAATTGATATTGTCACCTAGGGTGGCCAAGGCGTCAATCAGTACCAGGTGAAAAGAGGTCTGGAGTAGAATGGGAGACCAGAGTTGCCATTATTGTTCTGCCATGAACTATATTGACTCAGTCAAGTTGTTTAATCTTCCTCAGTGCCAGCTTCTTGTCTGTAAAGTGAATGGCTTGGGTTAGATGATCTTTTAACTTCCTTCTAGCTTTATCAGGCTATGCCTCTTGTGAATATTCATGTTGAATTGGAATAAAGCCAATTTTTAAATTCATGATTAATGTAACTTTTCAAATTGAGGTTATTGCCTTCTACCAAGAAGAATTTTAACTTATAATTCATATTTCTATTTTAGGGAAGAACTTCTGAAAAAACACCATCACTAACTAAAAGAATTGGTAAATATGCTTATTATTATGAATATACTTTAATTTCATTATTATTTATAGAGTAGAAAGGTAAACATAATCTTTCAGGTTCACCAAGGTGTGTGTATTTGAGATGAGATTGCTATAAACTTAAGTAACAACGTACCTATGTTTCAGTAGGATATTTATATATTCACAACATTCCTATGGAGGTTGTACAGTTACCTTTCCAAGTTTGGAAGGAGCAGCTAACTATAGGTTGTCCATCACCACTTCTGTTAAAATCACAAAAGGAAGGATTAGATATATTTTTGTCTTTTCATTCTTATTGGTGTCCTTTAAAGCAAACACGTTTCTGATTTTGATGAAGTCCAATTTATCTGTTTTTGTTTTTTGGGTTTTTTTTTTAATCCTCACCCAAGGATATTTTTCCATTGATTTTTAGAGAGTGGAAGAGAGGGAAAGACAGAAATATTGATGTGGGAGAAACACATTGATTGGTTGCCTCCTGCACATGCCCCGACTAGGGCCTGGTTCAAGGAGAAGCCTGCAACCAAGGTACATGCCTTTGACCAGAATTGAACCCAGGACCCTTCCGTCTGCAGGCCAATGCTCTATCCACTGAGCCAAACCAGCTAGGGCCATGGTCGGCAAACCGGGCTCATGAGCCACTGCGGATTCTTTGG
>NW_005871050.1:13817696-13855648 GCF_000147115.1 Myotis lucifugus | reverse complement strand
GGGGGCAAGTTGAGGTTGGGCCTTTATTTATATACATTTTTATTGATTTCAGAGAGGAAAGGAGAGAGAGCGAGAAACATCAATGATGAGAGGGAATCATTGTCGGCTGCCTCCTGCACGCCTCCTACTGGGGATCGAGCCCACAACCTGGGCATGTGCCCTGACCCGGAATCGAACCTGGGACCCTTCAGTCTGCAGGCCGATGCTCTATCCACTGAGCCAAACCGGCTAGGGCAAGGTTGGGCCTTTAGATGCCAGGTGGAACTTTTTAAAACGTTTTTATTGATTTTAGAGAGAGAGAGAGAAACATCGATCGGCTGCCCATTGCATACCCCTACAGGGGGTCGAGCCCGCAACTCGGGCATGTACCCTGACCAGGAATCAACCAACGATCTCTTGGTGCATGGGTAAACACTCAACCACTGAGCCACACTGGCCAGGCCCTTATCGAGGTTTTGATTGTATTTCCCTGATTGCTAATGATGTTGGGCAGTTTTCATGTGCTAATTGGCCATTTGTATGTCTTCTTTGGAAAAATGTCTGTTCATCTCCTTTGACAGTTTTTAGTTGGGTTATTTCTGTTCTTATTTAACTAGAAGCCCGATGCATGAAGATTCGTGCAAGAATAGGCCTTCCTTCCCCTGGCTGCTGGCATGCAGTGGGCTTGCTTGGGCAGCCTGTGCAGCGAGCAAAGGTGGGGAGGACTGGAGAGGTTGGGTGCACTAGTGCATTTCACTTTCCCATTGTGAAAGTGGGATGCAACTGGCCCCCTTTCTCATCCTCTTCCTCCTCCGCCCTCTGCCTCCTGCCCGCCCGCCCTCCCTCCACGCCCATTGCCCATCCCCTCTTGATTTGGCAAGATAGGGAGGAGGGAGATCTGATAATTTGGGTTACTGTGTAGGTGGCCTCTTTCATCTATTCAAAACAAAAGCTGAGCTGCCTGCCCCTGCTGCCACGGCCGCCACCATTGCCCCTTGACTGGCCCGGGGCTCCTGAGGCGTGCTAACTGTGCACCAAGCGAGCTCCTGTACGTGTACGCACCTGTGGGACTGCTCCAATGCTAGGGTTTTGTTTACCAGAGCAACGGGGCAGGGGTGGGGTAGAGGGAGATGCCAGACACTGGGAGCTACAACCTCAGGCACCTGAGAGTTGCCTCTGAGGCCGGGGGCTGAGCCACAGGGAGGCTGCAAGGATGGTTGACAGGTGGAGCACTGCAGGGAGGCCCTGAGGAGGCGCGCTGCCAAGAGGCCTGGAGTGGCCGGGGGCGGGGCGGGGGGCGCCACCATCTTTGTTGTGTTGATTTGCATAGTCATTCCTGATTGGCTGTGGGGCATCACAGAGTGATGGTCAAATTTACATCTTTCTCTTTTATTAGATAAGAGTAAGAGTTCTTGATATATTCTAGTTCTTTTTATATATATGATTTGCAAATATTTTCTCCTTTTCTGTATATTGTCTTTTCATTCTTATTGGTGTCCTTTAAAGCAAACACGTTTCTGATTTTGATGAAGTCCAATTTATCTGTTTTTGTTTTTTGGGTTTTTTTTTTTAATCCTCACCCAAGGATATTTTTCCATTGATTTTTAGAGAGTGGAAGAGAGGGAAAGACAGAAATATTGATGTGGGAGAAACACATTGATTGGTTGCCTCCTGCACATGCCCCGACTAGGGCCTGGTTCAAGGAGAAGCCTGCAACCAAGGTACATGCCTTTGACCAGAATTGAACCCAGGACCCTTCCGTCTGCAGGCCAATGCTCTATCCACTGAGCCAAACCGGCTAGGGCCATGGTCGGCAAACCGGGGCTCATGAGCCACATGCGGCTCTTTGGCCCCTTGAGTGTGGCTCTTCCACAAAATACCACGTGCGGGTGCGCACGTACAGTGCGATTGAAACTTCATGGCCCATGTGCAGAAGTCGATATTTTGTGGAAGAGCCGGTATTTTGTGGAAGAGCCACACTCAAGGGCCCAAAGAGCCACATGTGGCTCACGAGCCACAGTTTGCTGACCACTGGGCTAGGGTGATCTGTTTTTTTTGTTGCTTTTGCTTTTGATTTCATATCTAAGAAACCATTGCCTAATCCAAAGTCACCTATGTTTTCTTCTAAGAGTTTTTTTGTTTTATCTCTTACATTCAGGTCTTTGATCCATTTTGAGTTAATTTTTATATATAGTATGACGTCGTGGTACATTTAATTCTTTTTCGTGTGGATATCCTGTTGTCCTTGCTTTTGGTTTTCAGCAAGTTGAGCTTCAGGTACCTGCAGAATATCCAAATTGGTGAATATTAAAACCTGGAACTCATAGAAATGAGGGTAAAATTGTGGTAGTAGAGAAAGTGTCCAGAGACATTGTAAAAAAGGGAGGAGGGTCAATGAGGCAGTGGAAGGGAATCATCAATATCTAATCAGGTGGGCAGAAGGGGCCAGCAAAGCAAACTGGAAAAAAAAACAGTCAAGAGTTAGTAGAACTAGGAAAGAGTGGTGTCCAGCTGACCTGGATATCTCCACCTAGAAATCTCAAGAGCAGTTTAAATTCAGCATCTCTGAAAACCACTCAGACAAATTCAGCCCTGCTCTATTCCCTCCCTGTGTTAGTTAATAGTATCACAATTCACAGAGTTGATTTATAATTTGAGTCATTTTAAGCTCTTTGTTTTCCTTAGTCTCTCTACATTTAATTAATCACTAGGTCTGATAAATTATACCTTTTTAATATTGTCTAAAATCTACTGATTCTGCCCTGGTTCCTGCCCTTTATCCAGGCTATTGTAGTAGTCTCCTAAACTGTTATTTCCATTATAGCCTCCTGGCAGAATTTTTATCAAACACAAATGTTAAGTTACTTTCCTACCTAAAAAGTATCTTTTGTTACTTACCATGTAATGTTTCTTACAATCAAATCCCTTTATGTCCCAATCAGTATCCACCCCCAAGTTATATTCTGACTTCTATTACCATAGATTAAATTAGAACCTCTTATAAATGTAATCATACGATATGTAATCGTTTGTCTCTAGTTCATCATTAAGATGATGTTTTACTCCTGTCTATGAGATTCATCCATGTTGCCTGTGGCAGTAGTTTGTCCTTTCTTGCTGTGTGGTATGTGAATATACCACAATGTACTTAGCCATTCTCACCTGATGATGGATATTTGAGTTGTTTCCAGTTTGGAGCTATTATAAATAATGTTGCTATGAATATTCTTTTGTATGTCTTTGGTGGATATATGCATCATTTTTAATGCCCCAGAGTGTAATTGATGAATCAGAGGGTATTAATATTCTCTTTAGCACTTTCTTACATAACTGGTATTCCTACTCTGAGTATCGTTAAAGTGAGTTTCTATTTGCTTCCTTGTTTTTACCTAGTTCACCCCCTTTAGCTATAGAAACTAAGTCTGAGAAATAGGAAACTCATACTTTCAAGGTCACAGACTTCCCCGTTTCCCATTATTTTTTCAAAATAATTGCTAGGGACACGGTAAAGACATTCGTTCTTTAAGTGCCTTAACTTAGTTGTTAATGAGTACATCTGATTTGGGAAATGTTTAGATTTTTTAAGCACTTAGCCCTTATCTGTTTTACTTTATCTTGCACTATTTCATCAAGTCTTTAAACAACCTAATCTCACTTCACAATGATACAAAATACTCACTGCATTTTCAGTTATTGTAAAATTCTGAAAGTGATCCATCAGTGCCTAAATATCTCAGAGTAGTCTGGGTTTGCTGGCTTGCTTTTGGTATTTTTTCTTGCTTAAATTTTTCTTTTTAACTATATTTTGTGTTGAGTTGTATTAATGAAAATAATTGTTTAAACTCTGTTCTTTTTGCTCACCAATTTTCATTTCAGATGATAACATCTTTCAAAGTCCTATGATAGATGAAGCTATACGAATGGGATTCAGTTTCAGAGACATTAAGAAAAAAATGGAGGAAAAAATTCAGACATCTGGGAGCAACTATAAATCATTGGAAGTTCTGGTTGCAGATTTAGTGAGTGCTCAGAAAGACAGTACAGAAGATGAATCAAGTCAGACTTCATTGCAGAAAGGTATGCCTGGTTAGTTTTAAAAAGCAAGTTACACCTACTAGTACTTCATTTTACATGGTTTTGTGACCCATTCATTTCCCTCCTCTCACATACCCCTTAGAATAAACAATTTTTTGACTTTTTATTATGAAAAATGTCAAGGAGCCCTGCCAATGTGGCTCAGTGGTTAAGCATCAACCTATGAACCAGGAGGTCATTGTTTGATTCTCGGTCAAGGCACATGCCCCAGTTTCAGGCTCAATCCCCAGTGTGGGGTGTATAGGAGGCAGCCAATCAATGATTCTCTCTCATTGATATTTCTCTCCCTTTCCCTTCCTCTCTGAAAGCAATAAATATATTTTTTTAAATGTCAAACACACTCAAAAGTGGAGAGAACAGTATAATGACCCTGATGTACCCATCAACCAGCTTCAGTAATTACCAACACTTTTCTAATTTTGTTTCATTACTTCCCCCAGTGTGGTTTTTTTGTTTGTTTGTTTTGTTGTTTGTTTGGGGTGTTTTGTGGGGTTTTTTTTTGCTATAGTATTTCAAAGTAAATCCCAGACATTCTATATATTATTCACCTATAAATACTTAAATAAGTATCTAACTGATAAGGATTTTTTTAAATATATATTTTATGGAGAGGAAGGGAGAGGGATAGAGAGTTAGAAACATTGATGAGAGAGAAACATCAATCAGCTGCCTCCTGCACACCCCCTACTGGGGATGTGTCCACAACCAAGGTACATGCCCTTGACTGGAATCGAACCTGGGACCCTTGAGTCTGCAGGCCGACGCTCTATCCACTGAGCCAAACCGGTCAGGGCAAGGATTTTTTTATAATTAATCTTAATACTATGTGTTAGTCTGCTTGGACTGATATAACAGAATACCATAGGCAGACAACAGACATTTCTCGCAGTTCTGGAGGCTGGGAAGTCCCAAGATCTAGGTGCAGGCAGATATGGTTCCTGATGAGGATTTTTTCCAAGCTTGCAAATGGCTGCCTTTTCTTTGTGTCCTCAATGGCTGAGAGCGAACACTCTGGTTTCTATTCCTCTTTATTATATACTAGAGGCCCGGTGCACGACATTCGTGCACTGGGCAAGGTGGGGGGGGTCCCTCAGCCTAGCCTGTGCCCTCTCGCAGTCTGGGACCCCCAAGGGTCCTTTAGTGCTGCCGCAGAGGCGGGAGAGGTTCCCGCCAACACCGCTGTGCTCGCCAGCCTTGAGCCCAGCTTCTGGCTAAGCAGCGTTCCCCCTGTGGAAGTGCACTGACCACCAGGGGGCATCTCCTACTTTGAGTGTCTGCCCCCTGGGGGTTAGTTGCGTCTTAGTGACCAGTCATGCAGCTGTTTGGTCGATTTGCATATTTGCTTTTTATTATATAGGATTTTCCTCTTTAACATATTTTTATTGATATCAGAGAGTAGAGGAAGGGAGAGGGAGAGGGAGAGGGAGAGAAAGATGGAAACATCCTCCTACACACCTCACATTGGGGATCCAGCCCCTAACCCGGGCATGTGCCCTGACCAGGAATCCAACTGTGACCTCTTAGTTCATAGGTCAACACTCAACCAACGAGCCACACCGGCCAGGCTATACTCTATTTTACATAAATAACAACAAAGGCTAACTGTTATCATTGTTTGTAGAATAAGTTTATATAGTTGAAACTGGATTTAGAGTGTTCTGCAACTTTTCATATGAGATAAACATATAAAGGGGTCATATTACTAAATAGAGCTTGAATGAATGGCACCTTAATACTGTGCATCATATATAGAAAGTGTATTAAATAATGTAGAAGAGAAGCATATAACTCCTTTCAGGAAAAAAAAAAGTTTAAAAAAATACAGGTTCCTCCTTTAAGGATGACAGCTATTCTAGTGCTTGCCAGCAGCACTGAAGGTTAAAGAAAAGGTATCAGATTGAATACATTTATTATAATCACTAGAGGCCTGGTGCCGAAAATTCGTGCATGGGTAGGGTCCCTAGGCCTGGCCAGCAATCAGAGCCGATCTGCGGGGCGATCGGAGCCCCCTGCTAGCACCTGCCTTGGCCGGCCTGGGGCCTGTGGACTGGGGGCAGCTCCTGTGTTGAGCATCTACCCCCTGGTCATCAGTGCACATCATAGCGACCGGTTGTTCCACCAGTTGTTCTGCTGTTCGGTCGATTTGCATATTAGGCTTTTATTACATAGGATTGTTCTCTAAACTCTTGACCACTCTCCCAAAGGATGAGAATTTTTGTAGTACTAAATAAACCTAAATATTTACTTCATTTTTTACGTTAAAGACCCTTGTGATCTTTAAGTTATTTCAGATGTCTTTGAAACATTACTCAAAGAATTACATGAGTCATAACACAGTATAACATTAATGATTTTTAAAATTACATCTGTTGATGTAAAATATCCAGCAGAAAGCCTAAGACTCTTTTCCTAAAGATGCATTTATTTAAAATATGGAATAGCTCCACTTGCCTTAGCCATGGTAAAATAAATCATTTACTTTGTTATCTTTCTACTGCAGTAGAAATACAAGTGATTGTGTCACTTTTCTCTGTATCTTAACCACAACTCAAGGTATTTAAGTTTGAGAGTAAGTTGTTAGTTTTTATGTCTCAAGTTGTCTGCAACAGAAGGATTTTGTAGGTTGCAATAGGAAGAGAGCAGTGGGTTCTTACTATCACAGAGACTACAAGCTAGGATGGTGAGAGAAGGAAGGTCTAAGCAATGGCAGCTCTTAGGGGCAGGGATTGCAATTTATTGGTTGACCTCTCCTTAGTCTCACTAAATTGAGAGGCAGGTAATTGATACCGGCTATTTTCTCATGCTAGGGTTGCTGCCTATTTCTCCTCCCAAAGGCTGGTGAAGAAAAACTGGCACTAAGAATCTTTTCATTCTAGCCTGGCCAGTGTGACTCAGTGGTTGAGCATCGACCCGTGATCCAAGAGGTTTCTGGTTCAATTCCTGGTCAGGGCACATGTCTGGGTTGCAGGCTCAATCAGCTGCAGGGGGTGTGCAGGAGGCAGCCAATCGATGTTTCTCTCTCATCAAATATTTTAAGTCATTTAAAAATGAGTTTTTTAATTCTATACAGAATAGCAGGTGGGCCTAATTGAAGTAAAACAGGTAAAAGTTTTTTTAGAAAAACTACAGTGCTACTGTTGCTTACTGAGAAACCCTAGATCAGCGGTTCTCAACCTGTGGGTCGCGACCCCTTTGGCGGTCAAACGACCCTTTCACAGGGGTCGCCTAAGACCATCCTGCATATCAGATATTTACATTACGATACATAACAGTAGCAACATTACAGTTATGAAGTAGCAACGAAAATAATTTTATGGTTGGGTCACAACATGAGGAACTGTATTTAAAGGGCCAGAAGGTTGAGAACCACTGTCTTAGATTGAATACTAGATTTTATCCCAGTGGTTGTGTGACAGAAAAAGCCCCAGTAAGTAGTCTTCTAAAAATAGCATCAGCCCTAGCTGGTTTGGCTAAGTGGATAGAGCCATCAGCCGGAGGCCTGAAGGGTCCCAGGCTCGATCCCCAGTAGGAGGCATGCAGAAGGCTGCTGATCAGTGATTCTCTCTCATCATTGATGTTTCTATCTCTTCTCCCTTCCTCTCTCTGAAATCAATAAAAATATTTTTAAAAGATTTTTAAAAATAAAAATAATTACATAGTATGATATATAGTCCTTTACTTTGTCCTGGCCAGTGGTGCTCAGTGGTTAAGCATTGACCTATGAACCAGGAGGTCACAGTTAGATTTTAGGTCAGGGCACATGCCCAGATTGTGAGCTCAATCCCCAGGAGGGGGTGTGCAGGAGGCAGACAATCAAATGATTCTCTCTCATCGTTGATGTTTCTATCTCTCCCTCTCCCTTCCTCTCTGAAATGAATAAAAATTTAGTTTTTAAAAATTACCCTATGTTTGAGCCTATAGTTTTGATTATGCCCAGATAGTTGCCTTTGAAGAAAAAGTAGATTAAATAATCCTTTCTTACACCCCTAGGGAAACCTTTTTAAAGCATAAATCTCAACATATCGCTCTCCAAGTTAAAACCTTCACTGGCTCCCAGGGACCTGAGGATCAAGTTCAAACTCCTTTACATGGGTTGCCAAATATTTCAGAATCAGGCTCCTCCTAACCTTCTATAGCCTTATTTCATGCTATTTCCTCTTCAAATTCTATTCCCAAGCCTTACCTGTGGACTTGTAGGCCCTGTTCTGTCTCTTCCTTAGAGCCTACTTATGTCATTCTTCTACCTAGAACACCCTTCTTCCACTACCCCTGTCCCCCAAGGCCTCTCCCTCTCCTCAGTTTATTCCTACTCATCCTTTAGGACTCAGTTTAGGTATACTTTCCTTCAGGAGGCCTTCTCTTTATGTGTTCAAACATGTACCCACCCTTCCTGTGTTCTTCATAACACATTGTAACTACTTTTATCATCAACTGTACTATAATTTCATGTTTACTTGGGTTCCTTACTTGTCTGTGAATGATCGGGGGCCCGAGGTCTGTATATATAATTGTTGTATCTCTAGTGCCTAGAACCTAATTAAGTGTTCAGTAACTGTTGAATAAAATTAAACCACTATTTCCAAAACTTGTTTTCATAATAGTGTTCTCCACTATTGTTAAAAGGGATGCCATGAAAAAGGAGCTCTATAGTTAAGTAGGGAAATGCATTATGAATTTCTAAGAGGGGACAAAAACTATATTATACTTCTCTGAACTTGATAGCAGTGGTTTCCAAATGCGAGTAGGCTCAACCCCAAAATTTTTAGATTCAGTGAATGGAGCCTAGAAATCTATTTTTACAAATGCTTCAAGTGATTCTCATGTGAAGCAAGATTTGGAAATGATGGTATACAATGATTACAAAGATTATTAAAGTATGTAATGCATTTGGAATAGTGCCTAGCACATGGTAATAACTGCTATATTACTGTTAACTGCTGCTATTGTTAATTGTAGTTACATAACACCACTAAACACATTTTTGTGGCATATGTGTTAACCTTTCACAAAACCTGGTTTGGGAAAGGCTGAATTAAGTAAAAACTTCAATACCACTCATATGCTGATGACACCCAACTTCTATCTCTAATGCTGACTTTTGGCCTACTAGACATTTTATATAGATGCACTACAGACACCTCAAAAATAGCTTGAAAATCCCAAACCTGTACCTTCTCCTATATTTCCTATTGTCATCATCATCCTCTTGTCAGCCACATGAGAAGTCTTGAAATCAACTATATTTCTTCTTTCTTCCTCATCCCTCACCTCTAGGCAGTCACCAAATCCTACTTGTCCCACTTCAGAAGTACCCCCTCAAAGCCATCCCTCCATTTCTGGAATAAGCCATGCCCTTTCATTTAAAAAAAAAAAAAATATATATATATATATATATATATATATATATAGATATAGATATATATATATATATATAGATAGATATATATATGGTTTTATTTATCTGAGAGGGAGAAAGAGATAGAAATATCAATGATGAGAGAGAACCGTGACCTCCTGGTTCATAGGTCGACACTCAACCACTGAGCCACGCGGACTGGGCGCCATGCCCTTTCTATACACTACTACTTTTGCGTAACCCTTGCTTCTCTGCCTGGCAAATTGCTGGTCATGTTAAATGTCATTCCTCTACTTTCCACTCTCCCTCCCAGCAGCTGCTAACCCGTGAAACTTTCCCCAGTTAGTCTGAATAGAAGAACTTGTTCTCTTGTCTTGTCCCCGAGCACTTTGTAGATAACTTTATTATAGCACTTATCACTTTGTCCTTTGTGCTTACCTTTCCTTCCTCTGCTCATGTCCTTCTCTCCTACTAGCATTCAAGCTACTTAAGAGCAAGCAGATGCCATGTGTGAGTCATCCTATCTCTTAACTTGATTAGTACCTGGCACATAGTAGGGGTTCAAATTGTTTCAATGAATTTAAACGACTAAGAAAGTCTATAATTAACTCATTTCTTTTCTTTTTTTGCGCAGAGATTAGTGCTGAAGAGCAGCTAAGGCTCCTGCAAGAGGAGAAGCTTTGCAAAATCTGTATGGATAGAAATATTGCTGTAGCGTTTATTCCTTGTGGACATCTGGTCACTTGTAAACAATGTGCTGAAGCAGTTGATAAATGTCCTATGTGCTACACAGTCATTACTTTCAAGCAAAAAATTTTTATGTCTTAATCTAACTACAGTAGCTGTGTTATATTCTTATTACTCTGATTGAATGTGTGATGTGAACCAAATTTAAATAATCAGCATTGAACTCCATTAGCATTTGCTACCAAGAAGAAAAATGTAAAACCGCAGTGTTGTAATTGGCAATCTAAAATTTGAATTTCTGGATTTTTCATAATATTAGCTATATTATCTATTTTTTTCTATTGAAACCCTAGGAGCCATCATATTATAACTGATCACAATGTGTATTTATAGTGCACTGACTTGGCTTCTAAGTATAAGTGAATTAATCAACTGAATTTTTCATTCTTTTTCAAATAGGCTTAACATTCTGTGTAAACGTGGAGATTAGAGTTAATCTCCCCAATCACATAATTTGTTTTGTGTGAAAAGGGAATGAACTGTTCCACACTGGTGGAAAGATAGAGGTTATTTTTAGATGTTAGTCTTTGTGTTGTAGATTTTGTCTATTTTAAAATTATACATACATACTTGGGTGGATGATTTTTAAAATATGATTTTGTCTTTGTTAAAAGGGTATTTAAATGATAGCATGCCATCTAGCCTACGTGTATTGACATGGAAAGATGTCAAAGTTATAAATGTAAAATGCAAGTGGCAAAACACTGTGTATCAAATGAGCCAAATGAAGGTTGTATACGTTTTGTATATGTATAGAACAAAAGATTTGGAAAGATGCACCAAACTGTTAAATATGGTTTCTCTTAAGGGGGGTGGGGGGTGGATCCAGAGGGGCTTTACCGGGGCCTTTCACTTTCTACTTTTTTTATTTTGTTCTGTTTGAATTTTTGTAAGTATATGTTACTTTTGTAATCAATTTTTAGAAAGTATTTTATGATTTAAAGGCTTAGGCATGTTCAAACACCTGCAAAACTACTTATTGCTCAGCTTTAGTTTTTCTAATCCAAGAAGACAGGGCAGTTAACCTTTTTGGTACCAATGTGAAATTTAAATGTATTTATGTTTGTCCTGCTTTGTGGATGAAAAATCTTTCTGAGTGGTAGTTTTCTGACAGGTAGATCATGTCTTCTTCTCTTGTTTCAAAATAAATATTCCTGATTTTGTAAAATGAAATATAAAATATGTGTCAGATCTTCCAATTAATTAGTAAGGATTCATCCTTAATCCTTGCTAGTTTAAGCCTGCCTAAGTCACTTTACTAAAAGATCTTTGTTAACCCAGTATTTTAAACATCTGTCAGCTTATGTAGGTAAAAGTAGAAGCATGTTTGTATATTGCTTGTAGTTGTAGTGAAGGCTTTCCATGTTGAGATTCTCATATCATTTTGTATTGTAAAGTTTCATGTGAGTTTTTACCGTTAGGGTGATTAAGATGTATATAGGACAAAATGTCAAGTCTTTCCTCTACCTAACTTTTTATTTTCTTGACTAGTAATAGTAATAGATAATTCTGAAATACATGTTCTCTTAAGATCCTTAAAAACCTCTTAGAAATTATAAAATATTGACAAAGAAAGAACAGTTGTTTAAATATTAAAGATAAAATAAAACTTGAATAAGAATCAATATAGATAAAAAACAAAAGTTTTAAAATGCTTCATAGAACACCCAAGCTTTATATTACAAGATTCTCACAACAACCTGCTGTAGAGGTGAATGAGACATTTAACTATAGAGAAAAGTTGGAGAGTAAAACTTTAAAAAATTATAATTGTATTTTCTAAGAGAAAGAGTATCTTCATTTTCCTCTAACCTCTGTTGATTGCTACTTTTAGTGATATTCATTTTTAAATTGCACTGCAAATTTAAATGAGAATTTAAAAAATAATGACTGTCCTGGTTTAATTTTACTATTAGTTATATATTCATTAAATTTTACATGTGTAGTCTAAGATTTATATTTAAATTACAAGGGGAGGAAAGTGTTAAAGTTTGTAAACTGTGCTTTCAGGACATATCTGCTCCAAGTCAAGTAGTTAGTTCAATCTAGTTATTGGACAAGGATTGAATTGTTTTAACATAAGGCTTTTCCTGTTCTGGGAGCCTCGGTCCATTAAAACTCTTCTTTTAAAACTTGTGTGTTTAGAATTAAGGAAGACCTTTTATTTCCCCGTGAGTTGTGAAATTTAATGCATGAAGCCGATGTGACTAACAAGTTTATTTTAAGAATTGTTTAGAAATGCAGTTGCTTCAGGTTCTTAAATCACTCAGCACTCCACCTTCTCATCAAAATTTTTTAAGACTTATCAATGTTTGTCTGTGTTCACACTATAAAAAGCACTGGATCCTTCCCATCTAATTGTGCAAAAAATGATCACTTGCAAGGTCAAAAATATAACCGGATCCAAATCTCTGCTTCCCCCTTTCCCAGAATAGTTCTCAGTATCTACATGTAGACATTCCTTTTCTGTATGAATTTCTTGCTAAGATTTCCAATTGGTGACCACCAATTTACTACTCGTGGTCATATGAAGAGTCAAGTTTTGTAATAGTTACCTTTGTTTGTAATAATTTGGTATGCTGATCAAAAGCCTTGTCTTAATTTTTAAGAAATGGCTTTAGTGTTTATAAATTCCAGTTTATTAATTAATGGCTTTGTATTGCCTTTCCTGCTAGATTTGTTTTTTTGTGTGTGGTTTTGCTTTTTTTTCCTTTGGTTAGGGTCTAAGATGGGGTAGGGTGGTTGTAGTGAGTGTGCATAATGTGACCCTGCATATTATGATCTTTTCTTGTTTTTCTTGTTATAATACTTAAATTTTAGTAGTTGTTTTCTCTTGTTTTCATTTTAGTGAGTAAAATTGTTATTTTGAACTCTCTGAATGGGAGACTACCACCACAGCATTAGTTGCATGTATTGTACCCTTTAGATACAAATCATTGTTTTATTTCCTGATTACTCAAGTGTTGCGTATGGGAGAAGGCAGTTGAGGGGTGGGAGAAATGGGATTGGTTGTGTATCATTTCCATTAGAGAAATAAAATGAGAGAATATTTGACAGATGTAGTTATTTTTAGTGAAATCTTTTTTAAAAAGAGGTTGTCATTTCTTCATCTGTGAAAATGAGAATAATACCTAACTTACAGTTATGAGAGTTCAAGGAGATCAGGTATGTAAAATACCTGCTATAAATGTTAATTCCCTTCCTAACACTGTTACCCTCCTGGTTTGCCTTTGACTCTGGAAATTTGAGCTAAAAGTTAGGTGATAACTCTTTCAGTGACTCTTACTTCTTTGTTGTTTCTCATAGTTAAGATGTAAATTACAATAAAACAATAGGTCAAGTCCTTAAAATATTTACATTTCTTTTTTAAAAACTTGAAAATTTATCAAATTTAGGTGAACTTTCCTAATAGGAACAATTGGCTAATTCCCACCTTCATAATCAGGCTAATTCCCACCTTCATGATCAGTTTCAATTTGACCCATATACAGTACTTAGCGCAATGTGAATTTCATTTGCAGCGTAATAGAATTATAGGGGTCAAAGTTAGAAGTTACCTTAGAGAGTATCTAATTCTTCCCCCTCATTTTACAGATGAGGTAGTTGAGGCTCAAAGGTGAAGTGATTTGTTCAAAGTTGTATAACTCATTAGTGGTAGCCCAGACTGGGACATAGTTTGAAGGTGAAAAACTTCAAGCTACCTTTCCTGGAAGGTATCAAAAGTTTATTTTTTCAACTATTCTTTCTTCTATACCATAACTTTTGTCACTACATATTAAATGACACTTTAATACAATAGGACAATCTTAAATACCTATATCTTCAAATTGTACAATACTACATTAATGTTTGGGTGGTAAGATTCTATTTTGAAGTCTAAAGTTTGCAGATTGTGTATAAGTATATTTTGTCATTTTGTCTATACTTAGTTACAAATTTGTGTTTCTTATTTGATGTAACAAAGGCTTTTATGTAATTTTTGTTAGAAGAGTTTGCATTTTTTTTTTGTTACTGTTATACTTTATCTAACCTGAGAGAATGGCTGATTATTATGTCATTGTATTAGTGTTGTGAATAATCGTGTGAAATGTTTTGAAATAGAGTACTATATTTGTGAGTATGGCTTCTTTCCCATATAGTAGAAACCTTTCCATCAGTATGGAAAACTAAAAACATTACTTTCCACTGCATAATCTGGCAGTCATAGATTAAAGCTTATTTTTCTGTGAATAAAATGTATTCAATAAAGTACTATTCTTTAAAATGATCTTATTACTTTATATGTTGTACTTTTTCAGAAAAAAAAGAAAACAGCCCTTTTAAAAATACTAAAATATAACCTAAATACACCTTATGCCATTGTGCTAGGCATTAAGGTACACAGCAAGTCATCATTTAAAAAAAGACATCCATTTTCACATTAATTTCTAGAATTCTATAAATGCATGAAAAGTCGGGGGTTTTTTGTTTTATATTGCTTTCAGAGAGGAAGGAAGAGGGAGAGAGAGAGATAGAAACATCAATGATGACAGAGAATCATTGATTGGCTGCCTCCTGCATTTCCCCCCACCCCCTGGGACCGAGCCTGCAACCCAGACATGTGCCCTTGACCGGAATCGAACCTGGGACCCCTCAGTCCACAGGCCGACACTCCATCCACTGAGCCAAACCAGCTAGGGCAAAACGTCAGTTTTTAAAATATAAAAATATGAACCATAGTAACACTCCCCTCCCCACAAAGATTGGCCTGGTTGTCCCAAGAGATAGTATAGTCACTGTAACAAAGCTTAAACAAGCAAGGGGCCTAAAAGCCACTGCCCCTTTGAAGCAGGTGGCAAAGAAGGATTTTTGTGAGTCTGTAGAGGCAGTGACCCAGAGAGTTTCAGAAGCTGCAAGCAATATGATGGGATAAAAAGGGAGGGAATAAAGAATCCTTAAAGGCAGAGAGTTTAAAAGTAGGTATTTCAACTGGCTATTTCTCCTACCCAGTCCTTCCCAAAATGGAGTCCTAAATTAACTGTTGTATTTCAGGCCTAGTCTATTATAAGGACTATTGAGTCCTTGACTATGTTATCTGAGATGACCATAATAATATTTTTAATTGATTTTAGAGAGAAAGATTGACTTGGTGTTCCATGTATTTATACATTCATTGGTTTTTATGTGCCCTGACTAGGGATTGAACCCATAACCTTGGCATATCAGGACGATGCTCTGACCAACTGAGCTACCTGGTCAGGGCCATAAGAACCTTTTTTAAATGCAGCCCACATTTTTTCTTACATGTCAACTATACTTTCAGTGAATATCAATGAAGATGTGAATTTTGAAAGCTTTTTCTTACAGAAATTCTCAAACTGACACAAACGTATAATGAACTACATGATAACTCGTCATTCAGCTTCAACAAATACAAATATTTTGCCAATCCTGTTTTTTCTAGGACTCCCCCTCCCTTTTTATTTTTGCTGACATATCTGGAGCAAATTCTAGGCATGTCATTTCCCCTGAATCACCTTACAAATCTATACCAGATTAGAACATTTTTTAGCCATAGCCGGTTTAGCTCCGTGGATAGAGCATCAGCCTGTGGACTGAAGGGTCCCAGGTTTGATTCCGGCCAAGGGCACATACCCGGGTTGTGGGCTTGATCCCCAGTGTGGGGCATGCAGGAGGGAGCCAATCAATGATTCTCTGTCATCATTGATGTTTTTATCTCTCCCTCTCCCTTCCTTTCTGAAATCAATAAAGATATATTTTAAAAAACCATTTTTATATAAATGTGTAAATTTTAACACTATTATTACTGAATTTTAATGGGCATCTAAAAAATTAAAATCAACTTTATTCCCTCTTCCCCTATTTGACTATTAAGATAAATAAACCCCCCTCAAAACTGATACTATCATCTAAAGTTACTTTTAAACTAGGTTCTCACTATTTCATTTGTAGTTTGCTTATAGACTGTAGAGTAAATGTGGTACATATGAAAAGTTAGTAGGCTAACTGCATGGTGTATGGGTACCTAATGGTTCTCAAAATGTTGTCCAGGGATCAGCAGCATCTGCATCACTTGGAAATTTGTTAGAAATGGAAATTGTTGGGCCCCATCTCAAACCTGCTGAATCAGAAACCTGGGTGTGACCCAGCAATCTTTTTTACAAACCCTCCAAGTGGTTTTGATGCAGGCTAAAGTTTGAAAGCCACTGGAATATGGTATGGGGTCAAGTCTGAATCCACAAAAAACTAAATGGTTGTAATCTGTAAATCAAATTGCTCTGCAAATGACTGTCATCCTCACATTTCTTTCCTTATAACTCATTGCTGATCTAGTCCCGTGTATTTTCTCCTGCTACCAAAATGTGAAGGCATAAAATGCAACACCCTGAATGTCCCCGCTGACTCTACGTTTTTGTTATTGTTGGCAATATTATAGATGTCTCCCATTTTCTCCCTTTTTCCGCCTTCCACACAACCCCCAGCCCACCCCAGGCCTTCCCCATGCTATTGTCTATGGGTTATGCATATATGCATATATGTTTTTTGGTTAGTCTCTTCCTGTCCCTTCCCTTTCCCCCTGAGATCTGTTATTCTGTTGTATGCATCCATACCTTGATTGTACTTTTCAACAAAACTTTCCTGCATACAGTACTCTGAATTGTGTAATGAGAATCAATCTTCAGACCTTTCACTGCTGAGTTCATAATAGCTCCACAGTACGCATTGTCATTAAACTAGACTCCAATCCAGCAATAAAAGAATTAAGTATTTGAAGACTCATAACTGCTAGTGAAACAATAATCAGTTGAAATTGTACAGACAGACCTGCACTTCTAGAAAGAGCCAAAGCTTCAGTGAAATGTGAGCAGTTAACCTACAATGATAGAATTTAAGAGTTAGAAGGATCAACCTATCTAATTCATAATAACTAACAGTTCTGAATACTCTTAGATCTGAAAATTTTAAGTAACTGGCACAAAAGACTCAAAGAGAACTCATGAAGCAGTCTTCGAACTCTAAAAGGCCTTCAGAGTTGCGTAAATACATACTCAGGTCAATATTGGTCTCTAACTGTAACCAAAATAAAACTCTTAAGGTAGGTAAGGCTAGATGAAGGTCAATGGAACTAGTTTTCTTTTCCTGCAAACCACTAATTTGCTTATAACAAATATTAAATGACTAGTAATTTTAAAATCAAATTTTTAGCCCTAGCGGTTTGGCTGAGTGAGTAGAGTGTCAGCCTGCAGACTGAAGAGTCCCAGGTTCGATTCCAGCCAAGGGCATATGCCTGAGTTGTGGGCTCGATCCCCAGTGTGGGGTGTGCAGGAGGCAGCCAAACAATGATTCTCTTTCATCATTGATGTTTCTATTTCCCTCTCCCTTCCTCTCTGAAATCAATAAAAATATATTTTTAAGCCCTGACCGGTTTGGCTCAGTGGATAGAGCGTCGGCCTGCGGACTCAAGGGTCCCGGGTTCGATTCCAGTCAAGGGCATGTACCTGGGTTGCAGGCACATCCCCAGTGGGGGATGTGCAGGAGGCAGCTGATCGATGTTTCTCATCGATGTTTCTAACTCTATCCCTCTCCCTTCCTCTCTGTAAAAAAATAAAATATATTTAAAAATATATATATTTTTCAAAATAAAATAATAAAATAATTTTTTTAAAATTGATTTTAGAGAAACATCGATCTGATGTTCAACTTTTTTATGCATTCATTGGTTGCTTCTTGCATGTGCCCTGACCAGAGTTCTAACCCACAACCTTGGCATATTGAGACGACACTCTAACAAACGGCTACCTGGCCAGGGCTAACCATTTAGCTTTATATAGAGCTGGTCTGCATAGAGGTTTTTTCCCCCAATAGTATTCTGTTTAATTTGAGATTTCTAAGACCCTGTAGGCACCATAATTAATGACAACATAAATCTTTTTATAGGTCTATACTTGTTAACTTCAGTATTATGAATAAATATTGGTTCAAAACAAATAAGGAATAAGAACCTCAAAGAAAGCAAACTCTGATTATTTCCCCCTTTTAATTTCCCAGAATATAAATTTGGAAAAACAAAAACAAAACTAGGGTACAATTGAGATGATAGTATTTCAGCAATGATCATGCTACAAAATCTAATTCTTGTTTCAATAAATTGTACAATTCCAAAAATAGATTTACATATAAAATTATAGATGTTCATTTGGTACATAAACTTTTATTTTGAGAGTTATTTTTCTTTAAGTTGTTGTGTTTCTTTAACTTTATTCTGTTACTAGGTACTAGAGATTTCTTTTTAATTCCATTAGCTTATATAAGGGGCTTTGCATTTTTGGCTAAAG
This sequence comes from Myotis lucifugus, assembly GCF_000147115.1. Taxonomy (NCBI): domain Eukaryota; kingdom Metazoa; phylum Chordata; class Mammalia; order Chiroptera; family Vespertilionidae; genus Myotis; species Myotis lucifugus. The sequence continues at coordinate 13,837,135 of NW_005871050.1, read as the reverse complement.
CACCAAAAATATTTTTTTCATTAAATATTGGAATTTTGTTTGGCAGTGATTAGGTTCTGCTTCTGCCAGATACTGACAATTGTACTGAGAGTATGTTCATGAACACTTGATGTTTTAGAGGAACTTATATTAAAAATAAAAGTCCCCTGCCCTAGCCAGTTTAGTTCAGTAGCTCAGTGGATGGAATGTCGGCCTGAGGACTGAAAGGTCCCAGGTTCGATTCTGGTTAGGGGCACATGCCCCGGTTGCAGGCTCAATTTCAGTGGGGTGCATGCAGGAGGCAGCCAATCAATGATTCTCTGTCATCATTGATGTTTCTATCTCTCCCTCTCCTTCCCTCTCTGAAATAAATAAAAATATATTTTAAAAAAATAAAAATAAAAGTCCCCAAATCTCACCCAGCCAGTGTTGCTCAGTGGTTGAGCATGGACCTATGAACCAAGAGGTCACCAGTTCAATTCCTGCGTAGGTTACATGCCCAGGTTACAGGCTCAATCCCCATTAGGGGGTGTGCAGGAGGCAGCTAATCAATGTTTCTCTCTCATCGATGTTTCTATCCCTCTTCCTCGCTCTCTAAAAAAGACCCCAAATCCCCCCTATGAAGTTCATCTAAAGTAGAGAAAAACTTGCTAAAAATTATTGTTTTTTAATTCTTTATTGTTGAAAGTATTACATAGGTCTCCTTTTTCCCCCATTGACCTCTCCCAGCCCGCTCCCGCCTTCCAGTACAGGCCCTGACCCCTCTATGGTCTGTGTCCATTGGTTATGCTTATATGCATACAAGTCTTTTGCTTGATCTCTTACTCTCTCCCCCTCCTCCCCCGCCTTCCCTCTGAGGTTTGACGGTCTGTTTGATGCTTCTATGTCTCTGGATCTATTTTTGTTCCTCAGTTTATGTTGTTAAAAATTATTTTTATTAAGTAAACATTGTGCATGGATTTCCTAGTAGAAATTTAACAAAAGCCTGTGTTAATCATTAAGAGAATGACCTAACTCATCTGGAAAAACCTGTTTTTCTTTCAACAGATTTTTGTTTGTTATTTGATTACTAAAAAGAATGTACTTTACTGTACTTGTACCTTTCTTGATTTTCTACTGTAAACTTTTCAGATAGATAATATTCTTATGTGATCTATAAGAATTAAGTACAAAGACCTATACTAAGTATTGAGTTATAAATCAATATTTGGTAAGTTATATGAAGTGTACCAAAAATATTATAGGGATAATAATCCTTGCTCCACCTACCTCAGAGGATTGTTGCAAGGATCATATGAGTAAATGTACATGAAAGAGCTTCAAAAAGTACAAACCCTCCATATAAGCTCAAGGAATCATTTCTCTAATTAGGGTTTACTGGGCTAATTATGGGTTAGTTTCACACAAAATGAAACAGTCATGGATCAGTATCTGATTAATCAGGGGTGTATAATGATGAAATTCATTTATACAGTTTCTTGGCCATTTCCATGGCTCTCAAAAACCTTTATATACATTATCTCTTTGGCTTCCAGTCTCTGCATGGTTACTCCTGTGTTTAAATCAGAAGCATATGGGTAATGGTGCAGGGACAATTGGTGAAATTGTTGCTGTGTACAGTTTTGGAAATTGTATTCATAAACCCTGCCATTCAAGTGGCCCTCAAATAGATTTACTTGGGCAGTCAGGTTAGCTCTGTTTTCTAACATGTGAAAATAAGAATATATAAAACAGATAAATTTAGGGACGAAAAAATAATTGGTCCAGTACTCTTGCACTATGCCATTGTGTCTCTCATTCATTATATTCCTAGCATCTCTGTAATTTACAGCTGAGGAACCCCAGACATAGAGGTTATGTGACTCACCTAAATCATATGGTGAATCACAAGTCAAGCTGTTCTTATAGGCAGTGAAAATGTTTCTAGCTAATTTTTGGCATGAATTAGCTAAATTGGCTGCCTCACTGTCTGAACTTAGAGTATATATGTCCAAATCCAGGCTCTTTTTTGGATGACAAGACCTGGCTGACCATATCATAGCAAACCACAAAAGCAAGTAGAAGTAATAAGTAGATATATGTAGTCCTTAGCATGTCTACTCAACTAGAACTGAAAAATTAAAGTAATTCTAAAACACTAAAATTTATAGCTATGTTTCTGATCTCAAGAATTTGGAAATGGGGTGAGTGCGGGGTGGAGGGAGTCAATGTGAAAAAAGGGGGGACATCTGTAATACTTTCCACAATAAAGATAAATTTTTAAAAAGAATTTGGAAATGAGAGAGCATTTCGCTACATTGCCAAGGCAAACCTTGATGTCAGGAAGCATATTTCCCTAATCACTGTGTCTCCAATGATGAGCAAGCTGTCTAGCCCATTAATAAGCACTGAGTTAATTTTTCAGTACTTAAATGTATAAATGAAGGAATGGGTAAAGAAAATAAATGAACAGAGGGAGAAAACCTCATCTCAAAGTTGTGCATTGAGAAATATAATACAATTTGGAATGAATACTGATTTTCTACAAGTATTATCTTTTATGAAGAAACATTAAACACCTTCTTTGTTCCAAGTTCTGTGCTAGATGCTAAGAAGTCCATTCTGTTGCAGGGCGCTGAAGAGCAATATGAAGTTTACCTAATTCAAGCTGAAAGGGTTATCTAGCTAGCTTAATTAGGAAGGCTTAGGGAATAAAAAGGGTCCATGGGAGAGGAATGCATAGATGGAGACTTGAAGAAGCCAAAATACTTATCTTACACAGAGGATAGAGAAGTGCCACAAGAAGAGGGGGTCCAGGCAGATGGAAACATTCCTGGCCTGAGCAATTAGAACAGCCATAAACCAAGGACAGACAGGGGTATCTCTGGCCTGAACAGCCGGGAGATCAAAGGCAACTCCAACCAGCAAGATAAGGGGGAGAGAAAGAGGACGGCATCACGTGGGCTTTGAGCTTTGAAACTAATTTTATGTAGCAGAATGACCAATGAGGAAAACATGGGGATCCTAAATTGAGGAAAGGGACCAATAAGAAAAGGTCATATACAAATAAAGAATTGCAGCATATATAAAGTGGAGACAAAGGGACACGAGGCAGGATTTTTTATTTTCCCATTAGAGAGAAAAAGCAAGCTTTTCCTATTGGAAACATTTTTAAAAATTTTTTTCTTTCTTTATTGATGAAGGTATTACATATGTGTCCTTTTCTCCCTTTGCCCCCCTACAACCCCCCACTTATGCCCTCACCCCCCTGGTGTCTGTGTCCATTGGTTATGCTTATATGCATGCATACAAGTCCTTTGGTTGATCTCTCCCCTTTACCCCCATCGTCCCCTACCTTCCCTCTGAGGTTTGAGCATCTGATCGATGCTTCTCTGTCTCTGGATCTGTTTTTGTTCATCAGTTTATGTTGCTCATTATAATCCACAAATGAGTGAGATCATGTGATATTTATCTTTCTCTGACTAATTTATTTCGCTTAGCGTAATGCTCTCCAGCTCCATCCATGCTATTTCAAATGGTAGGAGTTTCTTCTTTTTTACAGCAGCATAGTATTCCATTGTGTAGATGTGCCAAAGTTTTTTAATCAACTCATCTGCTGATGGGCACTTAGGCTGTTTCCAAATCTTAGCTATTGTAAATTGTGCTGCTATGAACATAGGGGTGCATAGATCCTTTCTGATTGGTGTTTCTAGTTTCTTGGGATATATTCCTAAAAGTGGGAGTTCCATTTTTAGTTTTTTGAGGAAACTCCATACTGTTCTCCACAGTGGCTGCACCAGTCTGCAATCCCACCAGCAGTGCATGAGGGTTCCTTTTTCTCTGCATCCTCTCCAGCACTTGTCGTTTGTTGATGTGTTGATGACACGTGTGAGATGGTACCTCATTGTTGTTTTGATTTGCATCTCTCGGATGATTAGTGACTTTGAGCAAGTTTTCATATGTCTCTTGGCTTTCTGAATGTCCTCTTTTGAAAAGTGTCTATTTTGGTCCTTTGCCCATTTTTTATTGGATTGTTTATCTTCCTTTTGTTAAGTTGTATGAGTTCCCTATAAATGCTGGAGATTAAACCCTTACCAGTGATAACATTGGCAAATATGTTCTCCCATGCAGTGGGCTTTCTTGTTGTTTTGTTGATGGTTTCTTTTGCTGTGCAGAAGCTTTTTATTTTGATGTAGTCCCATTTGTTTATTTTCTCTTTAGTTTCCAATGCCCTAGGAACTGTATCGGTGAAGAAATTGCTTCGGCATATGTCTGAGATTTTGCTGCCTGTGGATTCCTCTAATATTTTTATGGTTTCCCATCATACATTTAAGTCCTTTACCCATTTTGAGTTTATTTTTGTGTATGGTGTAAGTTGGTGGTCTAGTTTCATTTTTTTTACATGTGTCTGTCCAATTTTCCCAACACCATTTATTGAAGAGACTGTCTTGACTCCATTGTATGCTCTTGCCTCCTTTGTCAAATATTAACTTCGACATTTTTTATTAAAGAAGACTTTTTGTCCATGAGTTTATTCTTCAAACTTCATGAGGACAAGAACTCATGGGAAGAAAAGTCAGCACCCTGAACCCCACGTTTCAAAGCTGTTTGCAGGAGGGTCTGAGGGAAAGTTTTCTGGAGGAGGGAGTCCTTAAAGTAGTCAAGGAGGTAGAGGAACAGAGTTCTGCCTAGGAGAGAAGTATGTGCAGAGCTCAGAATCAAGAAAGTTTGAAGAACTAAAAATGGAAGTTTTGAATGAGAGACATTTATTGAGAATCCTCAAGGCCTCTTTATGTCACTAGGTCTCCTTGGTACACATTTAGGATAAATTTGATCCCTCTTCCCTATACAGATGAGATAAATTCAAGCTGGTATGATGGGTTTTGAATTTCTGAGCAGGAAACTACTAAGTTATCTTCTAAAGCAGGTTTTGTGAGGTATGTTGGGGGATAAGGAAGAGGATATTCATTCACTAGGCAACCATCAACAGTTCTAAACCTTTGCTGGGGCTGGATGGAATATATGTGTCTCACATAGGTTCCTTTTTATTTAAAGTACTACATATTCTAGGGACACAGTTTAGGTTGCTACCTGAATCTGTATTTCCTGGGATGCAGTTACTTTAGCTCAAATAAATCCTTTTTTTAAAAAAAATAATAAAATAAAGTACTACATATTCTAATTAAGCCACTTGTTTAATGAGTTTAATGAAACCTTGTTTCACTTCATTGTTCGTCTCCACCTACAGAACTTAATCCTACTATTATACTAACAATGCAGTTCACTCGAAAGTTCTGGGAGGTAGTGATAGAAAAAAATAAGATTCAGGCTGGGTCCTCCTTGAGTTTATAGCAAGCATGTCAAACTCAAAGACTAACATGGGCCAAATAAACAAGGTTTAAGTTTATGTGGGCTACAAAAAACAAAAGCTTCAATTTTCATAGAAACATAGGTTTATTTCGATACAGACATGCTGAATACAAAGGGCTGAAATAAATGAGTAATTGTTCACATAAAATAATAAACATTTTAATAAAAATTAATACTTTTTCTTGAACATTAACTTACTAGACACTGAATAACTGCACAAATTAATAAGCGTAACACAAATAAACCTATTTTTCTTGTTCTCCGAAAGCGAAATATTTCCTGTTGCGCACACCAAACAAGTCAGCCCAAGACTAATGACGTGGCAGTCGGCTGCTAAAATATTCGCTGCTAGTATTAGTGGAGAGAAATGGTGCACCTGTGCATAAGGCGCGTAAGGGAAATGAATGCAACACCATTATAGTAATCAGTCATTAGCGAGCATTGTAGTTCATTGCCCTACCTGGTTTGGCTCAGTGGATAGAACGTCGGCCTGCAGACTGGAGGGTCCCGGGTTTGATACCGGTCAAGGGCACATGCCTGCGTTGTGGGCTTGATCCCCAGTGGCGGACATGCAGGAGGCAGCCGATCAATGATTCTCTCTCACCATTGATGTTTCTATCTCTCTTTCCCTCTCCCTCCCTCTCTGAAATCAATAAAGATATATTTTTAAAAATAATTATGTATAACAGGATATTGTAAAAATTAAGTTATGAAATTTTTATTAAAATGTTTCTTACATACCATTATATTGGCTGGGCCACAAAAATATTCATTGTGAGCTGAATGCAGCCCATAGGCTGCGAGTTTGACATGCTTGGTTTACAGTCCTGTTTGCAGGAATAGATTTACAGTCATCATTTCCCCATTCGAAACATGATGCAGGGGTCATTGGTAACCACTGTGTTGTTTAACTAAAAAAATAAAAGGAACAAAACAATGTAAAAGAGTGATACAGTGCTAGATCCTGTGGTATAGACTATCATTATCACTGGGACACAGGACAAATGAGGGTGTGGCAAATAATTGGAGAAGGTTTTGTGAAAGTGGTACAACCAAAGCTAGAGACATTACTGAAAAATAAAAATAAGTAAAAAAGATTGTTGAAGGCCATTCCAGATACTAAAACTTGATTTTATATGGTATATTTGTCGTTGTTTTCCTTTGTTTTCTATGCAAGGTTAATGATGGAGCCACTTAATGTAGGACTTATATGTTTGCCTGGCATATGTCTCGAATAATATTTTAATATATTTTCCTACACATTCCATTAAATAATAATTCTTTGAACAGCATTCCATCTTAAAAGGAATTCAGCTTCCCTTGCTTGGAAACAAGAAATAGAAGCCAAAATTCACCCAAAGCCCTGCTCAAGCATTCCCTCTTCATTTGGAAATGGTCAATTAATTCAAATGACAAATCTGGAATGGGAGCAAGTCAGCAGCTGATTCATGATGTGATTGAAGGGTAACCTTTCTGTCTGTTTTTTCATCTGCCTGTAGGAAATAATGGTCTCGCAGAGATGTTATGAAAAATAATTAAAGTTGGTCGTGTGCTTTAAGATCCATGGATGAACCATGCTTTCAAAGTGCATAATTATACACTACAGTGAGTCTCTCAGACTGGCTTCCCCTACTCACTCTTTAATAGTTATTCAAAATGATACAGCTCAGGTAAGTTTTCCTTGATCTCAAGTTACTACTACATTATTTAACCACTGATACCAGTTGCCTTTAAAATAGAATGCAGCCCACAGTACTAGTAAAGACCACAATCCTTTGGTTTTAGGATTCTTAAAGTCTTTTCTTTTGGGGAATTTAGTTTTCCAGATCACTGTCTACCTTCATTTCTCAATTTTTCCACTTTAGTTGGCTCACTCATCTGCTCTCTGACAGTCCCCAGAGATTATAAAAGATCAGCTCAATGGCTTCACTAAAATCTAACAGGATGCCCTCCTTTGCTTTGCTTAATACTTGGTAATTTCTTCTTTATGGTTGTTATTCCTCTTCTTTTCCTCCTCCCTCCCACTCCATTTTAATTGGCCTGTTGGAAACACACAACAGGTGAAATTCTTTAGATGACTCCACTCTTCAAGTAATGGTTTCTGTGGAGAAGAAAAGAACTCCAAATGTTCAGTTGTTGAGTTGGAAAGGGCAAGCCAAGTGATTGAGCCTGGACCTATGAACCAGGAGGTTGTGGTTCCATTCCTGGTTGGGGCACATGCCTGGGTTGCGATCCCCAGTGGGGGTGTGCAGGAGGCAGCCGATCAATGATTCTCTCTCCTTGATGTTTCTGTCTCTCCCTCTCCCTTCCTCTCTGAAATCAATAAAAATATATTTTAAAAAACACAACAAGAGCAAGATGCAAGCAAGATGTGTTAACATCAGAATCTGTCTGGGTAGTAAGGAGAAACCTAGAACAACAAAGTCAATTGAGAATACGTGAAAAAGAATCATTGACCCCTAATCTGGCAGCCTTCCCACAAATTCCTTTTGTCATTTTGCCATTTGAGAGTAAGAAGGAAGAGAAGGTGGTATCCCTCCCTATTACAGGAAACACAAGGTCAAACATATATCCTAATGACCTTTGATCCATAGTGACATCTTTATGTTCAAAGGAAAGCACATTTTTCTGAATGTTTGGTTCCAAGATGGAAGATGAAATGGAATATGAGACTGTAAGTATAAATAAAATATTTTTCTTTTTTGCCTATGTTTCTGATCTGGGCACTATCGGGGGCACTTACTGCCCACGCCAGTGAATCAAGACCAGCAGATTCTCTCCAAGAACTCTAGCACACCATCAAATATTTTTCTTATGTTCTATTTAAATTCTGTCATTTTCAATATGTGTGATTATTTCAACATATGAATCTCAGGTAAAAGCTTTCTTTCATTCCTCCCAACCCCATAAGTTCTGTCTGTACACCCTGGGAGGCTGAGTTTCTTTTCACAGAAGCCATTACTTGAAGCCCATTTCTGAGGGGCTTCAGTTACCATCACTAAACTGGAACTTCACCAGAGTAAAATATCCAGAGAGTGGGTCAATTTTACTCTTATTTTGCTGGTAGGAAATATTTTCCTTCAAATGGAGTAAAATAACACAAAGAAGGCTTTTACCCTTCTTAAAATACTGTAGCACTGCATGTTTCTCACTCTTAAGTGCAGAAAATTTTTGAAAAGTATCTACTTATATCACATTTTTGAAATGACAACATTTAAGAAATGGAGGACAAATTAGTAGTTGCCAAGGACTGGGGAGTAGAGGGCAGAGGGAAATGGGTGTGGTTATAAAAAGGCAACTAGAATTCTTGTGGTGTTGGAACTGCTCTGTATGTCGACTGGTGGTAGATATGTGAAGCTATGAGAATGACAAAAATGTATGTAAATTAATATATGCATATGTGTGCATGCGCACACAAAATAGTACAATTAAAGAGGGGGAAATATAAATAAGACCAGCGATTGTATCAATGTCAATATTCTGGTTGTGATATAATACTATAGTTTTGCAAGATGTAACCATTGGGAGAACCTGGGCAAAGTGTACAAGGGATTGCTCTGTATTGTTTCTTACAAAGGTATACAAATCTACAATGATCTCATTAACATTTTCAATTTAAAATATATATATATTTTATTGATTTTTTACAGAGAGAAGGGAGAGGATAGAGAGTTAGAAACATCGATGAGAGAGAAACATCAATCAGGGGCCTCCTGCACACCTCCTACTGGGGATGTGCCCACAACCAAGGTACATGCCCTTGACCGGAATCAAACCTGGGACCTTTCAGTCTGCAGGCTGATGCTCTATCCACTGAGCCAAACCGGTTAGGGCAACATTTTCAATTTTTTAAAAGGTTAACCAGGACTTCTGTAGGCCCCACTCAAATAGCACAGTTAAGGAAGCAAACTATCCATGGCTGAGACAAAAAGAAGAAAGCTGGACCCTGAAAGGTGAGCTGTCCTCTGAGGACTGAGTGACCCAGAATCAAAGTTTGATAAATCAGAAAAGGGGAAAAAAGGGGGTGGGGGGTGATTACAAGGCAACAGGCCATGTAAGTAAAGGATTTAGGTTACAAATTAGTAAAATAAATAGATAAATAAATAAATAAATAAATAAATACATCTAGATAAACAAACAAACAAATAATGCTGGTCCTGGCCAGTGTGGCTCAGTTACTTGGCCGTCCTCCCATGCACTGAAGGGTCACCGGTTCTATTTCCAGTCATGGCACATGCCCAGGTTGTGGGTGTGATCCCCTTTCAGGGCATGTGCAGAAGGCAACTGACCTGTTTCTTTCTCACATCAATGTTTCTCTCTCTCCCACTCCTTCCTCTCTCTCTAAAATAAATTTTTAAAAAAGACCCTGCCCAGCTGGCATGACTCAGTGGTTGAGTGTCGATCTATGAACCAAGAGGTTGCCAGTTGGATTCCAGGTCAGGGCACATGCCTGGGTTGTGGGCTCGATCCCTGCAGGAGGCAGCCAAACAATGATTCTGTTTCATCACTGATGTTTTTATCTCTCTCTTCCTCTCCCTTCCTCTCCCTTCCTCTCTGAAATAAATATATATATACATATTTTTTAAAAGATGCTGAGTTGTGCAATATTTATTTCTTTTAAATGTTGTTCTAAGACATGAACCTTCAAAACAAATAACCGTACTTCCTAATGCCTATTTAATTATTTTATTATATAATTTTATTTTTATGAATATGGATGGAGAAATCATGCCATTTTTTGTCAGAAATTTGCCTTAAGCCAGATGCCATCACTGTAAAATGCCTGGTTCAGATTTGTTTTGAGGAATAAATCTTATAAAGGTTAAATTTTTACACTAAGAGTATCAAATGATAGCATGTTATAGATACAGACTTTTTTTTGAAAATGAAGAAATATTAAGTCTAGGTTTTGAATATATATATATTTGAACCAAAAATGTAGCAGATGGGACCAAAGTGAGATGAGAAAGAGTCTAGTTGTTATAGCCATAGATATTCTCTGTTAGGTAATTATTATCCTGAGGGAATAAAGAGGAAAAACTAGCCTAGCCAATGTTTAAGTATTAAAACCTTCTCCAATTAAATTATTCTGTGTGAGTCAATAATGAGGTATTCAGATAGAATCAAACTAACAAACACCTTGATATAAAACTGAAAAGAATTTCAGGTCAAAGTTAAAGCTCTGCCTAGCATCTTATTGGTACAATAAACAAGACAAGATGTGAGAAACCAAGATGGTGGCATAGGTAAACACTGGAAATTGCTGCCTCACACAACCACTTCAGAAATACAACTAAAAGACAAAATGAACATCATCCAGAACCACAGGAAGGCTGGCTGGGTGGAAATTCTACAACTAGAAGGAAAGAGAAAAGCATACCGAGACTCAGAGGAGGTACGGAGGTAAAGTGCAGAGGTACGGAGGCGCACGTAGAAAGGGCTGGCAGCTGAGGACGCGGCGCACGTGGAAAGAGCTGGAAACTGAGGACACGGTTGTCTTTTTCAATCAAGAGGGAGTCTCAAACTCCCGACTGCTCTGAACTCCAGTTCCAGGTGAGTCTCTGAGGACCCAGACTCATATGGGAGAAACTGGACTGTCTGGCATCAGTCGGAACTCGAGGGCAGCTTTCTCTCAGAGGTACTTGCAGCAATTACCGGGACACTGAGAAGCGGGGCCTCTTAGGGCAGGACTGAGGAGCAGCCTTAGCTGCTTGCTCTGCCCTGTTGACCCCCTGAGACCCCACCCCACCCAAGCTGTGCTTTTGCATATGAAAGGTCTGGCCCTTTGCAATCTGAAAATTACCTAACAAACTGCAGCTGGATCAGAGAAACCCAGAATATCCAAAAGAAGGCCCAAGGCCCCACAGTAGCTTGCATTGCTTCACAGCAGGGCTCCTGCTGGGTAGCCTCAGGAAGAGGCTAAATTAGCACCTCCTTAGAGATCAAAGAGCCAGTGTACCCAGTGGTCAGAGTGGGACCATCCAGGTTACAACTCCTCAGATCCATAAGGGACACACTTAGGGGGCAGACTCAGTGAGCACCAAAGCCCCACTGAAGCAAGTCTTGCCCCAGAAGGGTGTCTCCAGCACAGTAGTTCTCCCACTGCAGACACAGCTGATTCTCACAGCCAATTGGCCTGGAGGTCAATTCCTCCCAGTGATACCTACAACAATCAAGGCGTAACTACAACAAGACTGTGCACAAAGCCCACAAAGGGGTGCACCAAGAGTGTCCACCTCAGGTACTTGGGGAGGCTGAGCCACTGGGCCCTATAGGACACCTAGCACAGAAAGCCACTCTATCAACACAGGGAAGCAGCCAAAATGCAGAGACAAAGAAACAGGTCACAAATGACAGAAATGGATGAAAGCAAATGACTGGATATAGAGTTCAAAACCACACTTATAAGGTTTTTCAAGAATTTTCTAGAAACTGCTGATAAATTTAGTAAGACCCTCAATAAGTCTAGTGAGACCACTGATAAACAGTGAGACCATCAAGAAATCTAGTGAGACCCTCGAGGTTATGAAAAAGGACCAAGTAGAAATTAAGCATACACTGACTGAAATAAAGAATATTATACAGAGTACCAACAGCAGAATAGAGAATCACAAGAATCAAGTAAAAGATTTGAAATGCGAAGAAGCAAAAAACACCCAACCGGAAAAGCAAAATGAAAAAAGAATATGAAGATAGGGTAAGAAGCCTCTGGGACAACTTCAAGCATACCAACATCCGAATTATGGGGGTGCCAGAAGAAGAGAGAGAGCAAGATATTGAAAACCTATTTGAAGAAATAATGACAGAAAACTTCCCCTACCTGGTGAAAGAAATAGACTTACAAGTCCAGGAAGCACAGAGAACCCCAAACAAAAAGAATCCAAAGAGGACCACACCAAGACACATCATAATTAAAATGCCAAGAGCAAAAGACAAAGAGAGAATCTTAAAAGCAGCAAGAGAAAATCAAGTGAATGAATAATCTGATGAACAGAATAAACTGGTGAATATAATAGAATCAGAGGCATAGAAAGGGAGTGGACTGACTATTCTTGGGGGGGAAAGGGGTGTGGGGGATGCGGGAAGAGACTGGACAAAAATCGTACACCTATCATTCAGAATTGAAGGTCAGATAAAGAGCTTCACAGATAAGGAAAAGCTAAAGGAGTTCATCACCACCAAACCAGTATTATATGAAATGCTGAAAGGTATCCTTTAAGAAGAGGAAGAAGAAGAAAAAGGTAAAGATACAAATTATGAGCAACAAATACGCATCTATCAACAAGTGAATCTAAGAATCAAGTGAATAAATAATCTGATGAACAGAATGAACTGGTGATTATAATAGAATCAGGGACATAGAAAGGGAATGGACTGACTATTCTTGGGGGGGCAAGGGGTGTGGGAGATGCGGGAAGAGACTGGACAAAAATCGTGTACCTATGGATGAGGACAGTGGGTGGGGAGTGAGGGCGGAGGGTGGGGTGGGAACTGGGAGGAGGGGAGTTATGGGGGGAAAAAAGAGGAACAAATGTAATAATCTGAACAATAAAGATTTAATTTAAAAAAATGGGAAAAAAATAAAAATAAACATTGTCTCATGCATGCATGATACATATAAAGCTCTTGCTGTCCCCAGTTGCATGCGTGTGTTTCTCAAAGCTGAAGTACTAACAGGATCTGCAGAAGGAGAGGTTGTTCTGATTCCAAGAATTGATTTGTCCACGTCTGACACTGGCCTCCCATTTAAATTAATTCAAAGACAGTTTCCCGTGATGCCAGCATTTGGGATGACTATTAATAAATCACAAGGACAAACTCTAGACAGAATAGGAATATTCCTATCTGAACCGGTTTTCGGACATGGTCAGTTATATGTTGCTTTCTCCCGAGTTCAAAGAGCATGTTAAAGTTGTAAATACTTTATCACAGGGGAAATTAATCAAGCACTCTGAAAGTGTTTTTACTCTTAATGTGGTATACAGAGAGATATTAGAATAAATTTAATCAATTTATCAGTCATTGTTTTTATAAATTTTTTAAAATATATTTCTTAATTGATTTTAGAGAGGAAGGGAGAGGGAGAGAGAGATAGAAACATCAATGATGAGAGAGAATCATTGATTGACTGCCTCCTGCACACCCACCACTGAGGATGGAGACCACAACCTGGGTAGGTGCCCTTGACCAGAATCAAACCTGGGACCCTTCAGTCTGCAGGCTGACCAATGCTCTATCCACTGAGCCAAACTGGCGAGGGCTCAACGTTATTTTTATATCATGTTTTTGTTGTTTTTATATCATGTTTTTGTTGTTATGTTGTTATTGTTTATTTATTAATCAATTTATATATTATTTTCATATACATTTTACTAATTTTCTTTCATCTCTGACACTTCTATTATAGAGAAAGGGCAAATAGCAATATTAAAATATTTCTTCTAATTAATTTCCTTTCAATGTGCACGAATGCATGCACCAGGCCACTAGTAATTAATAAGAACTTAAAAATGAGGATTTAAAAAAAAAGAAAAATGAGGATTTCAGAAAAGTATTCCATAGGAACTAAAAAGAGAGTCTGGCCATATGTAAGTTGGCCTTTTTGGAACACATTGACATTCAAGTGTTTCAGTTAGTCTCTAACCAAAGCTGGTTGCATCAAGCCAAATGCAATTTCATGGCCCCTTGAAGACCTAGAGTCTAATATTTCAGAAAAAAATAAAGGATTTTAATGGCAATTGTCTCTGTAAATACAGTATTATGTTAGATAATCTATATATATAAAAAGCTAATATGCAAAGTGTCCCCGAGGGAGTTTGATTGGAAGACCGGGAGTTCTATAGCTCACTATGATGTACACTGACCACTAGGGGGCGGCATGGAATAAAGGGAGGCCCTGGCCAGCAGCCAGTAGGCCCTGATCAGCCCTGATCGCTGGCCAGGCCTAGGGACCCTAACCGTGCACGAGTTTCGTGCACCAGGCCTCTAGTAATTATATGAAAACCTTCCTTTCTGGGATGAAGCATGCTGTATTGTCATTTCCTACTGCCTGTCAGTTTCACCAGATAGACTATAAACTTCTAGAAGGTAAGAACTGTGGCTTACTTTTTCTGAATCCCAAGTGCCTGGTATATGCTAAGAACTCAATAAAAGATTGCTTCTTTAATAAATGAACAGCAAAGCAAAATTAGCAAAAATAGAAGGCACTGGGCAGGCATCTAAATTCTGAAAGTTCTTCCTAGCAATCTCTACATGATAGCATTGAAAGAAACTAGATTATGAACTAATAATTTATTTGAGGAGGTTTGGGAGAAAATAGTTCACAAAGGAAAGGAACAGTACAAGAGAAGCACAATTCTTGTATGATGTTCTGAGATAGTCAAAGCTAAGCATTAAATTACAACTGGTTACAACATTTTTCCCTTCCTGACTTAGATCCAGCTTACCCTTCTATTAGTTACCCCTGCCGTGTACCTTCTGTTTTTCCTTTAACCACACAATACCACTCGTCCTTCCTGAGATAGGCTGTGCACTTTCATTCCTCTGCGCCATTGCTCATAATATGCACTGTGCCTGAAATGCACTTTCTTCCATTATCTTCCGGAGAATTTCTCTTCACCTTTCCATTGCCAGCTTGTCTCACTTACTTATAGTTGCATAACAAACTCCCCCAAAATGGAGTGGCTTAAAAACAACTTAATTTATTATTTCTGAAGATTCAGTGGATTGGCTGGACACTTCTACTGGACTTACCTGGGCTCACTCTGGGGACTGTCATCTGGGGACTGGGCTCAGCTGGGACATGATCACACCTGGTTCTCTCTCTCCATGTGGTCTCGCATCCTCCAGGATCTCACTCTCCACATAGTCTCTTTCCAGCAAGATAGGCTGGACTTTTTCCATGGCAACTGGGTTCCAAGAGCTAAAGCTGAAACTTCTAGTTCTCTTAAGGCCTTCTGAGGTTCAGAAATTCCACAGTATCATTTCTGTTGTATTTTGTTGGTCTAAGAAGCAAATTACATGGTTAGCCCAGGTTTAAGGAGAGGGGAACTAGATAAGAGGAGCCCAGGGAGGCATAATTCATTGGGAGCCATTTTTAATAATCATACAGCTAAAATGTCCCCTCTTCATCATTTGTGATATATATACAGTCATACATCATTTAACAATCTGATATGTTCTTGAAAAAATGCATTTTAGGTGATTTCATTTTTGTGCAAACATCATAGAGTACACTTACACAAACCTACATGGTATAGCTTACTACACACGTAGGCCATATGGTATATAGCCTATTGCTCCCAGGCTACAAACCTGTACAGTATGTTACTGTACTGAATACTGTAGGCAGTTGTAACACAATGGTAAATATCTGTGTGTCTAAACATATCTAAACAAGAATTTGGTATAAAAGTTAAAATGGTACACGTATATAGGGTGCTTATCATGAACAGAGCTTGCAGGACTGGAACTTGCTCTGGGTGAATGAGTGAGTGGTGAGTGAATGTGAAGGCCTACGCAGTGGTGGGCAAACTGCGGCTCACGAGCCACATGCGGCTCTTTGGCCCCTTGAGTGTGGCTCTTCCACAAAATACCGACTTCTGCGCATGCGCCATAAAGTCTCAATCGCATTGTACGTGTGCGCCCGCACGTGGTATTTTGTGGAAGAGCCACACTCAAGGGGCCAAAGAGCCGCATGTGGCTCGCGAGCTGCGGTTTGCCGACCACGGGCCTAGGGCATTACTGTACACTACTGTGGACTTTATAAACACTGTGCACTTAGGCTCCACTAAATTTATTGTTTAAAACATTTTTCTTTCTTCAATAATAAATTAACATTAGCTTACTGTAACCTTTTTACTTTATGAACTTTTATTTATTTTTTTGCCTTTTCAACTCTTTTGTAATGACACTTAGCTTAAAATGCAAACTGAACAAAATATGTTTTTTCTTTATATCCTTATTCTACAATGTTTCTTACTACTTTTAAAACTTTAGTCCTAGCTGGTTTGGCTCAGTGGATAGAGCGTCAGCCTGCAGACTGAAGGGTCCCAGGTCTGATTCCTCCGGCCAAGGGCACATGCCTGGGTTGCGGGCTTTATCCCCAGTGGGGGATGTGCAGGAGGCAGCCAATCAATGATTCTCATCATTGATGTTTCTATCTCTCTTTCCCTCTCCCTTCCTCTGAAGTCAATAAAGATATATTTTAAAAAATAAAATAAATAAATAAGTGAATAAATCTTTATTGTTAAAAACTAAGACACCAGCACAGACTTTAGCCTAGGCCTATACAGAGTCAGGACATCAATATCACTGTCTTTCACCTCCCCACCATGGTCCACTGAAAGGTCTTCAGGGGCAAGAACATACTTTGAGCTGTCATCTTCCGAGATAACAATGCCTCTGAACACCTCCTGTAGGACCTGCCTGAGGCTCTTCTTGAGGAGGCATCACGCTTCAGAAGTATGTCCATGGTAGTTTGCTTGGTTTGTTTGTTTTTTTCCATCATAGATTTGCTTATAAGCAAATACTGCATCATGAATATTCCTCTCTATTCATGAAAACCTTTTGGTGTTGGATTCCATCTTTTAAAGCATTTTAAGAAGCTTGTTGAGGTCTGCCTTCACTCTGAATTTTCTTGGGGATTCAAATTTTATCCCTAACAAAGCCATAAGCTATGCATTCCTGGTCCAGTTCCAACAACTCCTCATTTGTCAATTCCTTAGGATCCATCTCTAGGAGCTGCTCAATGTCATCCTCATCCACACCCAGGTTGTTTGCCATCTCAACCACAGCCTTGTTGATTTAGGCAACCTGTTCATCTTTGAAAAATTCTTTAAAGTCATGGCAAACCTCTTGTGTGTCTTCTTCCACATGCCATTCATGTACTCTTGGTTACATCACCCCAAGCCCAAGCAAGGTTCTTGCTCTGGTCATAGATGTTGTAATCCTTCAAGAATTGCATCAGTGTCTTCCTCAGTTGCAGCAATAGCCTATGCAAAGGTCCTCCTTAAAAGCTGCTATAGCCCTGGCCGATTTGGCTCAGTGGATGGAGCGTCGGCCTGGGGACTGAAGGGTCCTGAGTTTGATTCCAGTCAGGGGCACATGCCCGGGTTGTGGGCTGGGTTCCCAATGGGGGGCGTGCAGGAGGCAGCCGATCGGTGATTCTCTCTCATCATTGATGTTTCTATCTCTCTCTCCCTTTCCCTTCCTCTCTGAAATCAATAAAAATATATTTAAAAACAAAAAGCTCCTATAACTCCTTGATCCATTTGTTGGATCAAAGAGGTGGTGTTTGGAAGAAGAAATAGCACTTTGATATTGGGATGAAGATCACCAGTAAATTGAGAATGTCCAGGAGCCTTATCAACAATAAGTAAAATCTTGAGAGGTGTGTTATTTTCCAATTAGCATTTCTCCATTTCACTGGCTTTGCAATTCAGGAGGGCATCTTGGAAGTGAAGCTGGGTCATTCATGACTTCTTATTGCTCCTGTAGTGTGGGGAGCCGGCACGGTCATGGCATACTCATGCCAGCTCAGCCTGGTTCCGTGACCCTGAGTGGGGGCGATGAAAGGCTTAGAAAAGACAGACAAGAGAATGAAAGCTGGGTCTCGGTGGGACACTGCTCCT
Source organism: Myotis lucifugus (assembly GCF_000147115.1). Lineage (NCBI taxonomy): Eukaryota > Metazoa > Chordata > Mammalia > Chiroptera > Vespertilionidae > Myotis > Myotis lucifugus. Next base: position 13,819,175 of record NW_005871050.1, on the reverse strand, counting down.
CTGATGGACAGCGCCCGTGCCCACAGCCATGCCTTTATTTTATAGCAGATGCCACGAGGCAAAGTAAGGGCGTGATCAAGATGTTTACAACATTCTCGTGGGTTTTGATCCTACTCAACTACATGCACCTGAACTCTATCACTCAGGCACGTGGGGCCACGTGTTCGGACCATAGGTTCAAGCTTACAACTATAGCTGTTGGCTATAATTGTGCTGGGACGGCTCTGCCCTCCAAGCTGAAACTTGCACGTGGCCACGAGAGGACTGTGCCCTCTCATCAGTCCAAGGCTTGAACCTGTCCAAAACACTGTAGCCGCGCCCCATACTGTAGTGCACTGGCAGTGTGTTTATATTGATATTCTTGAAGACCCTGAGTTCTCACTGTGCCAGTTCATAAAAGGTTTCAATTTGTAGCCTGCAACATTGCCTCCAAGCAAGACTCTTATTCTGTCCTTAAAAGCCTTGAACTTGGCATTGACTTGACCTCCTTATAGATGAAAGTCCTTTCAGGCATCTGTTTCCAGAATAGGGAGGTTTCATCCATATTGAATATTTGTTCTGGCAAATAATTTTCCTCCATAATAAACGTATCTAGTGTTTCCAAAAATTCTTCAGCTGCCTTTACATCAGCACCCACAGACATACCATTCACTTTCACATTATGTAATGAATAACAAGTTTTAAGTCATTTAAACCACTCAGAGCTAGCAGTAAATTCAACATGGTAGTTGGGTCCAACCTTCACTTTATTTTTTAAATATATATATTTTTAATTGATTTCAGAGAGGAAGGAAAAGGGAGAGAGAGATGGAAATGTCAATGATGAGAGAGAATCACTAATGGATTGGCTGCTTCCTACATGCCTCCCACTGGGGATCAAGCCTGCAACCTGGGCATATGCCCTAACTTGGAATTGAATGGTGACCTCCTGGTTCATAGGTCGACACTCAGCCACTGACCACCCCAGCTAAACATCACAAATATCTCTTGACTCTGTTCCATCCTCCCATCTACACTGCCATAGCTTTAGTCCAGGGACTCATGATTTCTCCTCTGACCTATTACCACAGCCTATTAATAGGTTTTCCTGATACTAGCCTTGTCCCTTATCCATCCTCCACGCTTCCACCGAAATCATCTGGTGAGGTTAGCCTCCTCATTATTAGCCTTCATGGATTTCTACTGTTTTCAAGATCGAGTTCAGCCCTAGACGGTTTGGCTCAGTGGATAGAGAGTTGGCCTGTGGACTGAAGGGTCCTGGGTTCGACTCCAACCAAGGGCACATGCCCAGGTTGTGGGCTTGATCCCTAGTAGGGGACGTGCAGGAGGCAGCCAATCAATTATTCTCTTTCATCATTGATATTTCCATCTCTCTTTCCTTCTCCCTTCCTCTCTCTGAATATATATATATATATATATATATATATATATATACTGGAGGGGCCAGATAATAATGGCCACTGGACGTTTGGCGGCAAA